>NC_143015.1:6179648-6479648 GCF_055824585.1 Amblyomma mixtum | reverse complement strand
GGAGATAACTGTGTTAGCACGGCTTCTATCACGTTGATGCAGAAAGAGTTAGGTTACTTGTCCCGTTGACACCGCAGTTTGAAGATAGTCAAACTTCGAGGATTCCCCGCTCCATTTCCCACATTAGCAATCATGGAGATAACTGTGTTAGCACGGCTTCTATCACGTTGATGCAGAAAGAATTAGGTTACTTGTCCCGTTGACACCGCAGTTTGAAGATAGTCAAACTTCGAGGATTTCCCGCTCCATTTCCCACATTAGCATTTCACATTAGCAATCATGGAGATAACTGTGTTAGCACGGCTTCTATCACGTTGATGCAGAAAGAATTAGGTTACTTGTCCCGTTGACACCGCAGTTTGACTATCTTACGAGATCGCTGTTGTTTTTTGTGCTGGTTTTGCGGTGCCGTTGAGCTGCGCATGCTCTGTTGGGTTTTCTTGGAGACTGGCTGTTTTTTCAATAAAGCACAGTTGATAGTCCAGTCGTTGTGTGTGCCTCGTCTCTCCTTTGTCCCCGTCTTTTTGGCTGGTTTTTCTTAAGTATAATGTACCAACTAACCCAGATTTCAACTCTTCTGCAACACAGGCGCTGCGCTTCTGCGCTACATCGGAGCACGGGCGTTCACTAAAAAGAACCGCTGGTTGGCAGTCTGGTAACTAGGGAGGAGGGCCTATTTCCCATGCTATTTCCCAAGAGTCATTGCGCAAAAGGGCCCTCGGTAGCGGCGTCAGAGGAGTATGGCTTGCAGAGGCTGAGCGCACTCTTTCCTAGTTTTTTTTCCTCCATGGGCTCCACCAGTGCCACAAGACACCGAAGACACCAGAGACCATAATAGGCGAGGTGGCGCTTGCTACCAGTCCAAAACAGAGGAGAAGCTTCTATCCATTCTTTCCACCGCGATGACACGTGTTTACATTCTGCGACAGAAGGGGGCGTGACCGGCGCAACCTTCGCAACGGCGTTAGCAACGGCGCTGGATCGGGAAGTGGAGTGCTGTTTGTCGACGACGACCGTCATTCTCGCTGTGCGCCAAGCGTCGAAGACAGTGCCCGGAGAGTAGGGTGCCTACCTCAGCTACAGCATGTCCCTGAATACCGCTCATGCGCCGGGCGGCGTTCTGATCTTCAAAGGCGAGTTGTAAGTGCGGCGTCACTCGGTAGTTCCCGTTTGCGCGACAGCGACTGCCATTTGCCACCGCGTCAAGTGGCCTCGGCAATACGTTTCCGCCTTAGAAAGCGTAACACGGTCCAATCATTAATTCCTTGTCGCCTGTATGCGGCAAGTGTCTGTTCCTGTTTCGGGCTGGTCCGTGTTGCGCAGGGTGTAATCATTGATCGGGTTGCTACCGCTTGCGTCACGCCAGTGACGCGGCTGTCACAGCAACAGGTGCCTTCTAGATTTTTCGGTGCCGTGCCGAACACACGCTTCGCTGGGCGTGTGGCATGTCCGGAGATTGCACCTCAACGCACTTGCGTGAATAACTGTCATACACGCGATCAGTCTCCCTTCGCCCATTTCCGTGCGGCAGTGCCGATTCGTCCGCGCCGATTGAGAGGTCGTTTGGTTGGCTTCATCAGTGGTGTTTTCGCCGGAGTGCTCGACAGCTGTTCTCGTGTGTAAACGTACGAACGAGCTAGTCACGTATGCTTGGGAGGTGGCGCGGTTTTGACCCGGGAGACAGCGCACCTATAGAAATGGGCGGCCCTGCACATCGCAAGTGATTCTACGCGGTCACGAGTCGATTAAAACCGTTGAAGCGCTACGTTGTGCCCTATATAGTGTAGAGAGCGGCATGCGATTTTAGTTCTTGAAGCCCGAAATCAGTTGTGTTGCCTCGTTTGCACCGGACTGCATCGTCTCCGTGCTCCAGGGAAGTCTGGCATGCTTCGTGGCGATCGTGCTTTTTCTTGGCTCAGTGCAATCGCTTACGAACTGTTTCCGGCGGTGGTGTGCACTGAACGCCTGCTTGAACATGTCATCTCCGCCAAGTGTTGCAGCACACTGCGACATAGCTGCCCCTGTCAGCTTGTTTTAAACAGACTCCTGCATTGAAAACGTAGAGAAACTAACTTTGCAGGGATATTTGAAGGAAAGTGCTGTCCCATATCTTGATTATCGGTAGTATGAACGAGCCACATCATTCATTTTGGCTTTATTTCTCCCTTCGTGTTGTAAGCTGTATGGGCAATCAACTTATCAGCTGATAGAAGGGATCAGAAGGAACCAGCGTGCTTCTGAGTCCAGTATATTTGTTTTTTGTGTGACTGGCTAACTGTGAGTCAGTGCTCTGTGTTGTTGTCTCCTTAGAGCCCATTTTTCGAGCTCTTTTGCATCCTTTACTTTGTTTAGTGGTGTTGTAGTTAAACTTCTCCTTTGCTGGCCCTCGTTTCATGTGGTTGATAGTAAATGTCTGTTGGTGTCCTCGGGAGCAGTGAGAACATCACACAAGTCCTCAGTTTAAGTCGTTTTCACTGTTGCTGTTTTATGATGGTAAGTGTGTTCTCTCGAGAGGTGCTCTTTTCATGCACTGTGCCACGAAAACAAATGTGCATTTATGTTACTGCATGAGGCTGTGTACTAGCAGCAAGCCAAACTCTCGGGTGCCGATTACACGCTAGCTCTTGAGAAACAGTGATAAGGTTAGAGAGCGCTGTTTTACTGCAGAGATGCAATTGCCATATTTGGGAACAAAGGAATGAACCCACTTTGGTCATTGTAGTCTCATTGTAATCGGATCACTACAATGAACAGTCTGCCATTGTAGCGATCCTGTCAAGGTAAAGAGGTGGACTGTAAACTAGTTTCTTTTCAGTGCGTATCACACTGCCTTGCTAAGGTACAGTTAATGCGCACTACTGCGAGTGTGAGGACTGGACAGTACTTAGTGCGGGTTTCCAGATCACAGAACACCAGTTCATGCACTCTGGCACCACACAAGGGTTGCAGAAAAGGAAAGTCAGAAAGTATAGTGACCGACTTGGTCCCTTTTTCAAGGGCAATTCAAGTGGTTGGCTGGCAGATATAGGCCATTCACGCAGGTGGAGGTCAGATTCTTTGCTTATCTCTGAGGACAAACGGTGCAACCTCAGTTGGTAGAGGACCACGTGTAGCATGCTGAGGTCGTGGGTTCGGCTCCCACTGGCAGCAGGTGGTTGTTTTCTTTTTTTTGCTTTCTAATCAGTTGTCTTTCAGGTAAAAATGTAGTTACACTACTAATTTCTCACTCAGCTCGGCAAATTTGGAAAAAAATAGAAACATTCCCTTTTGCTCTTCTCGGTTTTACTGACAGCTGCTTTCTGTACATGCGTGTCATCACGAGCCCCTCAATTGCCTGTCCTCAGCTGCTAATTAGCTTAACGAGGGCCTTGGTTTCGTCAGTCTTGATGCCGCAAGAAGCATTAGAGGGTTGTCGCACAACAGCTTTCCTCGCTGTTCTATCACGTTCCACGTGGCACTTGCGGAATAGCAGGATGCTTCTACGTCCGCCGCTACCATCATAGGTGGCGTTGGCGAACACTCTCAAGGCTAAGTTGCATGCTAGAAGATTGGCCTGCCACCGTCGTAGCTCAGTTGGTAGAGCACCGCACACAACGCATACTTCCAAAATGCATATACTAAAACTGGAACGATACAGAGAAGATTAGCATGGCCCTTCGCGCTGCACACAACGTGCGGAGGTCATGGGCTCAGATCCCACTGAAAGCATATGGTGGGTGTTTTTCTTCTACTGTACAGTCTCTTTTCTTTCAGGTAGAAAATGATCAACATACTGATTTCACATTGATGAACACCGCATATTTAAAAAATATACACGTTCCCGTATGCTCTTCGCACTTTCAGTGACTGTTGCCTTTCTTTATGTGAGACCATGTTTTCTCTCTAAAATGAGCAATTCTTCTGTGGTCGCAGCTATGGATACATTGTGATATAATGTGCTTGTACAATCTCCTCATAAGTTAATCAGGTTACTGAAACAACATTTTTGTAACCTGAAAGATAAGGTGTACACCTGCATTTTTTTTACAGTGGGCCAAGGTGCATTTGTCTCTGCACTTTGATTGAATGTGCAGTTCCACATTGAAGCGTCACCTCACCTGGTATGCGCAAACACAGTTGCAGGCAGTGAGATCACATGCACGGCCCCCTTTGTGCAAGGTGCCAAGCATGCTTTGTGGTGCATCAACCCTTTTTCTTCTCTCGCTTCCTGTCCTCTTGCAACAGCTGCATGCAACCTGAAGCGCGCTTGGCTGCACCAGGCGCTCAGCTTCCCTTTCATGCCTCTTTGTTGCACTCTTAGAGTGCCCTTCAAATGACATTTCATTTTATTTTTTATTCATTAGTATTGTTGGCCTGTAAAGGCCTTTACAGTGTGGAGGGCAAGGAAAACTTCACTTCTTCGCAACAAAATGCAAAGGCTGTGTGGGAAAAGAACAAGACTGGAATACAAATAACAATACAAACTTGAGCACAGAGTTGTAACGCATACAAAGTGCATTTTACTGCTTTCCGATAATCATATTTTCAAACAATGTCAACTTGTCTGATAATGGAACAGTAGCCGGCAAGGAATTCCATTCTGCTATTGTTCTAGGGAAAAATGAGTTGGTGTATGCATTAATGTGTGACTCTGGAGTGCGGTAATTATAATCATGCAATCTTCATAAATTTATTGATTCTAGCAAGTAATGTATTGTGTCAATATTAAAGGGCAGCTGCAGCACTTTTTTGAGAATTTTGCGATATTCAAGGATTCAAATCAATATGGGCTGTAGGTAAAGCATGCCAAGTGTTTTTGCACCAGTATTTAAAATAGCGACACAATCGACGATTGAATTTTGCGCTTCTCACTGCTCCTCAATGCACCGGAGGAATCCAAAGAAACTTGGCATGACGTCACGGAAGGTATGATTTCAAATTACCGCTGTCATCAGCCACACCATGCCCTGACTCGTTAGACACTGCCAAACAACTGTCGGCAGGGTTCACCTTCGCTAGGCGTTATTTTTTTTTCCTCCAAAGCAGGCGTCTGTGCGTTGGAAATGTACCGATACCTGTGATGACGTCGTCATGCGTCCCCACTTGGCGTTCTGTGCTGCGGAGAAACTTGAAGGGCGTCCGGATTTTAATCAGCGATTACTTTACTATTTCAAGTGCTAGCCCAAAAAGGCTTCGCATGCTTTACCTGCAAGTTTCACACATTCGACGCTTTTAAGCTCGTTGATTTATAAAACCTATGCAGTTTCGGTGGTCAAATGTTTAGGGGAATCCCCCAAGGTGGAGTAGATTTGTAATAAGGGAGTAATTACTCATTGACGTCCACCCGAGCGCAGCCAAAGTAATCCTTGGGTGATTCCCCTAAACATTTGACCAACACTCTTCCCACTTCGAGTTATTGATCAATTCGCTGTCGCCCTACCATGAGCTTGCCGTCCCGGTTAGCTCAATTGGTAGAGCGACTGCTCCGGTGAAGCGGTGGTCCCGGGTTCGAACCCCGGGCCAGGACGAATTTTTCTTTAACTACGAAGTTTCTGTGAAAGCTGTATAGCTTTCCTTTGTAGCCGTTTGGCTGTGCTCGGGTAGACATCAATAAGTAATTACTCCCTTACTATGCAGTTTCCCTTTAAATTATGGTTGTGTTCTGATCAGCAAATCTGTAGAGGTAGTCCTCGTGAGTATGCAGGTCAAATTTAACAGCTGTGCATGGACCCTGTAATTTATACATAGTTTTTAAGAATTAAGGTCCCCGCCTCGGTGGCTCAGTGGTTACGGCGCTCGGCTGCTGACCCAAAAGATGCTGGTTTGATCCCGACTGCAGCGGTCGAATTTCGATGGAGGTGAAATGCAAGGCACCCGTGTAGTGTGTGATGTCAGTGCAGGTTAAAGAAACCCGAGGTGGTCGAAATTATACGGAGCCCTCCACTAGGGCGTCCCTCATAGCCTGAGTCGCTTTGGCACGTTAAACCACAATAACCAATAAGAATTAAGGTGGAAATGTAGCAGAGGACAGGCAGGAAATAAAAGAAGACTGTCCTTTGTTTCCTTGCCGTGGTGTGTGGCCTCCTCAGCACCCTCTCTCCCCCTTCACCCCTCCGGACCACTATCCCGAACAACAACCCGCTCCCCATCGCACGGGGAGCAAGGACTGTATCCTTTCTTTTTCGTGCCTAGCCTCTGCTGCACTGCAACTGCGACACCAAAGGAGCCGGTCAATGCCATTGGCTGGAAGGCCTCCTTTGCGGGTCATTCGCCTCTGTCTTCTTGGCGTGTAACCGACTATGTATAGCATAAAAGTTTTTCCAGTGCGCCCATGAGTGATGGAACAGCGATTGTTTGTGCGCTTTTTCTGACCTCAATAAATATCATTTCATGGTCCCTTCAATACTATGATATATATGGTGCATGTAAGGTATTACTTTGGGTCTCCAATGCCCTATGCAGGTTCTGCTCCACCCAGGGGTCACACCCTTTGGCTCGCGCAGCAGCTTTTCACAAATTTGTGCTGAGGACCTGTGGGTATTTTGCGTTTATGGGTCTCGGAGTGAATGTCATTAAATTTACACCCATGCTCTGCGGGCATGACATTGAGAGGACTGCATGTAAGGACGTACTAACGATGCTCTGTTTAATGGCCTTCAAGTGCCCAGAGCTTAACTTATTAGTTTTATCCGTTAACAGTGTTATAAGAAACTGTGCCTGTGTTTCCTCTGCTGCTGCCATTGTACTGGGACTGAGGGCCTTTCAAGCTGCTTTATGCAGCTTTTGGCCTCAGTTTCCACCATTTTCTTTAAATGGAAAATAAGTCAGATCAAATCAATCAATCAATATTATATAAGAAGTAGATATAAGTACCTTGATGTCATGCTTACTAATAAGCTAACCTAGTCTCCTCGCATGTCCGTCATTTGCTCCTGAGCTCTTACAAAGCTATGGTCCCTCAAGAGGGAACTTAAGGTTGCACCTGTTTCAGCTAAGCTTTAAGCCTACATGAGGTCCCAGAGCACCAAAAGCAGAGGCAAGACAGACAGCAAGCGCTAACATCCACTGAACGCTTTATTGGCACCTGGTGTGTGCGTATGAAGGTACAAATTGGTATGAAGGTACAAAGGGGGAACCACATGGAGGGTTATCAGGCTGACGGTGTGAAATCAAACTCCTCAAAAGCAAAGACACGGCTAAACCAATTGCAACCAAAAGAAAACCTAAAAACATGTGAGTTTCACAAGTCTGCACAGTGCCCTACATCCAAGTAGGCAATGTCTTTTGTTGATGGTGATAAGGGTGGACTGCTTACAGTTTTCTGTCCCTACCTTTACCATTGCAAAGGCTTCAGCTATTTCTCTTGTTATTTTATCTCGACTTTTCCGTATCACTAGGCGTTCCTGGTAGCTAGGTTGCACTTGTGAAAATGGCAGTGACATGCCTAATTCCTGCACCCCCCATCCTGCTGTTGATTTGTACCTTTATAAACCCTCCAAGCGCCGATAAAACATTCCCTGGAAGTTTGCACTTGTGCTCTATCTTGTCCCTGCTTTTTGCGCTATGTCAATTACCCACTAGATTGAAACATCGCCCTTCTGAATTTTAGCTTACAGTACAGAGCCTGCGTTGGAGCCTCACTTAAATGGGCTGACACCGTATGAGATCTGCACAGTAAGAAGGATACATTGTAGCTTGAGTGTGTTTGAAGAGCTGCTCAGTACACTTTTAGTAAACATAGAAGGCATGATTTCCCTTCCTTATTGATGTAGCAACGTAACAGAAACTCTCTCGGATCTCGCCGAAAATTCATTTAGCTCACATTTTTGTGCAACTGTCCCTTGGGTAAGCTGAAGTTAAACTTGCCAGATAGTGTGATGATTTTAACAGAAAGGTACGACACACATACCCTCACTCCCTGGCGCGTGCAAGCAGTTTTTCTCCTCAGGACTATCAGGGAGTGGAATTCCTTGCCTTCGCATACTTTTGCAGCAAGCGACATTGTCAACGAATCTGAACGTCAGTTCTTATATCGTTGATTATATTTCTCTCATTATGAAATCTTTTTTTTTGCCCTTTTTCTGCATTGACTTTGTGTGGTTTCCTCTTTTTATACGGTCATATGCTTGTCGTGTATGAATGTACATTTTGTCACAGATGCCCCTCCCACTTGGACCATGTATATGTATGGTTTGCAGTAACTGCAAAAAAAAAAAAAAATTGTGCCATAACATGTGTTATAACATGTGTAATATGCTTTTTGCCTTGGACAAAGGGAGACTTGCTTGTGGTCCTTCTTTCTTGGAGCTACATTTACATAGACACCTGATGAAGTGATGCTTAAATGCCTCTCTCCCTGTCCATCAACTGCATTCGTGCTGTCGCAAGAAACTGCGCAAAGGATGCTTCCAGGATCATTGTCTACACTGCTGCTTGGCCAGGGGATTTTGAATAAAACATTCAAAGCCAGGAAAACCCAGGGGGATTTGAAAATCTTGGCCTGGTGGGCGTGCTGTTAGAGGCATTTGTGAGAGGCTGAAGTTTGCCCCTTTTTCTGCGTACTGGTTTTAGTTCCACTTGCATCCCATGTCCTCGTAGACATAATTTGACCATCTAATTGTGCAAGTGGCACTCTCTTTCATTAGCTGCCCTTGCACTGCCCAGCATCATCCAGTGTCTTTTTGTGCTCCATTCTGATCGTGCAACGCCAAGTGAGTCATTTCTGTCCCACTGTTTGTGCCAGCATCCTGCTGTACTGCGATGGAGTGGAGCTGACGTTTGAGGGTCCGGATGCCCAGCAGTTCCATGGCACCAAGAAGGGGCGCATCTATCTCACCACACACAGGGTGAGCCTGCTGGGGGAACTTTTTTTCCCTGTTTGTGGCCACGAAGAAGGGAGTGTAGGACCAGGAGTGGTGTACTACCACCAGTGGTGCAGGACCAACAGTGGTGTAGGACTGGTAGTGGTGTGGGACGAGGAGTAGCGCAGGACCAGCAGTAGCACAGGACCGACAGTAGCGCAGGACCTACAGTAGCGCAGGACCGACAGTAGCGCAGGACCGACAGTAGCGCAGGACCGACAGTAGCGCAGGACCGATAGTAGCGCAGGACCGACAGTAGCGCAGGACCTACAGTAGCGCAGGACCGACAGTAGCGCAGGACCGACAGTAGCGCAGGACCGACAGTAGCGCAGGACCTACAGTAGCGCAGGACCTACAGTAGCGCAGGACCGATAGTAGCGCAGGACCGATAGTAGCGCAGGACCTACAGTAGCGCAGTACCGACAGTAGCGCAGGACCTACAGTAGCGCAGGACCTGCAGTAGCGCAGGACCGACAGTAGCGCAGGACCGACAGTAGCGCAGGACCGACAGTAGCGCAGGACCGACAGTAGCGCAGGACCGACAGTAGCGCAGGACCGATAGTAGCGCAGGACCGACAGTAGCGCAGGACCTACAGTAGCGCAGGACCTACAGTAGCGCAGGACCTACAGTGAGATGTAGGATCAACGGTGATGTAGGATCAACGGTGATGTAGGATCAACGGTGATGTAGGATCAACGGTGATGTAGGATCAACGGTGATGTAGGATCAACGGTGATGTAGGATCAACGGTGATGTAGGATCAAAGGTGATGTAGGATCAAAGGTGATGTAGGACCAACGGTGATGTACGAACAAACAGCAGCGTAGGACCAACAGCGTATAAAGGGACGGTAATGACGATTTGAAGTTGGCCTGTACCAAAGAGTGCAGCATTCTAATGACAAAGTGGCCGCTTTGTATAAACTATAAATTGTTTCCAAATGGTGTTCACAAAGTTATTTCCGGTGTTGACATCACGAGTTCGAATCGAATGGCGAGAAATTTTTCATATCCAATTTTTCAGCAATAAATTTGTCTTTTTCTACGAGGCAAACATCAGCTTACACAGAAACAAGAAACAGAGATATACTTGGTGACCATTTCAGGGGGACACTGGTTTTAGAGCTGTTTTCCATAATTTTAGTCCATTCCTAATGAAACTGTACCACCTTGCCCAGTTTTTATGCTGACTTCAAATAGGCATTTTTTTTTTCATGAAATATACACAGTTATCAATTGGTGCGAAAAAAAAAGTGGCATAATCCAAAAACAGTTTTGAATGCATGGCTAGATAATCTACTGGGTAAAGAGCCCAGTACTTCAGCAGTTTTCCATTTTACCATTGTGTGTTGTTTTACAGCATTTAGAATATCAACATTCAAGGTGTGCATATGGAACATCGAGACACTTTATAAGAGCATAAATATTTCAAGGCTGTTATAACAGTTGTGTTTTGAATTTTGCGAGCAATAGGTTAGAACTTAATGTCAGGAAAACAAAGTACATACTGTTTAGAGCCAAAAATAAGGAAGTTCCGAACAACTTCCAAATTCACTTCGAACAAGCTCCTATAACTCGTGTCAGCTCTACAATGTTCCTTGGAGTCATTTTTGAAGAACATTTACTCTGGACAGATCATGTAAACTACGTTTGCACTAAAATGGCTCGCTCTGTTGGTATCCTAAATAAATTTCGCACAATACTGCCTCGAAAATTCAAACTACAAATTTATTTCTCTCTAGTCTTTTCGCTTGTACAATATTGTTTGTTGATCTGGGGAACGACTACCTCAACCAATCTTGTGAAAGTACTTACTTTACAAAAAAGAGCTGTACGAGCGATTGATAATTTACATTACAGTGAGAGCACGGGTCCTTCCTTCCTCAACCATAGACTGCTAACCATCACGGCGGCTTACCACAAGAAGCTTGCTGTTTATATCAGAAACCTTTATATTAAAGGAAACTGGCAGACTTTCGAGAGCACATATTTAATTGTCCAAACAGCATACAGTCTTAGGCACCCTCAATACCATGCATCAAAATCCCGTACAAACTATGGGTTCCAAAAACTAACTCACATAATTCCTCATACATTAAACACCTATCCATATTTAACAGAATTGTCACTACAAAATATGTCCGAGGTCAGATTTAGGAAAACTGTTCACGAATATTTTTGTTATAGCTAGTTGTGTGTTTTTACCTAATCAGTTTTTGCCTTTGTTATGTTTTGATCTTAGTTTTGTTGTGCTTAGCTCTATGCATGCCTGATCTCTGTTTCGTTGTCAATATATCCGCTGCTTTTCTAGTTTCTGTTACTTATGGAAACTTTGTACCATTGCCAAGTGCCACTTTGTTTTCTGTTTTTTTTTTACATGGGGAGGGCAGGCCTCTGTCAGGCGCTACTAGGCGCCTTTAGCTTGCTCTCCCTTGTTTGCAGTCTCTGTACTGGCCAAACAAAACCAATAAATGAAATGAAATGCTTCTTCAGCTTCTCTTGGCAAACAAAAGAATGTGTTTACCTCTTCTAGATGTAGATTAATAGACTTGCTAAAGCAGCCAGGTGTCTGATGCTGTGCAAATTCAGCCCACACAATGATCTCAATTCAATATTGTGGCCAGAACACTGATTTCCAAAAGGTAAAAGATCGTAGACTTGGAGTATAATAGCTGTAGAATCCAAAAGTGTCATTTTCTGCAAATAAAGGTTTTCTTTGTCATTTTTTGTTCTCAAAGGCCAGTGTCCCCTCTCAAAGGATGTGAAAAATTGAAGGGGAACACATGGGATCACACGAGGTCGGAAGAGGGCGGAGTGGGTGAGAGAACAAACGCGGGTTAATGACATCCTAGTTGAAATCAAGAGGAAGAAATGGGCCTGGGCAGGGCACGTAATGCGAAGGCAAGATAACCTCTGGTTCTTAAGGGCAACGGAGTGGATTCCAAGAGAAAGCAAACGTAGCAGGGGACGACAGAAAGTTAGGTGGGCGGAGGAGATTAAGAAGTTTGCGGGAATACGGTGGCCGCAACTGGCAAAGGACAGGGTTAATGGGAGAGACATGGGAGAGGCCTTTGCCCTGCAGTGGGCGTAGTCAGGCTGGTGATGATGATGATGACAGGGGATCTACCTGCCTTTGCACCTTCTGCATATCCGACCTTTACTATGCTGGTTGGCGCTGTTTCAGAGTTTGAGTCTCTGTCTCGCCTGTCTCTCTGCTTGTGCTGATGCTGTGGGGCATATCTTTAAAAATTTATTGGTTTTCTGGGAATGCCATTGTCTCCCTTGCCAACCATTGCTAGTGGTGACATCTTTTCCTGAAAATACACACCAGTCAGTGGAATGTATTTCAGTTCTTGTTCTAAAAATATCTGAATACAGCAGGCAATTCTTCTGCATACTGTACTGCTTTGAAATGCAACTTGTGCAGCTTTTTCTTGAAACTACGCAGAAGTTACGAAGTAGGCAGTATATGTAGCCTGACAGCAGCTGAGACAGTGCGTGCTTTAAACTTCCCTCCTCAGCAGTATCCCGAGATGTATCTGCGGGAAGGAGGAACGAAGATCCCTGGTGTTTGGTGTTGTGCCACACAAGCTGGCGTAGACAGCCATGCATGCCACGCCATCTGGCCTGTGCTCGAGCAAGGTGTTTCTGAAATGCAAGGAGCCATTTAAAGCTATGAACAGAACTGACGCTGATGCCAGAAGCGCAAGTGTTGGGGCAGCGTTGGCCGGACACTGATTGAGACAGCTGCCACGGTGGCTTACAGCTGATAGTTTTCATTGCGGTGCACCGACTTGCTCAGCACCAAACTGTTTTTCTGTGGGGGAGACGGCTGTGGCAGCCCATTAGTGGATGCTGTCTGAAGGCACATTGTCATAGGTGCCTGCTTCAGGGTTGACGGGGAGTAGCTGCAACAAGCGCTAGGAGTATACTCCGTGTGTGGCCTGTGTGCGTGTTGTGCTTGTCCAGGTGATGCCGTGTCACTGTGGCTCCATTGAGGGGGAGGAAATGACAGGGTCTTCCTCCTTCCCTCCTGCAGATGGTGTTCACCAACAAGAACAGCCGAGACTTCCTGCAGTCCTTCAGCTTCCCTTTCTTCACCATCAGCAGCCTGGGCCTGGAGCAGCCCATCTTTGGGGCCAACTACATCAAGGGCACCGTCAAGGCCGAGCAGAACGGTACGTCATCCGGCAGCCCAGGCAGCTTTTGCTGGGCTCGCACATACAGTAACACGCCACACGTACAGTAACACGTACAGTAACACGTACAGTAACACACCAAGGTTAGCACTGATCAGTCTTCTCAGTTGGCACTAAACGACAAAACTTCGTAGGCACCAGACTTTCTCTTGGTCCTTATCACTCTATCCTTTGATTTCAAAGATGGCTTCGCATAAGCGGACATACGGTAATGGTTAACCATGGTGATGGCCTTGTATGTGTTGCGTGGCATTCGGCATTTCTGACTGGACAAGTCGTGATGCCACAACGGAAAGGTGAGGGAGCGAGACAGACCATGCAGTGCCATAACAGAACTTCAAGTCCTTTAGTATTCCCAGAGGAGACCACAAGTGAGCTGACAGGTGGCGACCCCTACAGTTTTTGTCGTGTGAGCTTCCACTGTGCAGTTCTTGCAGGGTATTTGCCATGGCGCTGCCTCAGTGTGGAAACTTCAGTACGCCTGTAACAATTTTAGCATCTGCGAGGCCAGTTAAGTCCTTGTTAAGTCCTCGTTAAGTAAGTTAAGACAAGTGTCTGTGCTGTTGATTGCTGCTTGCCAGCTGCAGGTGCCTTTTCTACTTATCTTATCTCCTTACCTCACTTGCTGTGACTCCCTTTACTTCTCTTGGCGTACACGCTGCTACCTTGATGGATTGTCACATTGTGCCCACACCCATTTCCTCCTCTTCGTTTTCCTTGCCTAGGATTCCATTTTTTTATGTTTGAAGGGTATTTAAATTCCATTTCATATATTGGCGGAGAAATGTGCTTGGAGATCGGTCAGTTTCTGCTTTTGTTCTCTGCTTGATGTTTAGCTTCAGTTTGCCTTTTTTGGTAAAGGTGTGACCTGTGGTTTGACACCCACCAGTGCTGTGGCCGAAGTTTGGCGGTGTATTATCACTGCATGGACAAGGTCACGGGGAATGCTGCGGGAAGTGCGGGGTTTTGTCTCTAGTGCCAGCAAGTGCTCGCCGGATTTTAGTGGGCGGAGGCTTTCCCCTGGCCCGGTCTTTCACCTCTGGCTGGGTGAAATGCTTGCAGAAAGGGGTCGTTGACCCCACCTTGCTCAGGCTGAAAGCACCTTGTTGCATGGCCTTCTTCAGCCAAAGCTGCACCATTAAGAATAATTGGCGTGCTGCTGTGAAAGTCCTCAGTGGGTGCCTGCTCATCTCCTGCTGCCACTTGTTGAGATCCTGTAGGTGAGCTTGGGGAGCTCCAAATGCTCACAGGACTTGTGTTGAATGGCACTGAAAAGAAATGTGTTCGGGGAAAGTGTGTTGTGAGTACACTGTGCTGGTGTACACCTGTGGCAGAAAAAAAAATGAGCCAACATGGTCTAGTATTGAGTGTTAGCACACCTAACATAGGTCGCCGATTCGAATCTCTGCCACAAGCTAGACTCTAACTTAACTAGTAAGTTTATGCTGCACGAAACGCTGAATCGTATGACACCATCTCGAACATTCTTGGCAAACAGTCGGCCCACAAATTTTACACAAATGTCCGGACTAAGTGGTCCCACTTTGATGCCTGCCAGCCAGGGATATAGATACCTTATCGACATTGAGTTGTGGTGCTTGGGCATCATGCTGCCACTGTTGTTATTTTATTCTATTATGTAACCACCTCAGTTACGATGGCAACCACTGGGATACAAGGTCGTTGCTATGGAGACCGCCATCTTGGATTCTATCCGTGGACTCAGTGTAACTCAAAGGCTTGAAACGCAACCAGTAGAGCTAATGCTCTATAACATGGTGGTTAATGGAAAAGAAAGTTATTGACCCCGTAGCGGACTTGGACTGGCCATCCCCTTCTCTTCTTTTTTTAGAAGGAATACAATACTAGAGGCCAACTGGCTCATCTCCCCTCAGGTTAACCCCTTCTGTCAGCTGAGCAGGAAGTGAAAGCACGGTCCATGAACGAGGGTTTTTGGTTGGATGAAATCTTCCTGTCAGTCACCTTTCCAGCAATTCTGCAGATTGTTCATTAGTAAGACCAGAAAAGTGGTTGCTTTAAATGACACTGGTGTATCCAAGCCTAAACAAAGTATTCATATGTGGGTGACATCAAGGACATGCTAACATGTTTGTCTGCCCAGAATGAGATGCGCTAATGCAGACAACTCAGAAGGCGCTTTTTTTTCGAATTTTGCATACCTTTATTCGTATTGATGGCTTTATCAAAATTAGTCTTATGCTTGCACCTTTTTCAGTGCAAGGGTAAGAAAGGCATTGTCATATGAGAATTTTAACTGGTGAAGTAGAGTTTAAACGTTTTCAAGTTAAAGAACAAATTTAATGTTGAAGCAGCAGTTCCACGCTAAATGTGGAATTTTTTACTGCATATCTGTTTGGATATTGCTGTGAAATATCTCAGGAGTAACAGTTTAGCATAGAATACTTGTAGTAATCTCAACTTTGGTCTTTTGAACAGTTTAGAAGACTTCTGTGATGTGGAATTTGAACAAGACTTTGTGCATAAAGGTGGACTGTGTTAACAGCAAGTTTCATTGTTAGATATTGTGAGTTTTTTGGGAATGTTCTGTACATGTGAGAGCCCCTATAAAGCTCGCCGAATTAAAATGTGGGATCAAAGTTCTGGACTTCCAGCCTTGCATTGCTGCTCGCCCCTACATTGCACTGTTAAATGTGAGAAAACTTCTGGATTTAGTGGAAAATATTAAACTGCGTAATTAGCATTAGGCCTACCTATGACCAACAAAAGGAGCAAAACTGTGTGTGCTTACTCAGTTGTATAGTTTTCTTTAATTGCAGGGGAAAACGTATTATCGGGAAAAATGTATGACCCAAACCACCTAATTTTGAGAAATGTAGCTGTTGAATGAGGTAAAAAGAAACATTTATTGACAATTTCACTTTATAAAAATGGTGATTAGCATTTCTTGGCACTAGAGCTGTTCGAACATTGGCACTAGAAATATTCCAGTGCTCGCAGGATTCAGTCCGCGTTCGCGCTGTCTTTAACGCGGAAGGAAATCCGTAACGCATCCGCTTCGTCGTTGACAATGACGAAAGTAACCAGAATCTCTTCCTTGTCATTTTTTCTTTTTGGATGCTTGTCCCCTTTGCACCAAAGTACCGTGGGGAAGCCACCGTGGCGGCTGATTGTCGCAGTGTTTCTGGTTTTTAAGCTGTTTCCCAGACCCTGAAAAAACTACTTGCGTATTTGCTACTTGCCTCGCGATCCTAGGCTTCGGGCGTGCCCCATTGTCATGCTCTTTACTATAGCCATTTCTTCGAAAAAAAAAAAAAACTTTACTATAACCGAAAAAAAAAAATCTACAGTCATCCATGGAAGGTGAATTAGGACCACAGCTTCAGTTTACTATATCCGAGTTTTTACTTATAACCGAATTTACTCTACCGGGGTTCTACTGTGATTACAGTGAATCCATGTTTTTAATTTATTCCATCACCTGCTGGTGTAGCAGTGTGCTTTTTGAGGTGTCATATTGTTTCGCTAGGTGGTTTGGCATCTGCAGTGACCTTTTGATTTTGCTTTCAAGAATGTGTAATGAAAATGCAGTTTGTCTGGGACTGTGAGCTTCTGATCGACATTTGTATGGTCTGCTTCATGCATCACACGCGGGGGTAGAAGTGACATTTTGCTCCTGTCGGCTAGTAGTGTGCGTTCAAGCTTAGTCTGTGTCAGTGTTGCATTTTCTTTGCTGAGAACACTGATGCAGTTGTACGAATTCAGCGAGCGTTGTGCTGCCTAATGATGAACCAGGTCATCAGGCTTCTGCAGTCCATATCAGAATGCAGTCCGTGTCAGAACTTCTTTTACGAGCACAGTTACCAACATTGCCTATTCGCAGAAAAATTGCTAGGCTAAAGTTTTTTCATCAGCTTTATCACAGTATGTTTAATCTGGATTCCAGCTTGTACTTGCGACCACGCGGAAGACTGTCATCGTGTACTAACTATCCCTTTGCTGTTATGTCATACATGCCGAGAGTTGATATCTGTAAGTTTTCGTTTCTGCCTAAAACAATTATAGAATGGAATAACTTTGACCGACACGTCAAAACTTGTTCACTCGAAACTTTTGTAGAAGTGCTGCAACTGTGTTGTACTGACTGACTATACCATTCCCGGCCTTGTAACAGCCCGCAGGGGCTAACAGTGTTTGGAAATAAATAAATAAAATAGCCTGAATTGCATTTGTTCCCCTCTCTCTCTCCTCTCTCCCCCTTCCTTGTCGTGTGCAGGCAACTGGACCGGCCAGTGCACCTTCAAGCTGAAGTTCATGAAGGGTGGCGCCATTGAGTTTGGCCAGGCCATGATGGAGGCCGGCAAGAGTGGTCAGTGCTTTGCCCTCTCTCTCTCTCTGCCTGCCCTGGGTGGTGTAGAGGTGGCCCTGTTTAACGCCAACTTCACGTTAAAGACTCTGTGAGAAAGAAAAGGGCACCGCATTTATTGGCAAGTGTTACACTATGTCACAAAATAATACGTGGTTAACAGTGTTGTTTGAATGACTTGGTTGTGAAGTAAGGGGCTATTCTCAAAGGCCATGGCCTGGAAAGTGGGCTGGGCTGAGCTGTGCTCCTAACAGCCTTGCTGCTAGCCCTCACAGTGTATCTCATGAGCGACCAGATATATTCCCAGTTGCCCATTCCCCCCCCCCCCCCCCAAAATGCACTCTCTTGTAAAAAAAAAGAACATTGGATCCAGTTGGAATGTCCACTTTGGTTTCACATGTGCATTTAGAAGCAGTTCAAAGCTCCAGTTGGGATATTCCAATTGGTTGCATTTGGAAACCACAATTGGACTCAGTGTTTTTTTTTTTTTTGCCTTGGTTGTCACACACTGGTTGTGCTGTTGTTTGTCTGTGTGTCCTGTGTTGTTCTCTTCTATTGTCTCACCGCTTTAATCATGGAAAACGACAAAAAAGTGACCCAGACATGAAGTAAGAAATGACAACAGTACAGCCACGAACTTGCGTTTGTTATTTAGTGAATGAAGCATACAAATTTTAGAAGCCAACAGAGTAATATGCATGCATGCACAGAAAAAAATATGGAGGGAACACTTAAGCTCAGCATTAAGGTTGGTTTATTGATGGTTTAACATCTCAAAGCGACTCACGCTATGAGGGACGCCGTAGTGGAGGGCTCTGGAAATTTCGACCACCTGGGGTTCTTCAACGTGCACTGACACTGCACAGTACACGGGCCTCTGGAATTTCTCCTCCGTCAAAATTCCACCGCCTCGGCCAGGATCGAACCCGCGTCTTTTGGGTCAGCAGCTGAGCGCCATAACCACTGAGCCACCGTGGCAGCTTTCTCAGCATTACGGGTATGAGGTGATGGCATAATGGGTTAATCCCCATACACACAAAAGGTCATTCTCTACTTACCATCCATAGATCCCTGGGAGCCCTCATACCACTCCTGGTGCAGTGGTTGTTAAACAATGCACCACTGCCCTGCGATGACAGGTGCTGCTTCGCTCAGCCTTTTCTTACAATACGGTGTGACACCTTGCAAGGGTGGTTTTAAATTATTTTCTTTTTTGTTTTCGCCTGCTCAGGTTTTTTTATTAATGGTTCATTAGTGCCTGCTTCTTTTGCTGTTGCTTCCTGTCTTTACTTTGAGCTGCGTTTTTTTTGTAGTTGTTGTTTTTAACCAGTTTTGTTGTTAGACATAGTCATACACTCATGACATGCAAGGTGTTCACTCAGAAGTTTTTGCATGCTTTGTTCTTTGCAGTTTCCCTCAGCCTGTATTCCCTAGCATTTGGGGTGTTATGTGTGGCTCTAAACGTGTGCTCTCTTTGCGAAATACGGCGAGTTAGAAATCAGTGTGAGTTTTGTTTGTCGTGCCTTTTTATGCTGTTTCTTCAAGACCGTTGGTCGTGAATCGATTAGCCTAAAAGTGAACTTCAGAAGATCAATCCTGGTGAGCCCACTGCTTTGAGACAGTTCAGACGCTTGCCTTGTAATGAAGCTTTGCAGAGCAAGTTTCTTGCAGTGGCAGTTGTCAGCAATGCATAGGCAAGGAGCATGGCTAAGTGTTTGGGGGCTGTGATTAGAAATAGTGATTAGAAATAGTGATTAGAAAGTGCAGTCTCTCCACAGTTGTTTTTTTTTTTTTTTTGCCACAACTAGAGTGGAGAGCGTCGTGTCGAGTCATTTCATTACCAGCTTTGAAATGCACTGTATGTTTTCGTACTGAGTGGCACTCTGATAGTAACGTGACAGGGTTAAGACCCGTTCAACAGAAGATCCTGTGTCGGCGTTGTGAACAAAAAGTCACGAGCATGACTCTGGCAGGTGGTCCCCTGAGAGCAACCTAGGGGGCAGGTGGGCCACCTAGTTCACGTGACTCTCTGGTGTAGTCAAAACCTGCCCACCGGATAGTGAGCAAACCGCCCACCGTGGCAGGTGGTAGTTAAATCCATGATTGGTTGCTCAGGAAGAGGCCACACAAGGCCCACCGCTGGGAGCACTTGCAATCGCTTAACCGCTGCACCAGGAAGGGTATGAGGACTCCCAGGGATCTGTAAATGTGAGGTGGAGAATGACCTTCTGCATATGTGGGAATTAGCCCATTAGGCTATCACGTTTTACCCTTAAGGCACAGCTTAGGTGTCCCGTTCAATTTTTATTGCGGAAGCAATACTACGCCAGGTCTAACCGCTCGTCGCGTGGTCCATGGACCCCCCTGCTCCTCGAGGAGCCACCGCTGCGCCTTACAGATGGTGTGATGTCAGCCTCTCCATTGCTATGGTGACGCGTGACGTCAGCTTGTTTATTCTTGCGAAAGCAACAATACTTGAGCCCAGCTCGGCTCGTCGCGTATGCTCGTGACGATGCAGCTACTAAACGACCTTGAGTCACCGTTGCCTAGCAATCCGGGTAGCTACTAGGATAGTAACTCGGGTGAGTTCGGACGAGCGTAGTGCCATCTGCGAGAGAGGCTGCTCGGGAAGAGCAACACGGGTGGCAAAATCCCGACGGGTGGCTGGGATAGAAACAGCCACCTGCCAGTGCAGTGGCGCATCTCTTAACCGCTGCGCCGTTGCGCTGGTAGTGGTATATGAGGACTGCCGCCATCTACGAATCTTAAGTAGGAATTACCGATTCAGCATACATGGGCCTTAACCCACTAAAGATATCATGCCACACCCCTAAGGCGGAGTTTAAGTGCCCCTCCTATTGAAGAATGAGAACCTGCTCTCGCAGGTCTACTCGGTTAACTGCATTAAACCCTTATCCATTTTTTTTGTGCATGGCTCTTTATGTGTTGGTGGGTGCGGATTCACATTGGCATACTTTGACCTGTCACGGTGCGTGCTTTATTCTGTCCGGGTAATCCGTGTTTTTCTTCATTTCTGTGCTTTGTCTGTGTGCTGTCCTGTGCAGCGTCGCAGCATGGGGCTGGCATGGCGCCTCCGCCGTACTTCCCTCCACCGGGCCCCTACTACTCGCCACCGCCGCCCGAGTACATGCCAGCACAGGGCACCAACTATGGCTTCTACGTCCCCTACAACGTGTTCCCAGACGCCCCGCCCGGTGAGTGAGGCAGTGCACGTACCCAGGCGGAACATGTACCATATTTTCCGGTGTATAAGACGCACCCACCATATATGCAGGCTGTCATTGAAAAAGTTGGTATATAAGACGCACCCGTGTATAAGGCGCACCCCAATTTGCCCAGTTAGGATAGTGAGGCTTAATTAAACACGCTTGCGCGACCATCGCGAAATGCACCATTCCTGTGCGAAATTCTTAAGCAACACTATGTGATCGAAAAAGGCAACACTCATGCCATACCCGCCCGCGTTTTAGAAAAAAGTAAGAAAAAACGAAAGAACTCTCTCATATGTCCATAACAACATTTTATTTCTACTTAAGACTTCGGATGTGCTATCAAAAAGTTCACCCATTTCTGGAGGCAATGCGGCCGAAACATTCTCTTCACACTACGTACATACTGCGTACAGGGAGCAAAGTTAAAGTTGCAAAGCGTGGCTAAAAAACGCCGGCTTGTCTTGGCTTGTCTTGACAATGGCGAGAAGCGCGATTGTTGTCATCTTTCGGCATTTCACATAACAGTCGTGTGTTTGTCATCCCGGAAGTCGTCATCCCCGCCGTTTCATGATAAAGTTCACCTAAAAAAAGTTATGCACGGTGGTCCCCGTATTTAAGCATTAACTGTGTTACGACCGCGTCATTGGTAGTGATATTTTTTCGGTGAAAAAAGCTTGAACATGAACCTAAGTAATTTCTGAATTTGCAAAAAAAAAAAAAAAATTCGCATATAAGACACAGCCTTGTATAGGACGCACCAGCAAAGATTTTTGAAAAAAAGCTGCGTCTTATACACCGGAAAATACGGTAATTAGCTCAATATAGGAAATGAATGGTTTCATACTGGTCCATTGTAGGACCAACCTTTGCCAATGGTTTCCAATACAGCAGCCGACCGATATTTCGGGCTGCAATAATTCGGACTAGTGCGATATTTCGGACTTTGCTGAGGAACCGTCGCGCACCTCATGGGAGCGTGTACATTTTCACAACTGCCATTTCGGACATTGCGGAGTCTAAAAGTTCGGATTTTCGGACTAAAATAAACGCTAACAATATTGTGGTGATCGTTTTTCAACCAAAAGTTTGTTATTTGGGCCTAACATAGACGCGAGCGGGCATCGCTGTCACAACCAACCCATTCCCCACCACCGTGAGAGGCGCCATCTTGGATTTTTCGGCTCGGCGGGCACAATCGGACTGGCTTGGATAGGCTTGGCTATTTGTTCTCCATCGATATGGCCTACAAAGATCTCGCGATCGCATTGAAAACTGTACAACGGGAGAGCTGCAGCGTCCACCCTCGGCTTAGACGACGCACCGTGCGGTGCGGGGCAGCAAACGTGGTAGAGGGGGGGAGGGGGAACTGCATTCGGAAGCACTCGCTTTCGCTCTAATCTTTCTGTGGGTTACCTCTCGGTCTTCGCGACCGTCATTGCCCCACGCAAACTGACTGTTCTTGCTTCGCTCAGTGAGTGCTGTGGGGTTGCAATTGGGGGAGATAAACACGTTCTCCCCGTTTTACCACGGCTGACCCAGTTCAAAGCCGCGCGGACCCCACCCCATGGTCGCGAGCGCTACCGAGCGCACGCCGACCACGGCGGGCCTTGCTCTGCGGGAACAAAGGAACGACACACTGGCTGACACAAACAAGGCATTTATTGCTACAACAACAACAGCGCCAGCTAGCAACAAAATACACTGAGGAATCGAGGATGTCCGACTCACCAGCACGGTTACAAGCGAACGTTCGCCCACGATAGGGCAGGGGGAAACTTCGAGGCCGGACGGGACGGGCTTGGCGGGAGCAAGTTCCGACCAAGAGGCGCCCGTCGATGAAGAGCGAAGCCGCTAGCGAAACGTCCGCTCGCTTTCCGGTCCCAGGGAGAAGAGAGAGAACCTTCCCCCGCGCACAAGCGGCAAAACACGCCATCCGTGGCGCTGCTGTCGCTGCGACGCGAGCGCCCTCCCCTGTTAGTTAAAAGTAACCCCACTAAAGGGAGTGCGTTGCGGGAAGCTAACCACAGGGAACTAGTGAGTTGAGGGAAAGCGAACGCAGGGGACGAAGGCGTCCCCACAGTGCATTCATTCGCGGCATGACTGCAGCCGCATTGCACTATCTGGTATCATGATGTGATAGGGTGCGGAAAAGAAGAAAGCGTGGCTATGACTCAGTCTAATATTATTGCTTGTAGGCGGAACATGGGGAGCGGCGGTTTTCGCAATTTTGAAAGCCAGTTTTTCGCAGAAATGTTTTTTTTTTAATTTCACGCATATTTCGGGCTGTTCGATTATTCGGACCATTTTTCGGGTCCCGCCGAGTCCGAAAAATCGGTCGGTGACTGTATTGGCCGATTATCTGTGCTGCTTGGGGCATGGGCACTTTAGTTATTATTTATTTGTCACAAGTGCCTGCAGTGCATAAACTACTACAGCATGGCATAAAAACACGAATAAAGACAGGGCAGTGGGCTAACACAACATACAAAAAGAAAACAAAATCGGAGTTTGCAAGTTGATATCAGTGATGACAGATTCCTGCACAGCACAGTTGAACATACAACTGCGGACAGAAAAATGCTGCTCCAAGTTGTGGTTTTAATAACTGAAACTGAGGTAGTGCTTGTGCCCCGTTGTCTGGAGAGGATCCACAAGGAAAGAAATATTGCTGACATGCTATAAGGTTTTATAGAAAAAAAATTGACAGCACAAGTTCATGAAACTTGATGTGAGAGAAGCGGTGGTAGCAGTTGGATTTACCTTTGATTACTTTGATGCTTTCGCTCTAGTGAACGCTTGTACTGAAGCCAAGGATTCATGCATGCAACAGGATATTCCTGTAGAGTGAAGGCAGTTGGAGATGGGCTGGGAAGGTGGATCGAGGGTGGTGGTTGATGAGCGATTATTTTGTCACTGCGTTGAAAGCGTACGTTGTGACAGGACGAGTAGAATGAACGAAGCACAGACACGAGACTGGTGCAGGCTAGAAGTTGATTTATTCTAGAAAAACAGACATGGTTCAGGACAAAACAGTAGAATATGTGAAAGGGATAATCATCTTGGAGGCAAGATTATGTAAGCTTCATGTGTTCCGGATGCCACGTGCTAGGCTTCAGTGATTTCACTGCTCTCCTTTTTCTTGCCTTGCGAGGATTGTGGTTTGGGTGAACTTGGGATAGCATTTCTTCTTCTTCTTGGATGAGCAGCTCGGACAGATTGCAGTGAAGTTACCCCGAGATTGAAAAAGGCTCTCCTAAGTTGTGTTCCTTTAATATTTAGTTGATGCATCGCCCCTTCTGTCCTTTGTATGCTTGGCCTCATGACAGCAGTATTTTGTAAGCAGCATTGTCAATGCACGTGACAAGTTTTCTTTTGCGGTTGATGCTGTGCTGTTAGTTCTTCCGCGTCTGGTTTTACGCTTCTTTTTTAGAGCTTGCATTCTCTACCTTTGCTTGAAAAAGTTGCACATCAGAGATTGATTCCTGGTGCAGATACAATGCGCAGATGGTCTTGATATGAGTAAACAATGCAAGCCCTAAAAAGAAGCGGAAGAACTCTCAGCACCAACCACAAAAGCAAATTTGTCACGTGCATTGATATTGTTGTTTACAAAATACTGTTGTCATGAGGCTAAGCATACGTAGGGCAGACACGCTGATGCATCAACGAAAGATTAAAAGAACGCAACAACTTACACAACTTGTGGAACCCCTTTTTTTAATCTCGGGGAACTTGGCTGCACACTGTTCGAGCTGCTCATCCAAGAAGAAGAAATGCTATCCCAAGTTCATGCAAAACCACAATCCTCGCAAGACACAAGGAAAAGGGAAAAAGAGAAATCACTTAAGCCTACCTCATGGCACCTAGAGCATATGGAGCGTACGTATTCTTGCCTTCAACGTGATCATTCCTTTCACGTGACCTAGTGTCTTGTCCTGAACCATGTCTATATTTCTGAAACAAATTAGTTGCTTGTCTGTGCCAGTCTTGTGTCTGTCTGTGCTTCCTTTTTCTTCTCGTCCTGTCAATACGTACACTTTCAGTGCGGTAGCACATTTACTCATCAACTAGCCCACCAAACCGCCTGGTTGATGAGTGGGCATAGAGAGGTGGCCGTGGGTGGTTCTCCTAGGGGGAACAGCTTACTTTCTCACACAACCTTGGAATTTGATTTTGCCATTGCCTTTTTGTTCCGCTGCCGCATGGCCTTCTGGGTGGCATGGGTGGTGTAGGTGGGTGGATGGGCGGTTGGGGGCACTGAGGTGGCTAAAGTAAAGGTGGGGTTTGAGGCACGCAAGGACGTAGGTGCTCAGGGAACCCCAAAAAGTACTCCTAGAAACCCCAGGGTTCCACTTAACTTGCCTCTGCATAAGGTGCCATGCCCAAGTTCATTTATTCTTCTTGATTTACACTAGAGTATCAGGTTACGTTTTTTATGCTTCTGCACTCTTCCCATCTCCCTATGTTGTACCTGTCGTTGCTCGGGTGAACGTGCTCAGAACGTGAAAGATGTGTGCCCCCTGCGTGTTTTGCCCGCAGCCAACACGGTCTTCATGAGTGACATGCCTCCCCCCTACCCGGGGGTGAATGGGCCCCCCCAGTACTACCCCAACGGTGCAGTGCCCCAACCTGCCACCGGTCCCGCTCCTGCACCGGGATTCAACATGCCCCAGGCTGGCTATGCTGGTCCTCCTCAGCAACCATCGGGGCCCTACCAGTGTGAGTGGGGCGCCATTCTCTTTTGTTGCATTAGCACCACTACGCCAGGTGTTCACCTCGTCACGTAGCCAGTGGCCGGTAGGCATGAATGACCTTGAATAGCCGTTGTCTAGCAACCATTGCCTCGGAACCGTTGCCTCAAAACCATTGCCTAGTTACACACGTTGCAGCGGCGCGGCGCCGACGACGCCACCTGGCGGAGCTCGGCTGAAACGGTTGCTAGACAACGGTTGCCTAGCAACCATTTCAGCCTAGCTCCACCAGGTGGCGTCGTCGGCGCTGCTGCCGCACGCGTAGTCACCCGCTCCCGCCAGATGCGTGCTCTCCCGACGTATACGGTGAGGAGGTGGCGCTTCAAGGGAGTATATGCGCGCTTCGCCTCGGTGGAACCCTGTCATTATGGAGAGCGCTAAAGAGAAGCAACGGCGACAGGACCAAGCTAGAAAGAGGCGACGCGCTCGAGAGACAGCAGAAGAACGCGCTGGACGACTCGAAAAGCGTCGCAGTTAGCGCAACTGACCAGGCTTAGCCGGAGCTAAACCACGCCTGATTGTTTTGCTCGATTTAACTGCATGGGGAGGAAGGCCAGTATTGGAATTCCCGCATAGGTTAGCTAATCTGTGCAGCAAAGCCTCAAAACCTCTGTAGAGCCTTACAGACATATTATTCGTAGTGCAACTCTTGAAGTAGAAAGTCTGGTGTATGGATGCAACTAAGATTGATTGTCGAATACAGAAAAACTGTCTGGGCCCCTCACACTGCTTGCATTTGTTCCAAGCTGGAAAGAAGTCAGCATCTTAGAGGAGGGTTTGTATTTAATAAGATACCAACATGCCGATTCCCAAACTTCCATGTGTAAATCTTTTGATCTTGAAATGCTTCATTTGAAAGCTAAATTTGATAGGCTGGAGTTTCTTTTCCAAACTGTTAATCACAAGTTACAACTCAATGAATTAAGATACAGGTGCCGTCAGAAGTAAATGGAAGGCAATATTAAAAAAAATTTAATCATTGCCCCCTTAATTCATGCATCCTTGAATACACACGTGCAGACTAATTGTGACTGTGCGAATTGCACTGGACCATTATGCTTTAGATTTAAAGAAATTTTGACAAAGTCTCCTTCCATTTACTTTTTTACGGTGAGTGTACTTTAAGATTAGTACGAGAAAGCCATTGTAGCATTGTCAAAGCTTGTGCAGAGGCAAGCAGGCTTGTCTGGAGCGCTCGAGTGGTCCTGTGCAAAGCAAACAAACTCGTAATTTTTAAGCAGGTGCTGGGTTTCAAATGTAGTGCATGCACTCAAGCAAACCATGGTAAAACAGCGCGGAAAAAACACGAGGACGGAACAAACACGACAACACGAGCGCTGACTTTCAACTGACGATTTATTACGCACATGTGTACATATATAGCATTCCCGCTAAACATTAAACAGAACAAAAAAACACTGCATCATCACTGAAAATATTAAATCTACATATCTACAAATGCATGCTCCAAAAAGGTGATTTCGCGGTTAGCTAGTGATAATGAGGGCTTACTAATGCATGCTGTACCCCCTTTGTCAATGTGATATGCCTCTACTATTTCCCTTACTATCTGATCCTTATGTTTGAAGATGACGGATGTCTGATGAAGCAATGGGGCGCACGTGTGCTCAGGTTGCCTGCAGTGAAGCGCCAAATTCGAACCGGCTGCCTTGTCCAAAGAATTATGGTGCTCCCTCAGGCGTTCGTTTAGGCATCGCCCAGTCTGGCCAACATACCACCCACCGCAAGAAAGGGGAATCTCATACACAACACCCTCGATGCACTCAACCCTCCTCTCTACGTGTGCTGTGGTACAACCACCACCGATCCTCCTTCCTAGTAGGGCCTCTCGCTTCCGCTGCACAGCTCGGCAAATGTTGCTTAATTTTCTGCGAGACGAAAATACCACATCAATTTGAAATTTTCGCCCCACTTTCTTCAGACGGTGTGAAAATGCGTGGACATATGGGATGACAGCTATCTTCCGGCGCTTTGAGACTTCATTCGCCTGAGGAGCACGCTTATGGTCCGATTTGATTTTGGCCACCAACCTTTCGCATAACCTTCCAATAGTTGCCTCAGGAAAACCAGCGTGCTTAAGCCTGGAAATTTGGCCTTGCACTCCTTCCTCAATACGATGGACACACGACTTGGTCAGAGCGGCGCGAACACAAGACAAGGCGATGCCTTCCTTTACCAGCTTGGAATGCCCGGACTGAAAACTGAGTAAGGGCTTTACGGAGCGAGGCGAATACAACCAGCAAACGTGTCCGGGCTCAAGTCTCAGCTCCACATCCAAGAACTGAATCCTACCTTGTTTAAAGTTCTCCATGGTGAAAGCAAGACCATGACCATTTCTGACAAATGTGTTCACGACATCCTGCGTGCATTCTTCGTTTTTTACAAAAACGAGGTAATCGTCCACGTATCTGTGTACTTTCAGTACGCCGTCCGGTAACTCTCCTGCAATTGCTTTGTCAATTCTACTAAGGAACAAGTCGCTTAGCAGCGGAGCCACGCGAGAACCAATGCATATCCCGGAACGCTGTATAAACACACCTTCATTCCATTCAACAATGGTCGACCGGAGGTACATACACAGCACTTCAAGAAAAGCATCAACAGATACACCGCAAACATTGCGGAAGCGCACTTCATCATTTTCCTCACTTATACATTATATTATAGTAGAATTGACAAAGCAATTGCAGGAGAGTTACCGGACGGCGTACTGAAAGTACACAGATACGTGGACGATTACCTCGTTTTTGTAAAAAACGAAGAATGCACGCAGGATGTCGTGAACACATTTGTCAGAAATGGTCATGGACTTGCTTTCACCATGGAGAACGTTAAACAAGGTAGGATTCAGTTCTTGGATGTGGAGCTGAGACTTGAGCCCGGACACGTTTGCTGGTTGTATTCGCCTCGCTCCGTAAAGCCCTTACTCAGTTTTCAGTCCGGGCATTCCAAGCTGGTAAAGGAAGGCATCGCCTTGTCTTGTGTTCGCGCCGCTCTGACCAAGTCGTGTGTCCATCGTATTGAGGAAGGAGTGCGAGGCCAAATTTCCAGGCTTAAGCACGCTGGTTTTCCTGAGGCAACTATTGGAAGGTTATGCGAAAGGTTGGTGGCCAAAATCAAATCGGACCATAAGCGTGTTCCTCAGGCGAATGAAGTCTCAAAGCGCCGGAAGATAGCTGTCATCCCATATGTCCACGCATTTTCACACCGTCTGAAGAAAGTGGGGCGAAAATTTCAAATTGATGTGGTATTTTCGTCTCGCAGAAAATTAAGCAACATTTGCCGAGCTGTGCAGCGGAAGCGAGAGGCCCTACTAGGAAGGAGGATCGGTGGTGGTTGTACCACAGCACACGTAGAGAGGAGGGTTGAGTGCATCGAGGGTGTTGTGTATAAGATTCCCCTTTCTTGCGGTGGGTGGTATGTTGGCCAGACTGGGCGATGCCTAAACGAACGCCTGAGGGAGCACCATAATTCTTTGGACAAGGCAGCCGGTTCGAATTTGGCGCTTCACTGCAGGCAACCTGAGCACACGTGCGCCCCATTGCTTCATCAGACATCCGTCATCTTCAAACATAAGGATCAGATAGTAAGGGAAATAGTAGAGGCATATCACATTGACAAAGGGGGTACAGCATGCATTAGTAAGCCCTCATTATCACTAGCTAACCGCGAAATCACCTTTTTGGAGCATGCATTTGTAGATATGTAGATTTAATATTTTCAGTGATGATGCAGTGTTTTTTTGTTCTGTTTAATGTTTGGCGGGAATGCTATATATGTACACATGTGCGTAATAAATCGTCAGTTGAAATTCAGCGCTCCTGTTGTCGTGTTTGTTCCGTCCTCGTGTTTTTTCCGCGCTGTTTTACCATGGATAGTAATAACCAACTTGCCCACCTTTCTGTACTCAAGCAAAGCTGCTCAGTCCTACGAGCAATGAGAGTCTGAGCATCGTGCCCCTAAGAAAGCAGCCACACTAATATTTCACTTGCAGTATACCACTGCAGTGCTCTAGACAGGTCTGCTCATGTTCGTACATCTCAGTGCTGACTGTCCATAACGATTGTTCGAAGTTTTGCTTTTTCCTGCAGACCGTTTAGGAATACAACATGCTACTGTGCTCTATCGTCATAATTCAGTGAATCTTTAGCTAACCTGCATCATAGATGATGACTGTGGGGGGGTTGCCCCCCCCCCCCATTCTCCCCCCTTCCTGAGCGATGGGGGGACAGGGGGCAGCATATCTTCTGCTGGCGACGACGGAGAGTACGCTGAGAGCGATGTTGCTGTTTCCAGCCGCACGCTTAAAGACACAAATGCCGAAATGCACTGGAGCAAAAAAAAAAAGCGCGAAGCAAAGTAAAATAATAGACTTCTCCCGTCAGCCACTTTATATCAGCACCAACATATCATTCATCACTTGTCAATCACCAATGCAAAGTTCACATGAGTCACTGCCACGGAAGCACTTTTTTTTTATTCGATCATGGCACATACGTTAAATGACTAGAACCACCTTCGCGTAGACACTTTGTAAATAAGTGATTTTGTTTTTGTTTCGTTTGCCAGTCACTGCATTTTTGTTTCGTGATTTGATTTAGTTTTCCTCACAAGTAGCCCGTTTTATTCTTATTTTTTGCCATGATAGGTTTTGCTCATGTTTGCATTGTGTCCTAGTTTATTGGTAGAAAATTTGTACTATTGTAAAAACTGGAATATAGGTCAACCCCCCAACTAACCAATTCTAAAAATGAAAAAAACCTTTTTAAATGGCAGAAATATGGAAAGACACCCTTACCTTGAAACAAATGCGATTCAACCGGCTGCACAGTGGTGACAGTATTTATTTTCCTTTAGATGCTGCTCGTATGTACACCCAGCCAATTCTGTAACAGTATCGAGCGACCATTGACCCGCGTGCTTGTCAGCGCTTAATTAACGGTGCTGAGCGGCGAAACAAGCGAGATACGCACATGTGTACACATGCGCGTACTCTCACTTCTTTCGCCGCTCCGTGCTAAGGTGCTGACAAACATGTGAGGCAATGGTCGCGCGATACTGTTAAAGAATCGGCCGGGTGTACAGTGCAGAGAAGGGCACGAAGTGTGCAAGTGTTATTCCGAGTCATCAGATTTGTCCGAATTTGAGTAAGATGACAATTGCTTCTCGCTGCCCACCTCCCATTGAGCATCATCCTCTGTGCCGTCTAGCACATTGCTTATGCTGCATTTTCTAAAAGACTTGCGCACCATCTCTGCGGGGAGAGATTTCCACGCCGACGGCACCCAGCCACAGACCAAAATAACTTTGTGACAACGGAAACGCAAATTGGCGGTGCCCAACGTTGCCATGCCATGCTGATGGCGATAGTGATGGAGGCTGTTGACTTCAGCCGCCCATTGTTGCAAGACTTACATAGTTTTTCCGCCAATGACCGGTATATAACACGGGCGTCGTCTTTTTGCCATGTTTTTTTTTTTTTTAAGTTCTACCTATATTCTAGTTTTTACGGTACTTACATTATGCTATAATCAGCTTTGATAGTGTTTGTATTGTGTGCTAGTTAACCGCTTCTAAATTTTGTATCATGCTGCATTTGTTTGCTAAAATTCCCACTGTTTGTCTTTTACGATTTAAGCAAACCCAATCCCCTCTACAACGTTTTGGCGACTGGGGTACAGAAATAAATACAGTCGCCGACTGATTTTACGAATGAATGGAAATGAGCGTGTGTGTCCCTTTTTCTTTCAGCGGCATCGGCCATGGCCAAGGCGGCTGAGGCGGCACAGAATTCGGCCTACTACAACCCGGCCAACCCGGGGTACATGTACGTGCCGGCTGCACCACCCCCTTTCGACCAGGCCAACGCTGCCAGTGCACCCCCGGTGAGAGACCATTGTTTGTTTTCAGACTCGGCACTTATTGCGGTGAAATAACGTGCCACGTGCATGGACTGCTTATGAAACCTTTACGCTGTGATATCAAAATGATCAATACATTAAGGTAAGAGAGCACTAGAAAGGAGGCAAGGCTGAGCTCATCACGAAGTTCCACTGAGATGAACAGTCATTTGTCGCTGTGCCCCATAGTTTTCGTGTGCACGTATCTAGAAATTAGCACCTATGTTTTCTCAAGGTAACATTTGGATGTATGGGATTTCATTGAAACAACAGATTCACCATGCTAGTTCATTATGACGGTTTTTCTTGAGGCTGCGCAGTCAAATAAGAAAGAAGTGATTAGGGGTTCACTGACATATTGCAGAGCTGTAAGGTAAATATAATTGCCTCCCCCCCCGTTATGTTCACTCCAGACAGGTCGAAAAAAATGGCTGAATCTAAATGGTCTCCGTTGGTTTGTGGAAGTAACAGCTGCACCACGCCTGATCTAGCAGTCTACTTTTAACCTTCAGCGGGATAGAAAGCTGGAGCTTTTAACCTGTTTCAGAATGCAGTGACTGTGACCCATTTCTGACCGTAGCGAGCAAAGTGGCCAGTGTGGTGTAAGTCAAGATGGTTTTTAAGGCGGAGGCCTTTAATGCCTCATCGTTGTAAGCAGGAGTTGTCGACAGAAATGTCACGCTTTTCAATTGGTCGAAATGGTCGTGACGTCACCATGCGCCAATTTCAAACGGGGCCATTTGTACTTTGGCTAGTAACCATGCAACCAATTAAAGGGATGGTATAGATACATTTCCTTCCCTCAAAAACCAATTTACCGACGAGCAAGGCGTAGAGCCGAACGGACGATGGCGTTCTGTGGACTCCCTGGCAGCGTTGCAAGACGCTGTCGCGTTCCACTCTCAGAGGCGAAGCTTAACATCTCAACCACACATCAGTGACTCAAGCAGCAACACCGCGCTTAAGGCTTTCACCTCACCGCACTTTAGGTGAACGAAGTGCCCGCATAAATTTTGCAGGTCCTCCTCAACATCTGTGCTTGAGGGCGGTGGGCAGATTGCTTCGGCTTGCACCTTACTGAATTGTTTCGGGGCTGTGCCTTGTCATATTGGTGCAATTAGACTGTTGCCCATTTTGGTTGGACCATTACCAGTTTAGTAGGATAACTTTACCAGAACCACCCTTTGTTTTATTGTGTTAGAAGTAGAACGCCCATTATCGCAAAAGGTGTCTGGCGTGGGCATTGTTGCGTGAAGGCTTGGTTGGCAGGAGGCATAATGAAGAGAGGGAAATCTCTCTCTGCACTTTTAGGGGAGAGGGAAAGTGGGAGAGAGAACAGAGGATGTGGGGCTACGGGGTGTCAAAAGGGACACTGCGGTCCCCAGTCAGAGCCTAGGGGTGGGAAGAGTGGAGAGGGGGTACAGCATATTACACTGATTGCTGGATGGGATCAGGAGAGTGGATCGAGGGTACGGTGTGTCGCACGGTGTTGATGGACTGGATCAGGCCACTCACTCGCATGTTTTGAACCCAGCAGTGGGTGTTCCCTTCAGGGGGCAACTAATGCCAACAGGTACTTTGTCTCATGTGTCATGTTAATTGTCTTGCATTAGTAGTCCCGTTCACGAGAAAAGCTGGCATCTGTCCGTTTGTGTCACGAAGCAGCAGGTGGCAGTGAAATTAATTCAAATAAATTCATTGCAGTTTCCTCCTGCCCACCATGGCAGTGCACCTCAGCTCATTGGTCGAGAGATAGACAGGCTCCCGAAAGAACTTGTCTGTGCAGAAATGAGCATTATGGGAACCGAGGTCTCACAAGCCACACTGGTGGCTGTGTTTGAAAGAGCCACTTGACAGGACAGTGGTGCATCGCTTAACTGCTTCACCACTGCACCAGTAGTGGTATGAAGACCCCCCACAATCTATGAGAGAACGAGTACTTGTGTGGGAGGGATCTGAAACGTTGTTGCATTCTACTCTTAAAGTTAGGTTAAGCGTCTTCGATCCTTTCTTGTCAGTGTTTTCTTGCAAAAGCAACTGGTGTGTGTGTAGGGGGGATTGCAAAATGTCTGCTGACTTATTGCACTGCCTGGGCGCAGCCATGCAGTTTTGTGAATTCTTGTTACTTCAGGAATCCTCTTAGCTACCAGTATTTTAAGAGGCTTCTTTATGGTGATGTGACTACTATCTGGAGGACATGGGGACGTCTCGTGGTCAGTATATGTGTAGGCCAAAATCTGCGTGTAGCCAAAATCTGCCTGCATATTACTGCTATTTGACAATATAGTCTGTTTACAGTATTCGCGTTGTGTCTCCAAGGATGCGTTTTCAAATCTACTCCCTACTCCTGTTGTAAAACTAGCTGGTCACTACATTTCAGTTTTCACTGATGTAGCCACAGCCATAGAGGATGACGAAGAGACAGATGCCGGAATGGCCCTAGGAAGGTTCCTTGGAGCATTTTCGTCAGTTCAGTGTGAATCTGTAAGGCGAGTGCTAGTTTGCTAGCCCAGCTCAAGTTATAAGGCATTTTTTGCCATTTCCTCGGGACACACCTTGGCTTTGTTGCAGTGGTTTTTTTTTGCTTTGGCAAGTGTTAAAGTTCTACTCGGGTATGACGATATCATAATGATCTTTCTTTGTTTTTTTATTTTATTTCTTTTGCCGCAGCAGCCAGACGGACCGCCGCCGCCCTACTCCGAGGGTTCGAAGAAAACAAACTGAGGACGGAAGAAAGAATGGGATACGGGAGCTTGTAACTTTGCTGCTTTCGTGCGGTAGCCACCTTGCAGACCCTGCTTGTCCAGCTGTAGCACGTTGTGTAGTGTGACGATGACCCCTGTGCATGGTTGCTGTAATAAACACCCCAGTGATGAATGCTTTTCCCCGGTAACTCGCCCCTGTGTATGCTGGTTTACTTATGGCACGGCGAGCGTGTTCACTTTACTACGCCCAGGCAGTTCCCACCACCCCCCCCACTGGGGGGGCATCTGTTAGTAGCAGATATATGGTGCTTTGCAAACCACATGCCTGAGCATACGTGGGCCTGGCCTACTTAAATCCAGCCGTGTGTGCCACATGGCTTTGTCCAAGGGAAAGGGGGTTCTGGTGGTTGACCTGATCGCAAATGCTGAGGCATTTAACCCTTTCAGGAGCCATTTTTTGTTGTGAGTGAAATCAATTATTTTTTTCGCATAAGTGGTATATTTAGGCCTCAAGAAAGGGAATGTGTTAGTTTTCGAACATGTGAAAGACCAGCAGGTAAGTTTTTACAATGATGTGGAGAATTCCGCACAAAGTGTCAGATTTGTTAGAAATAGTACCGTCGAAATGTTCTCGTGTGTCAGGTAAACACCTCAGGGATCGTGGCATCACATTGTGTTTCGAAGATGCACGTTACGTTCGAAATTGAGCGAAAATCATCGATGTTTTCATTCATGGCAAAATCTCTCTGCACAAAAAAAGGCGGAAAAAGTGCTACCTAGCTCACTGTTATGCAAAATATTACTTACTGCGTTTGCTACATAGTACCAAAAAACAACCTATGTGCAACAAGAAGGGTGTTCAATTTGACTGGAATAATGAAATCACTGTTAAGTGCTCCATTTCCTCAGAAAAAGCTGTAAGTTTGCCGCTTACGCAATTGTGTACAAAGCGCCTGAAAGGGTTAGGGTTCCTCGACAGAGGCAACACACCACTTTGGTTCCCACTTCCCATAGGTGGCACTCCTGGGCTGGCCCGATGGAAGGAAATCTGCAGTCACGTTTTCCTGTCCTCTTTCTCGCAACTTTCCAGTCTTCTCTGCTTGTTTTTTTCCTCTTTCCTGACGGCTAGGGTTAGCCTTGTGGGAAAACCCAACACTTGTGGTGCTGCCTGTGGTACAGCTCACATGGGTAGGAAGTTGGGGTCCCATCCCTACATTGGGCTCTGCTGAAATGAGTCAATTACATGGATCCTTATTCTTTTCAGAAACCCTGATCACCCTACAAATAGGGGCTGCACAAATTTAACCTCAACGTGTTTTCCCTAGGTTAAAAAATTTCCCATGGTAAAATGTGATCCACTGTGACACACGGGGCAAGCCAGCAAGGCAGCTATCGTTTCTTGTAGCCGTATGCCTAACATACACCACTGGACCAGGATATAGAGTAACTGGAATGACAAATTTGGATCTTCCCTTTGAAGTCCGGCACAGACTGCAATGGACAAAAGCGTTTCTTCAAAAGCATTACTTTCCTGTAACAGGAAGCACACACGTATCTCTGAACACTGTTCGTAGCATCATTTCGGAGGACAATTTCGTATGCCCGCTCAAAAAAGAATTTTCCCTGAAGACATGAGGGAATAGAATATTGGAAATGTGCAGAGAATAAACATCTGCAGAGATGACAATGGAACAGCGTGAACATGTCTTCCTAATGTTCGCATGCAGTAACCTCACAGAATCTGTTGACATCGCGAAAATCTGAGCGAGACCTTACGTTCGAAACGTGCACCACAGCTGTTAAGTTAGCCAACTTGCGCGAAATGTGCTGCCTTTGATATTTAGATGTTTATGACACCAAACTACACCGTGTCAACTGCAGAAAAAACTGCCAACTGTTTATACACTCCACTTCGTAATACTCTAAACTCTGCAAAAGCTGTCGATGTGCTGCTGCCCGTCTAGTTGCTCGGATTTCTGTCGGTATGCGATGGGTTTTCGTTCATTTTGGATTCAGTCGCTGTGTCGGCGTGGCCGCTCTGTGACTGACCAATGGAAGGCGCTGTGACGTTGACGTTGTGACACTTATGGGCACACTGGAGTTGCATGCGGATAGAGTGGAGCAGCAAACCTGCTTGCCGCTGTGTGTGCATTGCATGTGACAGTACTCGCCAGAAGTCGTACAGCTACGTCATCGACCGCCACATTTTTCATTCTAGTCGCACCATGTGAAATGGCCCCAAGACCAACTATAGAGTCGAAGACAAAATTTGAGGGCAACCTGGGCTAACACAATGGACCGGATGTTGACGTGACTGAATGTTGAGCCTATGCCTTGGAATCCTTCTTACATCAGCCTTTGCTGGGATAAAAGTACTCAATGAAAGCATCACATTTGCCGAAAGCAAGAAAGGCGGCTAATCGTAGTTTATTTGTTTCCGCAATGCAGAAGACATTTTATTTGGTATAAGAGGAAGGACACCAAGATAGGAAGAAAATGTTTGCATCAATAATCACTGCAGGAACGAAGAGTACAAAATTGGTTCACAAATCCTGCATATATTATACTAACAGAACAAGGGAGAGTGGAATACTGCCAACCACTTATGTGCCAAAGTTGGAAAACGGGGTGGAGCATCACTGTGGCCTGCTCCCTACAGCCTAGCAAGGGAACAACAGTGTGCAATTGGTAGCAAGGTGCTAGAAGTAGTAAGAGAATATGTGTACTTAGGGCAGGTAGTGACCGCAGATGCCTATCATGAGAGGCAAATAACTAGAAGAATAACAGTGGGGTGGAGCGCTTATATGGCAGGTTCTCTCAGATCATGAATGGCTGTTTACCAATATCCCTCAAGAGAAAAGTTTACAACAGCTGTATCCTACCGGTACTCACCTATGGGGCAGAAACGTGGAGGCTAACAAAGAGGGTGCAGCTTAAGTTAAGGACAACGCAGCGAGCTATGGAAAGCAAAATGATGGGTTTAACGTTAGGAGATCGGAAGAGGGAGGAGTGGGTGAGAGAACAAACGCGCGTTAATGACATCCTAGATGAAATCAAGAGGAAGAAGTGGACCTGGGCAGGGCATGTAATGCGAATGCATTGGTCCCTAATGGTAACGGAGTGGATTCCGAGAGAAAGCAAGCGTAGCAGGGGACGGCAGAAAGTTAGGCGGGCGGATGAGATTAAGCAATTTGCGGGAATACGGTGGCCGCAGCTGGCAAAGAAGGACAGGGTTAATGGGAGAGACATGGGAGAGGCCTTTGCCCTGCAGTGGGCGTAGTCAGGCTGATGATGACTCCCTCCACATAAGTAAGCAATGAAAGGGGCTGGGCCACCCCTGGCAGAGGCAGCAGCCACTGCTAGTCACTCTCCAAAGACGAGGCCTCTTCGTCACATGGTTTCCACAGGGAGAGGTCATTACACCAGTGCCCCCTACACGGGCCGTCAGCACCTCCAAAGGGACGATGGACTAAGTCCGACACCTCTGCTTCGCTGCTGTCTGGGGTCAACGCGGATCTTAATGCAGCGTGCAAGAAGAAAGGTCCCATATCACAGGCCCATGGAAATAAACCCTTATGCGTACGTATCCCTGCACTCGTGAAAACCAAAGTATGAAATTTGTAGCTCCATCAATTGTTTTGAAGGCCATTAACAGGTTCCAATTGGATCGTCCAATTGGAATCGTAAAACAAATTGGGCTACCCAGTTGGGTTCACAAGTTCATTTGGCTGACCTATTGATGCTATTTGATTCCAGTTTGATCCAACTTGAGTGCCCAATTTGACCCAATGGTTTTCTTTTTTGTCCAAGCACACAGTTACTCTCCGCATAACTTGTCATCTGTGTGGCACTGGCATTTCTGAGGCAGCTTAGTCCAGGCTGTGCTCATGGTTGTGCCTCATGATTTCACCCATTCCTGCGCCCCTCCAGCATACAACACTCATTTTGTAATAAGGGAGTAATCACTCATTGACATCCACCCGAGCGTAGCCATAAGGCTACAGAAGGAAGCTATACAGCTTTCTCAGAAACTTCGCAGCTAAAGAAAAATTCGTCCTGGTCCGGGGATCGAACCCGGGACCACCGCTTCACCAGAGCAGTCGCTCTACCAACTGAGCTAACCGGGACGGCAAGCTTATGGCAGGGCGAGAGCAAATTAATAACTCGAAGTGGGAACAGTGTTGATCAAATGTTTAGGGGAATCCCCCCAAGGTGGAGTAGATTTGTAACAAAACACTGTATAGTATAAAACGCCGAATAGCTGCGCTCGGGTTGATGTCAGTGAGCAATTAATCCTTTGCTACAAATCTACTCCACCTTGGGGGATTCCCCTAAACATTTGACCAACACTCAATTTATCTTTCATTTCCAAATAGAGAAGGCAGAGAAAACTACAGACGCACCAAGACTACTAACATGCATGCACACGGGATGTCTGGCTATGGGAATGGCGCACTACTCTAACGCAGTGCCCAGCAAAGCTGATCTGCTCACGTCACCTGAGTGGAAGTTAATTGATGAACCCGCGAAATCCTTGGGTATTGAATTCGGTCTCGCGTTGCATCAAAAAGAAATATATCTATAGAAGACTAAGAAAACAACCTTTTAATGCATCACTAAGACACTGGTATTCTGAGTACTCGAGAATTTCAAACAATGTTCTTTTTGCAGCAAAACAAGCCTACTTCAGTGACCACGTACCTTTTAATGGCAAGGATTTGAAGAAAAACTGGAGCCTAGTGAATAAGTACCTTGGCAGAGAAAGAAAGCAACACTTGCCTGATAAAGTAGCTAATATGGACACAATGCATACGTCACCAGAGGATGTCTGTGCGGCTTTTAGCGACTGCTTCTCATCAATAGAAAGTGTAAATCCAACCGTACCTTTGCCATGTCTTGTTCGACCAACTGGTTCCTTTTATCTTTTTTGTCCAGATGGTGATGATGTAAAGTCAGCAGCAAATGGCTTCTTGTGGCATTCATAACATTTCAGCCCACAGTGTCAAACCTGTCACAGAAATAACATCTCCAGTGCTAGCTCATACTGTCAACTTAATTTTGTCCACAGATGTTTTTCCAGCAAAAATAAAAGTAGCAAAAGTTCTTCCATTACACAAGTCAAAAGAAGATAACATTCTCAATTACAGGCCGATATCAATATTGCTGTTATTCAGCAATGTGACTGAAAAACTGCTTGCAGTAAGACTGAACAGCGACCTAGAAAAGCATAGAACTTGGATTCAGAAAAAGGTATTCTGCAACATCTGGTGTTTTGACTTTGCAGGCGTAGATAGGAAATTTATTGATTCGGGTTCCCCAGCAGCAGGCAAATTTATCAACTTCACCAAAGCATTTAATTCTCCAGACACCAGTATGCTTAAAGAAAAATTAATTGGCTACGGTGTCAATGGCACATCTCTAACACTCAATGAAAGTTACTTAAAAGTTGTTTTCTGATCAGTCCAGGGCGCCAGTCCTCGTATGAAGCAAGGGAGGCGAGTGCCAAATTACAGTACGCCAGCAGGCTCAAATTATGGCAGACACCAACCTACATCCAAGACGCAAGAGCATTAAGACGGCTTGGATTCGGCAATGCCCGTCCCTAGGCAAGAAATTCAAAGCATCATGAACATGCAACTAAACATTAATAAGTGTAAACATGTACGCATTTCTCGTCTCTCTAATGCCCCTTCTTCTTATCACATTAACAACGTGTCTCTCGAAACCGCGTCATGTTATAAATATCTGGGTGTTTACGTTCCTTGTAACCTGTCTTGGAAAACTCACGTTGAATACATAATAAATAACGCTGATCGCATGCTTGGGTACCTTCGCAGAAATTTCTCGCGTTCATCTACTTCAATAAAATTATTACTTTATAAAACATTGGTACGGTCCAAGTTAGAATATGCTGCATCTGTCTGGAGCCCTGGCATCGATTCACTCGTTTCAGATTTGGAAGCTGTGCAGAACCGCGCATGCCGTTTCATTCTTTCTAATTATCACCGAACAAGCAGTGTAACCGCCATGAAATCAAGTTTGTCCCTACCACTTCTTTCCCACCGCAGATCAATAGCCTCATTGTGTCTTTTTCACAAAATTTACCACAACAGCCTTCTCAATCCTAAGTTACTGTAAAGACCATGTTACATATCAGCACGCGTTGATCACCGTCATAAAGTTGGAATCCCATCTTGTCGCACCAAATGTTTTCATGACTCATTCATACCCCGAACTTCCGTCAGCTGGAATCACCTTCCCCACGACATCGCAGGTATTTCTGATAACAATGCATTTCGTAAAGTCCTTAATGTTTCTTTCTGAGTATGTGTCGTGTATTACTGTCTAAAAATTGCCTTTCACTGTCTACACACTGTTTTAATATATCCCCACTGCATTCTAATCTCATTGCCTTCCTGTGTTTTCACTATTTATGTATTCCTGATTTATTTTTGTTTTCTCTCCTTGTTGTTGCTGTTCAGGTTGAATTTTTTATGTATTCCCACTCCCCTCTGTAATGCCTTCGGGCCCTGAGGGTACAATAAATAAATAAATAAATAAATAAATAAATAAATAAACTAAAAACTAGCCCGATGGGGGCAAGGCAGTCTTCAAGGAAATCAGAGATTTCACAGCAGCAAAGCCCATCACCACACCACCGAGGAGAAAGAGGCAACAACATTGTTTCAAGAGAGCGCAGAGGCGCTCTCACAAACCAAGGCCGCCGCGACGTGGACCCGATGTTGCCGACGAGTCGCTTGAGCGGTGCACCGGAAGATATCCACCTCCATTGCCATAGAGTTTCTTATGGCGGCGCTGCACTTCAGCCACCATGGACGCTCAAAGCATCATGGGGCGGTGAGCTACTTGTTGCGGAACAGTCGTAGTTTTTCAGGAACACGGAGTGTCATTACTAAGATGTTTCATTCCAAAAACGCTGTCCGTGTGTGCGCAGACCATGGCGCAGACGACTTTCGCGCGAACGCAGTGTGCAAAAGCCATAGTAGTGAAAACGCGACGACACACGGCGCCAATAAAAGGTTTTACTCTTCCGAAATGTCATTAAAAACCTCTTAAAGTATCTAAGCAACAACATTTTTTTTAAAACATATTTACTTTTAAAAGTGCGTTTGTTAATTACGCAATATTAGTTTTTTAGTGTTCATCACTTGGCCAATAGGAAAGCTAGTCACCTCTTATTTTGGGCAAACTTTGCACTTAAATGCTTTTCTGCTCGTTTGTTGCAATCATTAGACAAGATATTAAGTGTTAGGACATTCGTAGTTATCTAACAGCTTTATTTTTCTATTATTTTTTGGCCAAAAGTTGTGGTTCTGCAGTCGGTAGCTCACCGCCCCATGATGCTTTGAGCGCCCATGGTGGCTGAAGTGGCCTCGAGGGGTCTCCATCAGTCTCCATGCAAACTCCCATAGAGGGATCGCCAGCTTTCCCTCTAGGTAATAGTAAGAAACTCTATGTCCATTGCCTAGAACAGGGGTTCTCAAACTTATTTGCTTGGAGGAACCCAAAAGCCTTCAATAAGTTCCAGGGAACCCCCCCCCCCCCCCCCCCCCCCCCTTCCCGCTTTCACTTACCAGCAATGTTGTCGAGTGCATTTTTGCAAAGGGAAAGTTGCAGAGGTTAAATGTTTATTGCACAGATTAATACAGATACTAATGTGATGTGTGATGGGTGGTACTGCTTTCCTTTTAAGAGCGAGTCAAAGCGTGGCTCAGCAGCACTCAGAGCCAGTCTCATATCAGCTGCCGGGTCAGGGCCGGTGAGGGCTCTCGCGGAACACAAGAAGACAGCCCGCGGAACCCCTTTGTTCCGCGGAACCCAGTTTGAGAACCCCTGGCCTAGAATATACTGGCTAGTGTGCGCAGCGCGCGCGTTTCCTACGGGAGGGCGAGGCCCCCGCCGCGATGCCTGCGCGGAGAGGCCGCAAGGGGCGCTGCCGTTAGGGTGGGTGCCGTTAGGGTGGGTCATGTAAATAAATCTGCAGTGGAAGTCAGCAAAAAGCGATTGGAGGATTGGTGGCTGAAAAGCAGAGATGTGGCATAAGGTTAGAATAGTAGGAAACCGTAGGAAAAGTTGATGGAGAATCTTAATGAGAATTGCCAACACAGTAAACAAAAAAAAATAATAAATAAAGAAAAGCTGAGCATGGTGGCAATTGCCACCACCCCGTTTCAAAGGGGGCGCTCCTATCCATCCATCCATCCATCCATCCATGCGCCTAACTAGCCTTTCTAGACATAAGCGGTGCATACGATAACGTGAACAGGGAACTCCTGTGGAGCATATTGAAAGATTTAGGTATTGGTGATGAGGTAATTGATTTTCTACAGGAAATCTACCGAGATAATGAAGTTGAAATTACATGGGAAGGGAAAAAAAGTACCACAACTGTAGGGGTGCACAAAGGATTAAGGCAAGGTTGCCCTCTATCACCGCTGCTGTTCATGCTTTACGTGATAAATATGGAAAGAAGGCTAGAAGAAAGTAATCTGGGTTATAATCTATCGTACAGATTAGGCGGAAATGTAGTTGAGCAGCGACTCCCGGGTTTAATGTATGCGGACGATATTGTACTGTTAGCAGATAGCCAGGAAGGTTGAAGGTTGAAGGTTGAAGGTTTATTTCCGCAACTGGGTGTTGCGAGGACAGCCAGGGAAAAAGCTGTATAGACAGCTTGAGAGGTCCTGGCTTCCTCTTACAGTGCAGCATTGACGGTGGCGGAGTACGACATCAAACAAAATGTAAGTAAAGTATGTTCGGTACAGAGAATGAGACATGTACGTTCAATACGTAGTACATTGTGCTTATAAAAGAAAGAACTACATTAGATCAAAGAGCCTATAAAGGCAAACACAGGGAGGAGAAAATAAATGACAGCAAAATTGACAGGTGCACTCAAAGTGGTAATAGGAAGAAAAAAAAACTACATGAACATTTGGGGCAATTCTTTCAGAGAAATATTGGATAGGTCAAGATTCTTGTGGCAGTACAACTGGTTCAGAAGTGTCGGTAAGGTATGCTGCAACATTTGCTTGCCATAGTTTGTGCGGCATTTCTTAACATTCCAAGGTTCTGCTGCTCGGGTATCATACACAGTTCTGCTTTGCTCTAGCCCAGCCAGTGTAAGTAAGGAGTCATCATTTTTCATTATGGCGAGTTTATATTTATAGCACAGCCTATAGTTATAGATGGACTTCATTGGTATGACGTTGTGTCGATGGAAAAGGCTCGCCGTGTGGAAGAAATATGGCACTTTACATGCAATGCGTATAATTCGTTTTTGTAACACTGTGAGTTTGTTAATATTTTCAGCTGTTGTTGTTGCCCACACCATACATCCGTAGTTGGCTATAGAAGAGAACAAAGAGTGGTAAAGTAACATGTTGACTGACATAGGAAAATTAAAGCAATTGCGGCGCATGATACCAACTGTTCTGGAAAGTTTCTGAACTACGTAATTAATATGGTCATTCCATGACATATCTGCTGCAAAGTAAACGCCCAGAGTTTTCACAGACTGCACAAACTCTATTCTGGTATTGTTTAATTCAATTAGAGGTAGTTCAATGTGTTTGTGACGTGGGTGAAACATGACTGCTGCCGTTTTACTAACGTTAATTCTTAAGTGATTATCAACCGTCCAAGTATTTATTGCTTTTAAGGTTTTATTAGCTCGATTTGCAAGATCAGCAGTTGAAGTACCCGAAAAAAACAGACTAGTGTCATCTGCGTAAATTATATACTCAGCAGTGCTATCAATGCGGACAATATCATTGACATAAAGAACAAAAAGAAACGGACCCAAAATGCTCCCTTGCGGAACGCCAGAAGCTACCGCTTTCAAATGGGAGCATTCACCGGCAATACTGACAAACTGAGACCTATGTCGCAAGTATGAGGAAATCAGCATATGGGGTATGCCTCTAATACCGTAGTGATCTAATTTTTTAAGCAGCACAGAGTGGTTAACAAGGTCAAACGCCTTTGAAAAATCTAAAAATAATCCAAGTACCATGTTTTTTGACTCAAAATGTTTTAGTATGAATTCTTTCTGAGCAAGGAGAGCTAACTCAGTCGATCTGTTTTTACGAAAGCCATATTGAGCATTAGTGATAATGTTATATCTTTCAGTGAAGCAGGATAGTCGTTTAAGAATAACTTTTTCGAGGCCTTTAGAAAATACAGGTAAGATTGATATCGGGCGATAGTTTGCCATTTCATTTTTGTTTCCTTTTTTATACACTACTGTCACTTTTGCCCTTTGCATAAGACGCGGAAAAACTCCGGAAACCAAGGAGAGGTTGAAGATATGGGCGAGGCAAGGTGCAAGAATGTCGATGGTAAATTTTATGGGCTGTATCTGGAAACCTGACGCGTCTGTAGCTTTACTATTATTAAGTGATAAAAATTCTGTAATTACTTCATTTGCTGTAACAGGTGTTAGAAATATTGTTTTACCATTACGGGCACTCATATAGGACAGATTTACGTCGCCGCTTGATGTGTCAGCAAAGGAAAGAAAGTAGTCATTAAAGGCATCTGCTAGATCAGCACCTTTTAGTTCAATCCCTTCATGAATAATTTTTGTGGTCGGTTCGGAAGAATTAGCGAAGATAGATTTTAAAACCTTCCAAACTTTTTGAGATTGTCCAGCAGTTGAATTAAAGCGGTTATAAAGATATTGCTTTTTAGCGACGCGAAGTTGCTTTGTGACGAAGTTCCTAAATTTTTTGAATGTTTTCAGCTCTTCAGGGCACCTACTTTGCAAAAACAGTCTATAAAGTTTATCTCGTTTTTTTATCAACTGCAACATGTCCTTGTCGACCCATGGTTTCTTACTTTTCTTTGATTGGTAGAATTTCTTCAGTGGAAAGGAAGCATTATAAATGTCAGTGAATATCTCTAAAAATTTTTCGTAAGCTTCATCAGGGTCGCTTTCCTCAAGAACATGTTCCCAGTTAACAATAGATAAGCGTTCCTTAAACTCGCATAACGTCTGCTCATTTATAACTCGATAAAAAGATGTTTGGTCTGGTTGTCGTTGAGAATTCAGAGTGAGATTGACAGATATGAATATTGGCATGTGATCACTTAGAGCATAAGCGATGGTGCCAGATTTCAAGCTTTCTGTTTTGAAGTTTGTTATGAACAGATCTAAAAGTGTTTCTGATTCTGTCGTAATCCGTGTAGGTGACATGATGACGTTTTCACAGGAGTGAACGTTAAGTAAAGTATTGAACTCGACTGTTGTGTTATTGTTGGCCAGCATGTCAATGTTAAAATCGCCACCTAAAATTAACTGATATTGGTTGATGTTAACAAATTCTAGGAATGAATCAAGAAATAAAAAGAGCTCAGCAGAACTGCTACCCGGTGGACGATAGCAGACACAAAATATCCTTGTGCCAGACTTGACTGCCAGGACTTCGTAATGGGGTGTAATACAACAAAATTCAGGCAGCATTTCTGATTCCATAAGATTTGAAACTAACATTGAAACACCACCTCCCCTTCTTATGGATCGGTTCAAATAGAAACACTTGTACGTCGGAATAACATAGACGTCACCTTCACAAGTAAACCACGTTTCTGAAAACATAACAACATTGAAACGAGCTTCCACTTCGCTGAAAAAACAGTCAAGTTCTTCTTGCTTATTTCGACCAGATCTGAGATTAACATGAATACAAGAGCAACAATGAGGATTATCAGGCTTAATGGAACTACTGAGGTCAGAAAGATCAACAAGATTAGTATAAAGAGACATCGAAAAAAGAGTGCCGCGTGTTACCGCAAATTACTGGCTTTATAGCTGGTGCAAATCTGCTGCACAATGGATGACAATCGCGGGATCATGTTGTTTCCTTCTGACGAACACTCTCCCATTCCGGTGCCAAGCGTACTGGTAGTCATTTTCACCTGCCCAAGCCTTTGCATAGCGCAAGAGCTCACGGCTTTGACGCGTCATGTTTTCGCTGACTGAAACATCTGACTGAACATCTCTTAAAACTGTCCGCTTCTGAAACCACACGTCACGAGTTGAGAGCTTTGAAAACCGTACAATGATCCCGGGCACCTTTCCTGGCTTTGAAGGAAGTCTGTGCACAACATCAACATCATTCAAAGTGAGCTCTGGCAAATTCACAGATCTTGCTACGTCATTTACCTTTTCCATCAGATTCTCATCATTTGTCACCGGTATGCCGTGCACCTCAAGGTTCAGCTTTCTGTTTCGCCACTCAAGGTCGTTTACAGTCATTTTCAACGACTCAACATCATCAGCGTCGACTCTGGTTTCAAGTGCACTAACACGTTTCTTTAAGGTACTGATCTCTTTCTCGTGTTTTACCTGTTGCTCAAGTATATCATCGTATTTTTTTGACATTAGTTCAATAGACTTCTTCACTTCATCTACTTGGTCAGGCAGGCCAGCAAGAGCATCAAGTTTTTGACATATTCCGGCTAAACAGCTAGCAAGGTCAGGTTGCGTGCTGGGTGTGTCAGAGCTTCCTGCGTTTGTTTTACGACAGTCTGGACATCGCCACGCTTTGCGACCTTTCTCGCCTTTTCCCTTATATGTTGACGCAGAAACACCAGAGCAATTGCCGAGATGGTAGGTGTACTCACATTCGGCGCACTTGAGGGCGAGTCCGTCACTTGGAAGACATTTGTCGCAAGAAGGACATGTCTCCGGCATGTTAGCCTTGGTATAGCTTGTGCAACATACAGGTTCAAAATCGAGAAATCTTTCTCCTAACACTACAACCGAGAGCACGGTAGAAAACAAGGCGGCAGCGAGCAACACGGCAGCAGCAGCGGTGGTGAAAGAAAAAAATGGCAAGTAGAAAAGTAGGTTTTTTACCAACCTGTAAGACGAAAACAAAGCAGATAAGGGGGCGTCCGATCACCACCGTCGCTGCTGCTCGTGTGACCCGTTTACAGCTTGGCCGAAGAAGCGCGGTGGCGCAGAAGTCTGTGACGTCACACTTAGAGCTGTCTTGAGGCCAGCGCAGCAGGGTTCGTCGCTGAAATCTGCAGATGCAAGTAATTCACAGGAGCTGAGCGTCGGTAGGCACACTGGAATGTCCGCCTTCAGGACAGAACAAGGCAGCGCACTGTAGCAGCAGGCAGTCAGGGGTAACCCACCTGTAAGACGAAAACAAAGCAGATAAGGGGGCGTCCGATCACCACCGTCGCTGCTGCTCGTGTGACCCGTTTACAGCTTGGCCGAAGAAGCGCGGTGGCGCAGAAGTCTGTGACGTCACACTTAGAGCTGTCTTGAGGCCAGCGCAGCAGGGTTCGTCGCTGAAATCTGCAGATGCAAGTAATTCACAGGAGCTGAGCGTCGGTAGGCACACTGGAATGTCCGCCTTCAGGACAGAACAAGGCAGCGCACTGTAGCAGCAGGCAGTCAGGGGTAACCCACCTGTAAGACGAAAACAAAGCAGATAAGGGGGCGTCCGATCACCACCGTCGCTGCTGCTCGTGTGACCCGTTTACAGCTTGGCCGAAGAAGCGCGGTGGCGCAGAAGTCTGTGACGTCACACTTAGAGCTGTCTTGAGGCCAGCGCAGCAGGGTTCGTCGCTGAAATCTGTAAGACGAAAACAAAGCAGATAAGGGGGCGTCCGATCACCACCGTCGCTGCTGCTTTACAAACTTTGGTTAATTGCTGTGGAGACGAAGGAGACGCTCTAGGATTCAGTTTTAGCGCAACTAAATCAGGTGTGATGATTTTTAACGATACAACTGATCAGGTGCTTACAATACAAGGCCACGAAATACCCAAAGTGGCCGAATACAAATACCTCGGGATATGGCTAAACGAAGGGCAGATATACACGGAAAAGCATGAACAGGCTCTTAGGGCAAAAGGACGAAGAGACGCCGGGATAATGAAACATAGGGCATTATGGGGGTACAACAAATATGAAGTACTAAGAGGTATTTGGAAAGGAATAATGGTGCCGGGACTTACTTTCGGCAATGCGGTTCTGTGCTTAAGGGCAGAAGTTCAGTCGAGATTAGACGTAAATCAGAGAGCTGTTGGAAGATTAGCACTAGGTGCCCACGGCAAAACCACAAACGAGGCAGTACAAGGGGATATGGGCTGGGCATCGTTCGAGGCACGGGAAGCTAAGAGTAAAATACTATATGAAGAACGCCTGAGGAAATTGGACGATAACAGATGGGCAGCTAAGGTATTTAAATATTTATACAGAAAGAACGTTGACTCACAGTGGCGGAAAAGAACTAGAAAACTAACCAGTAAGTATGCCGGTCATGAGGACGGAGAAAGAAAGAGCATTAAACGACAGGTTAAAAACGCGGAAGTTAAAAATTGGATGAATTGAATGGAAAAGAAACATAGTGTAGAACTATATCGATTCTGGAAAAGGCAGATCAGGAAAGAATTTTTCTATGATAACTCAAGAGGCAGTGCCCTACTTTTTGAAGCTAGATCAGGGTGTCTTAGAACGCGCAGCTACAAAAAGAAATTTAACGAAGAAGATGACACATGTGCAGTGTGTGGTAGATCTGTGGAAACAATTGAACACCTCATAATCAAATGTGATGGTATCCATCCGGATGTCGATGCAGGCACAGTCACTCTTTCTGAGGCCCTAGGGTTTAAAGATAACAATGGTCGTGTAAATAAATCTGCAGTGGAAGTCAGCAAAAAGCGATTGGAGGATTGGTGGCTGAAAAGCAGAGATGTGGCATAAGGTTAGAATAGTAAGAAACCGTAGGCAAAGTTGATGGAGAATCTTAATGAGAATTGCCAACACAGTAAACAAAAAAAATAATAAATAAAGAAAAGCTGAGCATGGTGGCAATTGCCACCACCCCGTTTCAAAGGGGGCGCTCCTATCCATCCATCCATCCATCCATGCGCGAAAGCCGCCGAACTCCCGTCGTCTGCTGTCGCGCCGATACCGCAGCCTCGCGCGATTGCTCATGTGAAATCAATCTTTGACAAGCATCATCTCTTGAATTGTGAAGCTGTAAGACGCTAAACGTGAGCAAAAACATCCTGAAGTGTTAAAGGCTAAGCGGCAATGCAAAGAGAGGACGTGTTTTGTTCCGCTGTGTCGAAGCAGTTATCGGTCTAACGAAGAAAATGCGTCTTTGTTCACTGCACCGGCTGACCCAGCATGGCTTGCTGAATGGGAAATAAGATCAAGAGGGCAGACAGAAGGCTGACACAGAAGGCTGTCGTATGCGAAAAACATTTCGAGAACGAATGCATCGAAAGATCTTTTAAGATTACGGTGAACGGCGTCGTGAACGTACTCGCCCGACTGAAGCCACGCCTGAAGCCCGATGCTGTCCCTACAGTATTCGAAAATTATCCACCTCATCTTTTGCCTAAAAAGACGGTGAAAAGGAAGGTGCGAAAAATTTGTGACTAAGAACCGGCACCTAAACAACGGAAGCGAAATGTCGAGCTGGTGGATCACGAGTTGTGCTCTGCAGTCGACGGTGATGATACGCGGTTTGGCTCTCATTGCGTCGCTCGTGGAGGCGCATCAGAGAAACTCCAGAAGCGTTCCGATTCCGAGCAGACAGACATTGCTACAGGACCGGTGTGTGATAGCGAAGCGATACTGCAGTGTCCGTGCCCAAGTGATGCTCGGCACCCGTTCGATGGAATTCTGATTTCGATGACATGGATGAAGTTCCCTGTTGCGTCAAATGGCGCTTTAACTTATATGCCTGTTGCGAGACCGAAGCTGGTGACTTCTCGGAACTATTCATCGAAAGAATGGTGACTTCTGGAAAACCTTTGCGTGAGCACGGTTCTGTAATTGCCACAATTTACTTCCGAGGAAGAGAAAAGGAAAAGCGCGTGCTTACAGCCCGCCATGAGGCAGAGGCAGTAATCAAAGAAATGGCTCTGCGTTGCCTCTGTAATGGATGTGGCATGATTCCTGTTGCAGGCAAGCACACTTCATACATAAGTATGTACTTTGCAGAGAAATTCTTGCTGACCACCGATGGAAAAGGAGAGTCATGCTTGCACGGCAAATATTGACGGAAGCTCTCGCAGAACAACATGTACAGAACAAAAAAGACGAAAGATCCTCGCAGTGACAAAAAAAAATCAAGAATTTTTCTCGTGCTTTGAGAAAGACAAAGAAAAGCGTGGCCAATGCTCAGCAGCATGTGACTAAAATGAAGGAGCAAAACAATGCACTGAGCGAAGAAGCACTCGAGACAAAAATACAGTCACTCCCGAAGAAGCAGCAGTTAGCTGTGACAGCGTTCTTGGCCGCAAGACGTGAGTCTCTGAGAGGCATGCCTTATGAAGATGCTAATGAGGATGTGGAGCCCAACGCTCTACGAGCACCTTCGGAAGCAGAGCATTATAATTTTGTTTGGGCGAAAATGCTTGCAAAAATATCTGCAACGATTTAAAGGTGGCTTTGGTCTGAACACGAAGGTTTTTGAGGCTTTAAGCGAAAAGACCAAAAGCATGGACACGTTCAGCCGTAATCGTAACAAGTTCTCTTTACTTGGAACTTTTAAAATTTATATAAATTATAGGCTGCAATGGATCCATAATAGCGTAGTGTTTTATCTGTTTCCGTACTAATATAGTCAAAAGCTTTAAGTTTGATATCCTGCCGCTGTGGCAAATATAAAATGTGCTACTCTATCACACTCAAAGTTAATTTGTGGAGGTGAAGCCTACACAGTGTCTATCTGTTGCTGGCTATCTGTGACAGTGTCTATCTGCTGCCACTGCAATTTAATACGCGCTTTTTCGTACTTTCTGTTGGCCAAAAAGCATTACCCCCACTCGCACTTCCCCTTTCATTAAAGGGACACTGAGGAGAGCACTATTAATATTTTTTTATAGTAAAATCCGATAGTTCGGCATGTCATGGCTTTGTTGCCACTTGGCCGGCAGCGAAAGATGCATTTATTTCTAAGAAATTTGGATTCGAAGTTGAAAACGTTTTTCCCGCCGCTCTGATTCAAACTTGGGATTCGTCTATGACGACAGAGGACTAAGAGACGTGAAACATGACGTGCCCATGACGTAACGGAGACTCCGTGATTTCTGGCTGCCAGCAGTGCGGCCTAGCAGCAGCCGAAAAGAAAGCTACCGCCGGCCGCACGTTGAAGGCATCTATCGGCTATTGCGGCCGTCGCTACAGTCGCTTCGATTACGTTTGCACTGGCGTTTTGCCAGCGTTACGATGGATCTCGTTCTCGAAGTCGTCAACGAAGTTCTCGCAAATAGACACCTTTAGCATACCGTGTACCTTGTTACCGCTAGCGGAATACCGGGAGCCCACCTACCGCCGGAAAACAGGCGCTGATTTGTCCCGATGCTTCAGGAGCGCGCGTAGCAGCCGGGCACGTGGCGCCATCTGGCGACGTCAAGGAGATTTGCGCATGCATTGGCTGCGCCTCAGTGATGCATGGTTTCTCGGTTCCTGGTGTTGCTAGAACCATTCGTTCTAGCAACACTGTTTTGTTCTATGATCTCATCACGCTTGTACTTGCGAGTTTGGCCTGTGGCGGCGATACCTGTATTTTGGTTCTTGCTCTTTTCTACGTTACAAGAGCTTTGTTGTCAGTATGAGTGGCGTTTTTGTAATCAGGAGCTGGTATTCTGTCGATACAAGCCAACTTCAATTTCTCCTCAGTGTCCCTTTAAACATGCTGCATTCATTCTATCAAACCGAATTGTGTGTTTTGTGAAACGTGTTTTTTTTTTAGTTTGAATTCCATCAACCGCTTACGCTCGCGTGTGCTTACATTTGGTTAGCGTTTGGTTTGGTTAGCCCTTTCCAACCCTCAGCGGCGGGAAGCGTGCGAGAAACCGGCTCGCCCCGACGCGCGCGCTCACCCTACACGGATGGATGGATGGATGGATAGGAGCGCCCCCTTTGAAACGGGGTGGTGGCAATTGCCACCATGCTCAGCTTTTCTTTATTTATTATTTTTTTGGTTTACTGTGTTGGCAATTCTCATTAAGATTCTCCATCAACTTTGCCTACGGTTTCCTACTATTCTAACCTTATGCCACATCTCTGCTTTTCAGCCACCAATCCTCCAATCGCTTTTTGCTGACTTCCACTGCAGATTTATTTACATGACCATTGTTATCTTTAAACCCTAGGGCCTCAGAAAGAGTGACTGTGCCTGCATCGACATCCGGATGGATACCATCACATTTGATTATGAGGTGTTCAATTGTTTCCACAGATCTACCACACACTGCACATGTGTCATCTTCTTCGTTAAATTTCTTTTTGTAGCTGCGCGTTCTAAGACACCCTGATCTAGCTTCAAAAAGTAGGGCACTGCCTCTTGAGTTATCATAGAAAAATTCTTTCCTGATCTGCCTTTTCCAGAATCGATATAGTTCTACACTATGTTTTTTTTCCATTGAATTTATCCAATTTTTAACTTCCGCGTTATTAACCTGTCGTTTAATGCTCTTTCTTTCTCCGTCCTCATGACCGGCATACTTACTGGTTAGTTTTCTAGTTCCCTTCCGCCACTTTGAGTCGACGTTCTTTCTGTATAAATATTTAAATACCTTAGCTGCCCATCTGTTATCGTCCAATTTCCTCAGGCGTTCTTCATATAGTATTTTACTCTTAGCTTCCCGTGCCTCGAACGATGCCCAGCCCATATCCCCTTGTACTGCCTCGTTTGTGGTTTTGCCGTGGGCACCTAGTGCTAATCTTCCAACAGCTCTCTGATTTACGTCTAATCTCGACTGAACTTCTGCCCTTAAGCACAGAACCGCATTGCCGAAAGTAAGTCCCGGCACCATTATTCCTTTCCAAATACCTCTTAGTACTTCATATTTGTTGTACCCCCATAATGCCCTATGTTTCATTATCCCGGCGTCTCTTCGTCCTTTTGCCCTAAGAGCCTGTTCATGCTTTTCCGTGTATATCTGCCCGTCGTTTAGCCATATCCCGAGGTATTTGTATTCGGCCACTTTGGGTATTTCGTGGCCTTGTATTGTAAGCACCTGATCAGTTGTATCGTTAAAAATCATCACACCTGATTTAGTTGCGCTAAAACTGAATCCTAGAGCGTCTCCTTCGTCTCCACAGCAATTAACCAAAGTTTGTAAATCTTCCTGGCTATCTGCTAACAGTACAATATCGTCCGCATACATTAAACCCGGGAGTCGCTGCTCAACTACATTTCCGCCTAATCTGTACGATAGATTATAACCCAGATTACTTTCTTCTAGCCTTCTTTCCATATTTATCACGTAAAGCATGAACAGCAGCGGTGATAGAGGGCAACCTTGCCTTAATCCTTTGTGCACCCCTACAGTTGTGGTACTTTTTTTCCCTTCCCATGTAATTTCAACTTCATTATCTCGGTAGATTTCCTGTAGAAAATCAATTACCTCATCACCAATACCTAAATCTTTCAATATGCTCCACAGGAGTTCCCTGTTCACGTTATCGTATGCACCGCTTATGTCTAGAAAGGCTATAAACAGAGGTCTATTTTCCGCCTTAGCTATTTCTATGCATTGGGTAAGCACGAACAGGCTATCATCTAACCGCCTACCCCTTCTGAACCCATTCTGAAGTTCTCCGAGTATCCTATTCCCTTCTACCCATGACTGCATTTTTAATTTCACCGCCTGCATTGCCAGCCTGTACATAACAGATGTTATCGTAATCGGACGGAAGGATTTTATGTTCATCTTATCTCCTTTCCCTTTATAAATCAAATTCATTTTACTCTGTCTCCAGCTGTGCGGAATTTGCTGATTTGTGATGACTGCCTTCAATGCTTTTATCAGCGCGTCCTTGGTTCTTGGGCCAAGTTCATTAATCAGCTTAATTGGAATTTCGTCTATCCCTGCGGATGTGGTTTTAGGAATATTCGCTTCCGCCTTTTCCCAGTTAAGACTAGTCAGTTCTAAGCTGTTCTCTTTTGTGCTGTCCTGTGTTGCCGCCTCACTTGGGGAGATTACCCCATTGGCGTCGCTAAAAGACGCAGCTATAAATGACGTAATGTAGTCCACAGCATCGTCTCCCTCCAAACATTTTCCCTCAGCATCTATAATCTGTTCCTGCTTTCTTTGATTTGTTTTTCCCAACCAGCTTATATGGTTCCAGAATTTTCTTGGCCCCCCTTTATTTGCCTCGCGAACTTCAGCCAGCCATTTATCAGAGGACTGCTTTATTTTAGCCTGGACTAGGACCTGAACTTGCTGTTTCTTTTGTCGATAAGATTCCCATTTTTTTCCTATTTCCTCTACAGATAACTGCGCCCTCTTTGCTTCTCTGTGTTCCCTTGAAGCCACCCGTCGTTGTTCGATGGCCTCCTTAATTTCCATATTCCACCAGCTTCGTGGCTTCCTCTTTCCTCTCCAGCGGTTAACTCCTTTCACTTGTTTCATTTTTGTAGCGATGAGCAGTTCCAACTGATTATAATCCCAATTTTCCATGTGGCGTTTCTCAATTACTTCTTCTATATCGGCTGATATTAGCGCTATTTGTTCATCATTTAATTTTGCGTTGTCTTTTGGACTTCGTTGCATTTCTCTTTTGACTAGGGCTCCCAACTGTAGACTAATACGTTTATGATCACTTCCTAGGCTGTCCTTCCCCTCTTCGTCTATTTCCATTATTGCGAGCTTGCTATAGATGCCCTGCGACATTAGACAGTAGTCAATGGTTGTTTGCCTGTTACGGGATTCCCACGTGATTTGTCCCTCACATTTAGTTTCTCTATTTACAATAACTAAGTTGTGCCGCTCACACAAGTCTAGCATTAACTTCCCGTTACAATCTGTGTATCCATCCAGATCCTCGATGTGGCCGTTCATGTCTCCAAGCAAAATAATATCGACACCGTCTCCAATCTGCTTTATATCGTCATTGAGGCACTTAACTAGATCCTTGTTTTCTTGCCTGCATTTGTCCCCGGTCCCTAAATAAACTACCCCTAGCCATGTCCTTTTGCCAGCAATTGTACCTGATACCCAGACATGTTCTTTGCAAGTTGATTTTATTCTTTGCCAATTTGTTCCTTGATGTATCAGCATACCTACTCCTCCTCCCTTCTTCTCCGTTGTTGTTCTGTTGCACCCTTCCCAGACATAGCCATCGATGAAAGGTGGATCTTCTAGATCCCTCAGATGTGTCTCGCATAGAGCGTACACACCTACTGCTTCGTCCTTTAACTGCTGTTCTATTTCTAGCCATTTCGCTCTCTTTCTACCCCCTTGCATGTTTATGTAACTGATCCTGGCGTTAAATTTCTTTTTCGTAGTTTTCTTTCTGGGCCTCCTAGTGGCCATTTTGTTGGGATCAGCCGCCATTGTTACATTTACATCGCTTCTACCTACCCCTACGCCCTGAGCCACCGTGGACCCCCTAAAAAAGCTACCGCTCGGCCTCCCAGGCGCCTGCCTATCTCTTCTCCTACCCTTCCACTGAAATGGATGCCATCTCGTCCAAAGTCTCTGCCCGAACCTGCCCTGTGCACTTCCTTGTTTATTTCTACCACCTCAAAGCCTTTCTCGAGGCCTAACTGCCTTATCTCGCGATTAAGATTCACAACGTCTTTAGCAACCTCTGCATTCCTTCCTTGTACCTCCGGCACTGTACACACCACGATCTGCGCTTGCTGTGCTATCGCCCTTATACCGTCAACTCCCTCAGCTAATGTTTTCCCTACTTGTGCGGCGTTACCATTCAGGACATCATTTAGCCCCGCCGCTACCACTACCAAGTTACGCCTTGCAGCCTTCTCGGAAAGTTCACTTTTAGTCGCTGTCAGGACATCGTCCATTGTCTTTCCTGGAAACACCCCGACTGCTACCCGCCTATCACCCTTCACCCGGTCCAGAATAGCTCTTTTGCAGCGCCCCATGTTTGAGTCACCAGCGATAAGCACTAGGGTACTCTGCCACTCCCTCCTAACTTCCGGATCTCGCTGCCTCTTATCAGCGACTGTGCCCTCATTTCCTGGAAATAGCTCGGACCCCTTCTCAGTACCGCCTCTCGAATTCCCAGCTGCCACCTGTGCATAGCTGTTCCTGCCTGAACATGTCTGACCTCCCTCTCGCACCACAGCGCCGCTATGCGGCCGCCGCCGCAGGCATCACCTCGGGGGCCACCGCGCCGCCCGCGCTCAGCACACTAGCCAGTATATTCTAGGCACTATACCCACTGCTTTCCGCAAATCCCCGACTGTGCACCCTGGCCAGGGCTGTGGCATGTTGCAAGTTGCGCGTCCGCGTCGAGGGTGGCGCCATGGTCGAAACGATTGCAGCGATCCTGGTATCGGCGGTAAACGCGGCTGCAGTTAAGCATAATAAAAGTGAAATTTTTCGTGCACTATGCCCTGGCCGACGGCATAGTGCTCACCATAGAACAGGACCCGAGTCGTAGTACTCGCCGAGGTCACGAAAGCCCGGCTAGAACAGTGGGAACGACTGGGCAGGCGCGCCGAAAAACTGGCAGAAAAGCTAGAATAAATGTTTCTCACCTCCACCCATACAGAGCCACAACAACAGTGAACATCGACTGCTACTGACCGCCCTACGACGCCGCCCATGCCAACCACAGCCGGTCCTACACCATGCAACAGCTGATGCGGCCCTCCTAGCGCATGGAGGAAGGAAAAACTATGGCGCGACGCTATAGTGTACTAGCATAGAGAAAGGCGATGCGATTAGTGGTTCTTGTATGGTGAAGGATCGGTCGCGCAGTGCTTGCTAAGCGGCGTGCGACGCAAATACTCTGGATTGGATTGGTCTGGCTTAGCTCTCAACCGAGCTACTACAGTATTTCTAGAAGAAGCCTGTAGAACTACAAAAAAAAAAAACTACTGATGTTACAAACTACGGTGAACGTTCAGTTCTTCCTCTCTTTCCTTTCTACATTTATTGTGGCAGTGCAAAGCGCGTGAACTGAGTCAAAAGGAATGATGAGCTCTCACATAACTAATTATTTTCTATTCACTCTTGTCTTCATTTTAACCACAAGTCAAATAACCTTCGCTTGGTTGTTTCTACCGTTTCTACCCGATTAAAATCTATTTTTCCTGTGTCCTTAAGCCCTCTGAATAAACCAGCCCGCTACTTTCAACCTTTCAACGCTGCTTTCAACTGCTACGCCCTCTACGCCCCCGATTCGCGCGCCTCTTGTGACCATTAAGTGAACGAATGATTGGCGCCAAAATTGCCAGAACTTGCGCCCGAAGGAGGCTGTCAGTTCAGTAAGGCCTTTAAACAAAACGGCTCCCGGCGCTTATGCTAGTGACCCAGATCTGGCTAGCACTTCCGCGTCAGCGCACGCTGCTACACATGAGCACCACCAGTGCATTGTGTCAAACAATTAGCATCAAAGAACCGCCAGACCACTGCTGCGAAAAGTGAACAACGCGCATTCAAAAACTATACATGCTCGAAACTTTTTCCGCAGTAGCGAAAGAAAAAGCAAACAGCAGAGACTTTATTCTCGGAATCTGCTTACCCCGCCGCGACACGAAGGGCTCCTATTCTTCAGCTGCGCTCGGCGGTGGGAAACATTTATGTACAGGAGGCTATGTGACCCAGAGGGGGCCAGCCCTTACAGGTGGAGGTCCCTAGTTCGGGACCCCAGTGGCATCGGCCGCCGCCCAGGCTCGCCCGACCAAGGCCCGTTGGGCCTGCAGGTCAGAGCAGCCGAGCAGGGTCGCCTCCCAGTCCTCCCGGGTTGGGTTGGGGTGAGGGGGCATAGCAGGGTTGGAGGGGCAGGCCCACACCATGTGGTAGATGTCCGAAGACTTCTCCGCACAGTGCGGACAGCTGCCCGAGAAAGAAGGGTCGAAGTGTTTCAGAGCTGCCGGGCACAGCAAAGTATTAGTATACAGGCGGCGCAGAAGCCGCTCCTCCGCCTTTGACAGACCTTTACACGGGCGGGGATAAAGACTATGGCCAGATTGATAGAGTAAAACGATGTCTTTGAAGGTGTAAGCTGGAATAAATTCGAGTTCCTGATCGTCAGGGTCGGAGGGGAATGTCCGGTGAGAGAGCGCGCGAGCGGCGGCGTCAGCTGCCTCATTTCCCTCAAGGCCCATGTGAGCGGGAGCCCAAACGATACGCCGGTGCGCGGGGTCACCGGTGTAGACGCTGTTTTGAAGAATGCGGTAGGCTAGATACGGTACCCAGCCCTGCTCGACGTTCCGACGTGCCCCTCGCGAGTCGGAAATAATTGTTTTTGAATTGGAATCAGATGCAGCCAACGCAATGGCGACCTCCTCCGCGTGTGTTATGTCACGGGCTCGGAAAGTAAGGCCGTTCACTGTTTTGGATTGGTGGATGACTGCGGCTGTGTACCATCCCCCATGGTGGGGGCCTGAGGCATCCACGTAGAATACGCCGGGTTTCGAATCCATAGGGGCAATTTTCTGAATACTTCTCTTTCTTTCCTTGCAAAAAAAGAGAGAGAAAAACTGACGGTAAGCTTCAATCTTTTTTTTCTTTTTGAACATTGAGACGCACGAGACTTGGCCAGTAGCTCACATAGGGTACGGTCCATTTTCTTATTGACGACAACAACGTCGTCTTTAAATTCGCAGCCGCCGAAGTACATTAATCAAATGATTAGATCAAAACCATATAAGGTCATCCGATACCAGGCGGCGCTGCGCTTTTCATACAAAAGCTCGTATCACTCACTGGACGCTCCGCTCAAGCAAAGCAGCAGAACCGTGGCTTGAGCTAGCCATCGCCCGTTCGGCTCTACCCCTTGCTCGTCGGTAAACTGGCTTTCGAGGATAGGAATGTGTCTGTCCCGCATATCTCGTTGGACACCTAAACCTCGCGGTAAGGGAAGGGAGAAAGGTGGGAGTGAACGAAGAGACCGTATTCACTAGACGCGCCATTGTTCATTTCAAACCATGGATCTGGCATGGCGGAAAGGATTCTCGCACTCGCTACAATTTCGCGGTAAAAGCCGCTGATCCTAAAGTAAACCTCAGCAGTAGAGGCTACGTACTCCAGCAGCATGCACAGCAGCCCAACTTGGCATATGGTGCGCAAAAACGGGCCTCTTGTGTCCTGAAAAAACAAAAAAAAGTTTGACCAGCTGCCGCAAAAACAAATGGCCCAATCCCAGCCCTCCGTCCTGTACCCGTCTGAATAGGTTGGTCCGGCTGCAGCGCTCCCGTTCAGACGACCAGATGAAGACGGCGATAATCCTGTGTAAGCTTTCCCTCTGCCCGGCGTACCCTCCCCCGCGGGACCTGGAGAACCTCAAGACCTGGGAGGACTGGGAGACCCTGCTGCGCTCGGAGGACCCGGCCGTGCAGACCATCGCCACCGGCCGTGCTGCCAGTGTTATGGACCTTCGGAACATAAACACTTGAGTGCAGTGGGGTCGTGCGGGGACCCTGGGGCGTGCCCCGAATTCCTCTGTAAATAAAGTTTTTTCTCTGTCTCTCTCTTGAATGCTTAACCTTGAACACTGCACCACCTGTATTACGTACCACAGCCTGCTGATAAAGAACAAGTTGCAAACAGTGGCTCTGGCAAAAATCGACAAGGTTGTTCCTTTCCACTTATCCGCTCTCTCCCGCATCTCTTTGACCTGTCCTTTCCAATACTGTTCACTGTCTCGGTAAGCATCGAGCGGAACGCCCAAGTACTTTATCTGGCGTCGTCGTCCAAGGCACACTGGCGAACCGTTCAGGCGTAGATGGCCACCTTCCATTCCAAAGCCCGAGGCACTTCGACCAATTAACCCCGCTGCCGGTAGCTTGGCTGAATTCGCGTACACATCTAACAGCCTCGCTTATGCCTCCCTCGTCAACCGCAAACACTGCAATGTGATCTGCGCACGCCAAGAGCTTTACTTCGGCTGCTTGTAAACTGAATCCATTGATACTCCCGTTTTTCAGTATTTTCAAACATAGGTTCTGGACGTCAATACAAAATAACAGGGGGCTGAGGGGACAGCCCTGGCGCACCGGACGCTGCACGCCAATGGTGGCCCCCAAACTCTTGTTAACAATCAATCTCGTCCTGCAGATTCGGTATGCCAGGGCCACACCCTAACGGATACCAGAACCTACATTAACGTGGCCTAATACAGCAAACAAAAGTTCATGGGCGACGCAGTCAAATGCCTTTTCTAGATCGATTTGGAGAATAGCCACCTGACCATCAGTGCCATCACAACATTCTAAGACAATGCGCGCTACGTGAATATTGGTAAAAATGGACGGCCTTTAATCCCGCAGGTCTTATGGGGATCAACTAAGCAATGAATGACAGTCTGCAACTTTCGCACCAAAACCTTCATGAAAAGTTTGTACTCGACGTTAGTGAGTGCTATTGGTCGGTATGCAGTAACCTGTCGTAATCTATCAATGTCTTCCGTTTTGGGAACCAGAACAGTGTGGGACGACTCATAGGACGGAGGCAGTGCTTTTACTTTAAAGGCTTCATTAAAGATTACGTTCAAGACCGGGGAAATAACATGTTTGAATTCGTTATAGAAAGCCGCCCTGAACCCGTCCTGTCCCGGCGACTTACCAGGGTTTAAACTGTCTATTGCTTGCTGCACTTCCCCTTGCGTTATGTTGTTGTTGCGACTGAGAGAAGGATGAAAGGAAATTGCAAGGGCCTGCCAACTGGCTCCAGCCGAGCCACCACCGCTGCCGCGCGCAGATAGAGGAGAGTTCAAAGATGAGAGGAAAGTGAAAAAGGAAAGAAAAGACGCGCGCCGCAGCAATAGCCGCGTCCGCCGCAGCGGACGCTGGCTGAAAAAAAAAGATAAGCGGCTGTAGCCGCGATTCGTCACCACCTCTTGTTGTTGTTGTTGTTGTTGTTGTTGTAGCCTTTGACAGAATGGCACATACCCACACTGGGGGATCGGCCAAGAATCGGGAGGTAAAGGTCGGTATTCACCTGTACGTAGTAAAGGCAAAAGGAAAGCACACGGGAGAGCAACACCGTGGGAGTCTACCACAAGAAGGGCACGGAGAGGATGAAAAAAAATTAAAAAGAAATGATAATAATAATAATTATAAGTAATAATAATAATCATATATATATATGATTATTATATATATGATATATATAGATGATATAAACTCCTATATATATATATATAGGAGTTTGGATTGAAGAGAGAGTGAGAGAGAGAAAAGAGAGAATAATTCGAAAAATAATGAAGCATAAAAAGAAATTACTGAAAGCTTTAGCAAGAATATCCCATTGGTGTCAAAACTGGCTTATGTCTATAAACGTTTCCAAGTGCTCTTATATCCGTTTCACCAGAAAGCGTAATTTCATGCAGTCAAATTATTACATCGATGGTCAGCCCCTCGCGTCAGTTAACGAAGCTAAATACCTAGGTGTCACATTTTCTTCAGACTTAACATGGAATCATCACGTTCAATGTATAACCCAGAAGGCAGGTCGCGTTCTGAACTTTATTAAAAGAAACTTCAAACAAGCCCCACAAAACGTTAGGGAAACACTTTACGTTACCAATGTCCGCCCTATTCTTGAATATGCCTGTATTGTGTGGGACCCTCCCACACAGCATCTTATTAACAGTATAGAAGCCATTCAGAATCGTGCCGCTCGCTTTGTAACTAGTTGTTACCAATTTCCCAGCAGCATCTCCGGTATAAAACGTCAGATTAACTGGGAGGACCTTTCCCTGCGCCGTGAACGATTTCGCCTTTTATTCTTGCGGGACGTTCTGTACAACGAAACACCGTTAGCTAAAAGTAGATATTTACAGACACCGAGTTATGTATCTGAGCGGCGAGATCACAGCCTAAAGATTAAAGAAATTTTTGCCCGCACATCTGTTTATAAGAAGTCGTTTTTTCCGTGCACTATCAGTAAATGGAACCAGCTGCGTCCTGACATTGTTGAAACTGCTGATCGTGCAAAGTTTGTCGATGCACTTAGTCATTACGCGTAACTTTCTTCATTTTTCCCCTTTGTGTCTACTGATTGATTACCCGTGTATGTTGCGTGTGTTTATTTATTACTTTGGAGCAATTATTGATTGCCCGCGTTTGTTTCTTGTATTTGTTATCACTCTGATGCTTTGAAATGGGTTTCTATCGTTCCTCAATTCTGCAATGCCCATCAGGACAATGTATTTGATGCCTGTACTGTTTACACTTTAGAACTTTGGCGCTGACAAGTGTTCCAGTTTTCTGCCTCGTCCCCCCTACTGTAATGCCCACCAGGGCGATATGTAGGTACTTGAATAAATAAATAAAGGGAGTCGATGAGATTCCAGCAAGAAATTTTGAACAGCGTCACAAACAGACCTGTGGCTGAACCCAAGCGTGGTGGCACCAAATGATAGCAAGTGTGGGCTGCTCAAACTAAGGCCAAGTTGCTGTAAGGGCAACTCCAGCAGTCTTCTTCTCAAAGAGGTGAAACGACGACAATGGAGCCAAAAATGATCGATAGATCCAGGCTCACGGCAAAATGCACAGAGGGGAGATAACGCGAAACCAGATCTGTGCAGATAAAAATTTAGAGGGGGAATGCGGCAGCGAAACCTCGTCAGATATACTTCCAGCTGCCAAGATGGACAAATTTTCCTGCTCCAGGAATATTTCAGATGCTGATTTTCCGCCGATGTTAAAAGTGTTGTGTCTTGCGCGCTTAATAACGCTCGTCGCCGGAACCTAGATGCTGTGATATACGCTGCAGCCGGGATAATGGGCAACACGGGGCCGCCTAGGGAAGCCTTTGCAAGGTTGTCCGCGATCTCATTTACAGTCACGCTGCTGTGGCCGGGTACTCATATCAAGTGAACAAGGCTCAAATGCGAAGGAAGTAGCGATAAAAAAGTGCTTAAAGTGGGACAGTCAACATGCGATGCGAGGGACTAACACAAAGATAAAGAATCGGTAATGGCTGCCACTGTAGAAATAGAAGGATCAAGCTTGCGCAGAGCAAGAATTACTGCCAGAAACTCAGCTTGGAAAATAGGGGTGAAATCCCGAAGGCGCAGCGAAAAATGTCCCGCTCTAATCTGTCTTTTTTTTCGTCGTCAAGACGCGGTATGTGGGCTAGGAACAACTCCCTTAAATGTGCTAACATCGGCCGGACGCGATGCGAAGAGCGCCGGAAAAATGCTCGAAAAAGGCTGCTTTGAAGTTATCGATGTCCGTTGTTAAAACACCTCTCCATTCTATTTCGTTAATGTGATTTCGTTCGGCACGAGCTTTTTCTAAACCAAGAGCTCTTTTCTCCATGGTTTGGAGTGAACAAAGGCGCGTCTAGTAAATACGGTGTCTTCGTTCACTCCAATCTTCCTTCCCTTAAGGGGAGCTTCACGTGTGCACCGAGATATGCGAGACAGATAAATTTCCTTTCCACAAAAAAACAATTTACGGACGAGCAAGGGCAGAGCAGAACGGGCGATGGCGTTCTGTGGACTCCCTGGCAATGTTGCAAGACGCTGTCGCGTTCTACTCTTAGAGGCGAAGCTCAATCTTAACCACACATCAGTGACAAAGGCAGCAACACCGCCCTTAAGGCTTTCGCCTCACAGTACTTTAGGTGAACAGAGCGCCTCCCTGAATTTCTTTACCTAAATCACCACTGGTTGCGTAAAAAAAAAAGCTATAAATATTTTTGTGCTTTGATGCACCAGGTATGCAGCGCTAAGGCAACTCTACTGGCAGACAAACTCGGCAACGCGTTTGTCGTGGATGGGATGCCTGTTTCTGGGTATCGGAGCGATAATAAGATGCTCTCTTATTTCTCTTCCCAGATACGCTACCCGCCTGGCAGCAGAAGCTGCGATCGTTGCTAGTCTTCCAGCTGCGACGCTGCCCCTCCCCGGACACCTGCGTGCGGACCCGGAGGGGCACGGGTCTTCTTCTGGCGGAAATAAAGTTTCTTCACTCACTCACTCGGCAACGCGTTCAAGAGTGGGCAACTACAGCTGACTTAACACCGCCGCTTCGTTCCCCAGTAACATGGAGAGACTACAGCTAAGTACGTGCACCAATCGCTTGACAATCACAGAAGCTAAAAAGCCACTTCTGGCCCAGTTGTGATGTTTTATTCGGTTTGATTGCCTGGATTGGGCGTCCCTACAAAGAGAACGATGATAGTACTCATGATCGAATTTATTGCGCTAAGCGCTCATATGAGTGTTATTGAACGTTTGGTCCTCGCTACTAAGAGGAGGACGAAAAATGCACGCATTGCGCGTGCCATGCAGTAGACACGTATGCACCCTGGCCAATCCCCCGCCGTGGGTATGTGCCATTCAGCCTGAGGACATTACCCTGGTGATGGTTTAGTTCGTTCTACTTCAAGGGCGCATCCTGAGCGGTTGCCAGTCATACATCCTGCTATCCTACCAGTGATTCAAGAGGTCGCTATCAAGAGCAGTGATCTCGCTTCGGCGAGCGCGGCTTCGGCCGCTTATCTGATTTTTTCAGCAGCGTCCGCTCCGGCGGACGCAGTTGTTGCTGCGACGCGCGTCTTTTCTTGCCTTTTTCTCTTTCCTCTCATCTCTTACCTCTCCTCTATCTGCACGTTGGCAGCGGTGGTGGCTTGGCTAGAGCCAGTAGCAGGCCCGTGCAATTTCCTTTTCATCCTTCTCTCAGTCACAACAACAACAACAACAGCAGTGCTGACGAGTAGCGATAGAACAGTACACCACGCTGCCATGGACGCTGATCCAACTGTCGAGGACATTGCGGAGGATGGTCAGCAGCAACAAGAGGTGTCTGCTTCGTTCGCATTGCCTCTTAACCTACCTGATCAACTTGCCAGTTCGCTCGATCGGGTTGCGGTGGCTGTTACCGACGGGCACACAACCCGACAAAGCTCAGAAGCGGGTCCCTCAGGCTTCGTAGGGGATCCTCGCCTGGAAGTCGAGAGCCTGCATTCCGTGGGATTTCCGCACCCTGCTTATGCGGTTCAAGAGCTTGACAACGTTCCACGTCCTCCCACTTACGAAGCCACTGCTCCATCGGCGCGGACGAGACCGGTGAGTCTTACACTGGAGCCAGTACTTTGGGGGGGGGGGGGGGGGGGGGCATTGGATACAGTCGCTGCCAGTGTGTCCCCGGTGTAAAGGTGGCAAGGCGCGGGGAGGAAGTTGTGTTAGTTAACCTCAGCGGTGCTTGCTCAAAACGAGGCTCAACAAGCGCTGATATTCAGCGACGGCGCCAAGGGAACGCGAAAAACAGTCACGCAGCCATCATATGCCTGTGCAAAAATTAATTCTCCGCGCCTCCCCAGTGAAAAATTTTCTCGCGCGGTTCCCGCTTAAGTATAATTAAGGAGAATATTTTCTTGTACATTTGAGCGTCATGTGATCTTAAAAGCTTTGCAATGCTTCTATGACGGTACTAGTTAGGACGCGTGATCGCGTTCTTGGAGAACGACGCCGGTGAGTACGCGCAGTATTTTGTCTGCGCAGCAATATTTTGTCATAGTGCTTAGATTATACTGACTATAATTTGGAGAACGCTATTGAGTACGCCCTGTATTTATTCTAAATTGTAGAATTGGTCCATAGTGCCTAGAATATACTGGCACTGTAATTTGGCTACTAAGATGCGTTGCCATAATGGCTGCCACTGCTGTTGCATGAATGTGGAGCTCTAGATCTATACTGGGCGTATTTACTCTACGCAGCAGCTCTCTGGCTTCGGGAACCGTACCACGCCAGTGATCCCGGACAACATGTCTGCCGACTCCAATCCTGAGGGGAACATGGCTGATCCCAAAAAAGTGGAAAACCTGCTGGAGCATCTAGCTTTGCTGGCTGCCGAGAAACCGAGTGGCTGGACGGTTGAGGAGGCTGTTGCCTACATCGAGAAAATTCCAAGCTGCGGAGGATGTGCCCAAGAATTCCGTCAACAGCTAACCGGCAATGAAGCTTTGTCTCTGCTTGATGAGGATTACCTGGTAGACACCATGGGCATGAGCTTAGGGGTGGCTCTCAAGGTATGCAACGTGATCAGGTCACTGATACAACACCCGTAATGGGTCTCGCGACTACTGTAATGGGAGTTGTATCAAGACATGGCCACCGATCAGATATATCGGGACATCAGCATGCCTTCATGTGTGACCCTCAGAGATTGGGATGGAGCAAAACATCAGCATGCCTTCATGTGTGTGACCCACGGAGATTGGAGGGCTAAAAAATCCTGATGAATTGCACCGTCAGCGTTGCGCCTCTAGTGACTGCGTCTTGCAGTATGTCAGGACGTGCACCAGCGTTTTCTTCAAAATAAAGAGGATTTTTTGGATTTGTCTTTTTTCTGGCCCTGCTCGTCGTTATTCGCTAGTACACCCAGTCCCAGAGCAACTGGGACTGAGTCACCAGGTGCCATATGTGATAAAGGAAACAGTGTTGGTATGAACATAGGTTAGTGCCAATGGGTGCTTAGGTCGCTGGATACTGGGAGATAAATGCAGCTTTTATGGAACATCGAGGTCTGTACTCAAAAATTCAGGAGGGCACTTTGTTGACCTAAAGTGCGGTGAGGCGAAAGCCTTAGACGCGGTGCTGCTGCTTGTGTCACTGATGTGTGGTTAAGACGTTAAGCTTCGCCTCTAAGAGTAGGACGCGACAGCGTCTAGCAAGCTTGCAGGGAGTCCACAGAACGCCATCTCCCGTTCGGCTCTACCCTTGCTCTTCGGTAAATAATTTTTTGAGGAAAGGAATGTATCTGTCCCGCATATCTCGGTGGACACCTGAGCCTCGCCGTGAGGGAAGGGAGGAAGATGGAAGTGAACGAAGACATCGTATTCAGTAGACGCACCTTTGTTCAATCCAAACCATCGAGCTGGCACGGCGGGGTGGTTAGCGTGCTCGTCTCGCACTCCGGAGACCGTGGTTCGATTACCCAACTCACCAATTTCCTACTCGGTTTTAAGGCGAAAGCCTTTAATGGCTCATGCTTGCGGTGTACGTCCGTGCTCGCGGAGTCCATCTGTGCGCTGGAATTGTGCCAACGGTGGCCTCTCCTCCGCGCAGCGGCGCAACCTCCTGCGTAATTTCCTTTCCTCCAATTCATTTTCTTCACAACAGGCACTCTTTCTGTTCCTTCTTACACTCCCACTTTCTCCCTTCCTCTGCAAATGGATGACGGTGTCTACCGAGAGATGCGAGACAGTCACCGCGTAATTTCCTTTCCTCAAATAGAATTTTCATTCTCTTCACTACGGATCATCTTTCTGCTTTCACTCCCGCTTCCTCCCTCCCTGTACGGTGCAATTCGGGTGTCCACCGCGACGGTTGCTAGGCAACGGCCCTTGCGGCCGCAACAACAACACAAAAGCGCGATTTAGGCGTCCACTGACCCACGGAGCCAGTTATGAGCCCTTCCTTTCCTTAAAATGATCGTACTGTAAAACGCCAACACCAATGAACACAATGAACGCCGAAGCGACAACGGCGACGGCGAACCGCGAAACGGGCGCCACAGAGCTGAGCTCTAAAACACCACAATCAAAATAGAGACCGCAGTCACCAAATACAATAAAAACCGCACATGCGGGAAGCCCGCCACGCGCCAAGCGGTTCGGGGAAGCGGCGGTGGGTGGACCACACGGCTTTCGCCAAGCACACTTTCGAATTTCCCAAGTTTCTTCAGTAATTTTTATTTATATTTCTGGTCTGACTAGAAATGTTAATTAAGCTAATTGGTCAACTAACTAACTATACTCAGTCCCACTTCGAGCATCACTATACCATCCCTTTGATTGGTTGCATGGTTACTATTGATTGTAAAACATTTTATTCGCCGGGAAGAGCTTGGCAAGAGGTCGCGTTAAGTGGTCGAGAGTACATAGCCCTCGACGACTTTGTCAGCCCACTCCACCGCCAAAACTTGCGTTCTGGGGTCAGAGCTAGCCAGCACGGTCTCCCACCGCTCGAGAGAAGGAGCTGTAACTAGATCACCCGGAGGTGGCTCTATTTTGCAGTCCCACAGGATGTGATCGTAGGTAGCACGTTGGCCACAGTGTTTGCAGTTTGGGTTGTAAAGATCTGGATAAATGCGCGCGAGGAGTGATGGGGTGCGTATCGATCTCGTCTGTAGACGACGCCACATAACCTCTTGTTCTTTACTAAGTCTTTTGTCTGGAGGGGGGAAAATTCTCCTCTCTAGTTTAAAATGATTGGTGAGATCATGATATGTGATCATGGAGTCCTTCGTGAAATTCAGGGAGCCAGACTCATGGAGCATGGTTACTAGCCAAAATACTATTGGCCCCGTTTGAAATTCGCGCCCTGTGACGTCACACCAATTTCGACCAATTGAAAAGCGTGACATTTCTGTCGAAAACTCCGGCCACGGCCGGTCTCGACCCGCTCGCTCGCTCTCTCTTATGGCCTGCGCAAGAGTGAATGTTGCTATCTATCACCGCAACTCTCTGGGGGCGCTGCGAGCCAACCCTCTCTAGAGTCACTGGAAAATTGTCTGAAATGTGGAATGACTAACCCTCTCAGCGCGAAGGGAGCCGCTGAAATTTACCTTCCAGGTAGCCTCGGCGCGCGCTGGTTCGGATACTTCGCTTATGTTGCTCAACGGCTGCTCCGAGCGCTGAAGAAGAACCTGACAACCATATCTTATGCCGCCACCCCTATCGGCACGCAAAGCAGGGAACCAGCAGATTGATCTCAAAACACTGAAGTTGGCATGCAGTTATGGCGCACAGTATTGGCAGGTTGTGCTGTATCATTTGCGACTGACAGGAATAAAAGTGAGGCAAGATATTTCACTGAGAAACCAAGGTTATGAAAAATTTATATTCTTCTTCAAGGCTGGCACACTCTCTGTCGGCACTTGGAAATGTGTGAAGAAAACAATTGCACTTGCCCCTTGAAAACGTTCAAATGTATCTGCGCCATCTGTTTTCACTGCGCGAAACACGCCACATCAGAAAGATACCTTGGTCTTTGAAACTCCGACATCGTTTCACATACTGAAAATAACTGCAGACAATAAGAGGCACTGCTTGTATAATGACTTAAGCAACACTGTCGTGCGACTTACAGTTCCGAATGTTGTCCCTTACAGCCCGAAATATGTTTTCGCGTTGGCTTGTGTAGGAAGCAAGACGGGTAATTTGGTTTGTCAATTTCTTTGCGTAGTTGACGAGAAGAATTCGGAGAAACTCCCCAGAATTCAGATGTGCTGAACGTTCGGTGTGACTTCTGTCAACACCTTCCGGGCAGCATAGGAGGGGTCAATCTTCAAGGTGTGGTTTAATGATTAGTTGGAAGGCTTCGAGAATTTTCGATCGTGTCAGAGAAAAAACGCCGAAATCGTTTCTAGGAGAGCTAAAAACAACGACTTTGGATAGTGAAGTTCACCATTCTCTTGAATACGCAGAAGTTTGTACAGAGGACTGCTAGTGTTGTTCGTCGCCACAAGCATGTAAGCAAGGCGCGCATAGCATGAGGCAGACCCATAGATGACTTCATGTGGCAAACCTTTCGTTCACGCGTTTAAGCAAAGCGAAATAACAGTACACCATAGCCTCAAAATGATATGCGCAGCTTCACTACACAAGTTTCTAAGACGAATAGCCGCCGCGGTGGCTCACTGGTTATGGTGCTCGGCTGCTGACCCGAAAGACGCCGGTTCGATCCCGGCCGCGGCGGCTGAATTTCTTTGGAGGAGAAATTCTAGAGGCCCGTGTACTGTGCGATGTCAGTGCACGTTAAAGAACCCCAGGTGGTCGAAATTTCCGGAGCTCTCCACTACAGCGTCCCTCATAGCCTTAGTCGCTTTGGGACGTTAAACCCCATAAACCAACCAATTAAGACGAATATTCATGAAAGGTCTGGTGCAGAAGACTTGCTGAGAAACGTGACCTTGTCAGTAAGACGCGCGAAGCATGAGGCATATGGCACACCTTTCGTTCACAAGCTTAACACAGCGACAGGACCAACGCGTTAAAAAATGGGCCCGTGCGCGCCGAATGTGCAAAATCGGCTCCCGCGCTGCCGCAGGAAGGGTTAGGGTGCCTCAATGCCAGCGCCGCCGTTCACGGTGGTGTCATCCTTTGCCCACTCCAACGCCGCCTCTCTCTCTCTCTCTCTCTGAGGCGCCATTTTGAATCACAGCGGTTGGTCGGGCTGGTCGCAGTTGCTTGGTGCAAGCAGCTGAGCTTCCGTTTTTCGAGGCCCAGTGGCTGCAGACGATCGCTGGCGGCTTTATTTGTTGGACAGTGCTCTACCGCTTGACTGAGGAGCTTCTCAAGTCCACCGAGGACTTGTCAAGTCACCCAATCAAGACGCTGACGAGTCTCATTGAACGGTCAGTTTCTCTGCCACCGAGCGAGTGCACTGACCACCCAAGCGTTATGAGAAAACTGATGTGCCGTTTTGTTGCCATGCGACTGCGTATCTACCTCCGCTGGTTAAGCCAGCCTGACAATTCAGACGACGGTTATGGCAGCAAGACTGTGGCTGGCGTCAATTTGCCCAAGAGTACATTGCTCGATATGTTACACCTCACTGTGCTTTTTTACCACTTTGTCTCGTTCTGCTATTCGTGGTTTGCATCTTTTTTTCATACTTTTTTCATGTTTGCGGCGAAGGTTACACCACACTGTGCATAACAAAATTTTTTCCCCTAATTCTTGCTGACGCATTTCGTGATGGCCGGCGGTTTCTCATAAAGAACCATGAAAAACCGCCGGACATCATTGCCATCCAGGAATACCGGGCCAGGGCTAAACAAGCATAACAGGATACGAGATATATGACGGAGACGGTTCCGGCAAGGCCGTCACCTTAGTACATAAGTCAATTACGGCAATCTGCAAAACCAATATACCGGATACGGACGTACAGCACACTGTACTAGATATTGTACCAGAAAAACCAGTGGATGACAGCGCTTTCATCATAAACGTATACAGCCCCCCAAAACAAAAGAACCCCAGAATACACGAACTCTTCAAAAAAGCCAGCGATATGGCAGGCCAGAACCCACTGTTGATCCTAGGAGACTTTAATGCGGCAAACCCCATTTGGGGGTACCAAAAACTCAATGCCAAAGATAAAAGCATAGCAGAAAGCGCAGAAAAATACTGCATGGAGCTAGCTAACGACTCCACAACTACGACGAGGATAGGAAACAGCGTCTGCAAAGACACCACGCCTAACCTAGCCTTCTCAAAAAACAACGAGAATATCCAATGGGAAAATACAATGGAAACCTTAGGAAGCGACCACTTCATTCTTAACTTAGAAATAGCCGCAGGTGAAATGAAGAGATGCCTAGGGACTGCCAAAATCACAGACTGGGAAGCCTTCAGAAACCACAGCAACGAAATAATAAAACCGATAACCAACATAGAAGAGTGGTGCACGGAGCTTATGAAGGTTAGACAAAAATACACGAAGATGATCGTTCGCACGGAACAACACCAAGACGTAGACAGCCACCTTCTTCACCTATGGGAAGCACGAAGAAGCCTTATCAGGAGATGGAGGCAGCAAAAACACAACAGGAAACTCAAGCTGAAGATCGCAGAACTGACTAAGAAGGCATCAGAGCACGCAGACAACATCGCCACGCAAAACTGGCAACAGTTCACGGAAACACTTAGAGGAACACTAGGCACGGCCCGAACTTGGAATATACTAAGAGCTTTGATAGACCCCACAAAAACAAAAACGGAAAGCGGCAAGTCCATGAAAAGACTACTCCACACCTTCCCTGGAACGGAAGACCAACTAACACAAGCACTGAGGGAAAAATGCTGCGGCACAATCATGCACCCAAAGCAAGACCAAGTATACACCGGCGAAAACAACCCCGAGATGGATAGGCCAATCACCGAGGAGGAAGTAAGGGCAGCCATAGGGGAAGCGAAAAAGAATACGGCAGCCGGAAATGACAAAATAAATAACGCTACCATTAGAAACATGGGAGACACGGCCATCGCCGAGCTTACGAAGTACCTAAACGCTATCTGGGAAAAGGGAATCGTGCCGGCGGAATGGAAACATGCAGAGGTAATTATGATACCCAAGCCGGGTAAAAGACTCCAAATTGAAAATCTAAGACCAATCTCCCTAACCTCCTGTCTGGGGAAGATATACGAGAGGGTGATTAATGAAAGGATCACAAACTACATGGAGGACAAGGGATATTACCCTGATGCCATGTTTGGCTTCAGAAGGGGACTGTCCACGCAAGACGTACTCCTACAATTAAAGGAGGATGTCCTCACTGAAATACCAAGAAGCGGCGAACACATAGTGCTAGCACTCGACATAAGGGAGCCTTCGATAACGTGGGACATGCGGCCATCATGGAAGGTCTCAATAACATAAACTGTGGAAGCAGAGCCTTACGTTATGTCAAAGCCTTTCTCACGGAACGAACAGCTACGATAGGCATCGGAGATACAAGATCGGAGAGCTTCACGGTGCCAAACAAGGGTACCCCGCAAGGCTCAGTAATATCACCGCTACTATTCAACATAGCGATGATAGGACTCACGAAAGTACTGGACGAAATAGAAAACATCAGCTACGCAATGTATGCAGATGACATAACAATATGGACAACCACAGGCTCCCTAGCAGCTAAACAAGAGCGGCTACAAAAAGCGATCGACCATACTGAACAATACGCCAGGGCCAAAGGATTATCGTGCTCAGCAGAAAAATCAGAATACGTAAGAATCAATAAAGGTACACGAAAATACGACTCGCAAATCACCCTGAAACTCGGAAACGAGACAATACCTGAGAAAACGGAAGTCAGGGTACTTGGAATGTGGCTGCAAAACACAGGCCGATGTAGCAAAACCATTGCCTCTATTAAGAATACAACAGAGCAAGTCGCCAGAATCGTGCGAAGAATCAGCAGTAGAAAGACGGGGATGCGAGAACAGGACACCCTAAGACTCATTGACAGCCTCGTTACGAGCAGGGTTACGTACAGCCTCCCCTACCACGAACTAAACAAGCAACAGACTCTACAAATCGACACCATACTACGCAAAGCGTACAAAACGGCGCTCAAACTTCCAATGTCCACACCAACCGAAAAACTAATGGCCCTGGGAGTATCAAACACCTTCGACTAACTACGAGAAGCGCAACGTAGTGCGCAATTAGACAGACTCACTCAAACCAGAACGGGAAGACACCTACTGGAGAAATTACGGCTACCTCTAGGTACACAAAGAGACAAGGAGCAGATTAATAATGAAGACAGAAACAACATCCGGGTAAGACCAATACCACGACACATGGATCCGAATTTACATCATGAAAGACGACAAGCCAGAGTCCGAGCACTCACCAGGGAACTCAGCGACAATCCCAACGTAGTCTACACGGACGCAGGAAAGTACCGATACCAACGCAAAACGATCGCCGTTGTAACAGACGAAGGAGGGCAGGAAATAACCAGCGCAACGATAAACAACCCAAGCATAGAAGCAGCTGAAGAAGCCGCCATTGCTCTGGCAATATCGCACGGCAACGCAACAGGACACAACCTCACTATAGTGACGGACTCCAAACAAGCATGTAGAAACTACACAAGAGGCAGGATCGACAGCATCGCCAATCATATTGTACACACGACGAGAAGACACAAAAACACTAAACATAGTATAGTGTGGGTTCCGGGACATGAGGGGATGAGGGGCAACGTGGCAGCAGACGAGTTAGCTCGAGGATACGTCAACCGAGCAGACTCAGCACTTTGCACCACAGGCACCTTTGACCCAGTTACCCCCCCCCCCCCCCCCCCCGTACTCAGATATACTCGATCATTACAGGGGTCAGCGGAAACGCTACCCAGCCCCACACAAAAGGCTCACCAAAGAGGAGGCGGTAGACTGGCGCAGACTACAAACCGGTACCTACCCACACCTTCACAAACTACACAAGATTTTCCATACACAATATGCAGACGAATGTCCGTGGTGTCAGGGTAAACCTACACTAGAGCATGTCACATGGACCTGCCCCAAGGCAGACTTAGAGCCAAGAATAAACCCGAGTATGATGCAGTGACGCTGGCCAGCGAGGACGAGGAAGCGCAACGATTCCTTGTGCGCCGAGCCACGATGGCAGCAGTCAAGTGCGGCATCCTGGACCAAGGATCGACCACTGCGCCCAGTGACCCGTAAGGGTCACGAACACCAATTTATTGAGAATAAAGTTTTTTCCATCCATCCATCCAACCTTTTTTCATGCTTTGCTTTTATGTTTTCCTTTAAGGTTACACCCCACGGTACTTGCCCCACTTTTCTGTCCCGATGTCTAGCTTACTGATATTTTAGTTCGTGTTTTTTTCATGACCTGCAATTACAGTTGGCATTAAATGAATAATTTGAATTGTCTTTTGTTTTGTTCTCTGTACCCTCTGTAAGAGCGGAAGCTTATAAGCTATGTTACATATTTGTCTTCATCAGTAATAGAGATCAACTTTTAGGTAGGAATTATTTTTCGAACAGCCTAAACCATCACCACCCAATTTTGTAGTCAGAATAGGAAATACACGCATAACGGACTTTAAAACCGCATTTTTTTTAACGAAACCCTCCTTGGTCGATTTTTTCCGAAAAGCGTGACTTTTCAACGTCGATTAATTCGATTTCGAATTTAAAATTTTCTGAGTCACTGTAGTTTTTTAATGACTAAAATCCACCCTTTTTTGAGCATGCTTACATGCATGGTTTATTAATGAATACCGATTGGCTTGAATAAAATAAATATGAAAAATATGTGTAGATGAACCAGCGCCCCCCTGAATTTTTGGGTACAGACCTCGATGTTCCATAAAAGCTGCACTTACCTCCCAGTCTCCAGCGACCAAACCACCCATTGGAAGACACCTGTGTTCATATCAACACTGTTTCCTTTATCACATATGGCACCCTGTGACTGAGTCCCAGTTGCGCTGGCACTGGGTATACTAGCCAATATCGACGAGCAGGGTCAGAAAAAAGACAAATGCAAAAAATCCTCTTTATTTTAAAGAAAACGCTGGTGCAAGTCCTGACAAGAGGCAGTCACTCGAGGCGCAATGCTGACACTGCAATTCATCAGGAATTTGTAGCCCTCCAATCTCCGCGGGTCACACATGAAGGCATGCTGATGTCCTCCTCCATCTGATCGGCGTTCATGTCTTGATACAGCGCACATTATTGCTGTCGCGAGACTCATGACGGGTCGTCTATCAGTGACCTAATCACGTTGCATACCTTGAGAGCCATCCCTAAGCTCATGCCCATGGTATCTACCAGGTAATCCTCATTAAGCACAGACAAAGCTTCATTGCCGGTTAGCTGTTGACGGAATTCTTGGGCACATCCTCCGCAGCTTGGAATTTTCTCGATGTAGGCAACAGCCTCCTCAACCGTCCAGCCGCTCGGTTTCTCGGCAGCCAGCAAAGCTAGGTGCTCCAGCAGGTTTTCCACTTTCTTGGGGTCAGCCGTGTTCCCCTCAGGATTGGAGTCGGCAGACATGTTGGCCGGGATCACTGGCGTGGTAAGCTTCCCGCTGTGTGCAATATAACTTGAATGAAACTTGTACATTTCACCGCGAAATGCATAGTGATTTAATTTATTCATCAGAATATTGCGACCAACGGTGTAAATGCTTTGTTTAGGTTCGCAATTACGACGGTGGTTTGTATTGCTTGTCAAACCGGGTAAAAGTCAGGACTGTAGATGCAGTTGAATGGCGTTGCCAAAATTTTGACATGGTGTCTACTGAGTAAATGAAACTTGCTCAAAATTTTTAAATATGGTTAGACTAACATATTTATAACTAGACGATATTTATAGATAAAAGTAGCCTATAAATGACCTATCGGTTCGATGCTCAACTTAATACAGTAGGATAACATTGGTAATGTTCAATGCTGGGGAATAGTTCACACATTGCTAGGTATGATTGAAAAGCCGCATAGCATAGGTACCAAAATGTATGTTGTCTTTAGTTAGGCATACATCTGTTCCTTCAAGTTCAGGAGATTTATTCCTTGGTAAGTTGCAAATAATAAACGTTATTAGGTCAGTTTTAGTTTCAAGGAATAGAAAAATATTTAGCCTTCACTGGAAGTAATTTCATTCATGTGTGGTGTGAGAACATGGCCAGCTGATGTTGCGCAGGTACTAGCGAAAAAGTAGTGAAAACTTTCGATAGTCCAGCAATAAATTCACTCTGGCAAAACATGGCATGAGCAGGCTTTCCCAGCAACTTCTCTTATCATTTTCAAAATTTTATCGGAATAGCCACTCTCCTCTCGAACAAGGTTCGTGTAGTAGGCTTTTTATATGCCCTCAACTTTGAGGCCGATCAATTCCACATTAGTTTAATTTGCTTTAAACAGCAAAAAATGCCGACACAGTCTGGAAGAAGTTGAAGTAACGACCGCTAGCTGCTTTCGTTTACTACAATTGATATGAATGACATCAAAGGGAGGTGCACCAATGGGATTACGAATATGTATGTTTATTTTCACATATGATAATGTCGTGTCCGGTCGCTGTGTTGAATGCAGCGAAAGACGCACACGGTACTTTAAGACTTCGTTTATTTAAAGCCGATGAGGGTGCGACCAGCGTCGACCGAGGCAGGAGCCGAACTGGCCGCCCGAAGAAAGGAGGGAGCGGAGAAGCGTCCACGGGAGGGAGTGGCTTCCCAAAACAGGAGGAGGATGCGGGGGCGCACCATGGGGGGGCATCTGGCGACAGCGTGCGACGAGGGGCAAGTGGTCGTTAGGAGGAGGATGCGAGTGGTCGTTAGGAGGAGGACGCGGGGGCGCACACACACAAAAGCAATAAGGGGACACAACACTTCCTTCCCCCTTAGAAAGTTGCCTGGTATCGTGCAGGGGGTCGGCGCTCACGCGTGGAGGCGCGCTGGCTTTGTGCGCTCGGGGGAGAAACACTTGTAGGCTGGCTGTTGTTCGCTGTGTCTCCTAGGTCTGTCCTGGGCGAAGTCTCTTCTTCCGGGAAGAGGTGCCAGGCTATGTGGGAAGATGGTGCACGTGTTCTCTCCGCTGGCGGACAGCTCTCAGACGGCGTCGTAAATCTACGCAGCTGGTTGAGATGTCGGCGTGCTACTGTGCCATGTATGTTGACGAGCCAAGAGCGCAGGCCTATGCGTCTGACAATTGTAGCTTCCTCCCAGCGTGGCTTTTTCAGAAACTGTCGGGCGAGGACGCGCTGCCCCTCATTAAGCGTGCCGCAGCGCGGAATTGCTTTTTCTTCCCGGAACGTCTCTGCCTTTGGCTCGGGGAGGATGGCTGTGAGCTGGGTTCGCATTTCACGCTCGAACATCATTTTCGAGGGGGTCTCGCCTGTTGTGCTCTGAACCGTCGTGTGCTGCTTGAAGAGAAAGCGCGCAAGGCGGCGCTGCAGCGAGCCTGTCTGATCTCTTTCAAGGGCGCGTTTTAGCTCGGCTACGTAGCGCTCGGCTTGTCCGTTTGTCGCTGGGTGGTAGGGGGCCGATGTAACTGATGAGATCCCGTTGTCGCGATAAAACTGGAGGATCTCCGCAGACACAAACGGTGTTCCGTTGTCCGACACTACCTTGCGCGGCAGGCCGAACGTTGCAAATAGTGATCGGAGGTTGTCAATGACTGCTGTGGGTGGTGGTGGTGGTGAAAACATCTATTTCGAATGAACTGGAGGTATGTTTGGATCAGCCCGTAAGGGACCGATCCTTACAAACACTAGGTGGAGGTCCCTAGTATGGGACCCCAGTGGCGGTTGCCGCCGCCCGGGCGCGCCCGACTAAGGCTTGTTGGGCCTGTAAGTCGTGGCAGCCGAGCAGGGTCGCCTCCCAGTCCTCCCGGGTTGGGTTGGGGATGGGGGGAATAGCGGGGTTGGAGGGGCAGGCCCACACCATGTGATAAGTGTCAGAAGACACTGCACTACAGTGTGGGCAGCGGCCGCTAAAGGAGGGGTCAAAATGTTTTAGCGCTGCCGGGCACAGCAAAGTATTGGTGAGAAGGCGGAGAAGGAGCCGCTCATCCGCCTTCTTCAGGCCTTTACATGGGCTAGGGTAAAGGCGATGACAATTTTGATAATATGTTGTAATATCTTTGAATGTATAGACCGGATTAAAATCGGGTTCCTGATCGGATGGGGAGGAGAAAACAGCCCGGTGAGAGAGCGCGCGGGCGGCTGCGTCTGCTGCCTCGTTTCCTGCCAACCCCTGATGAGCAGGGGCCCATATGAGGTAACGGTGTGCGGGGTCCGTATCCCGTATGCAATTTTGATATATTCGATAGGCTAGGAAGGGAGTGCAGCCTTGTTCGACGTTCCGACAGGCCCCTCGCGAGTCGGTGATTATGTATTTTGAATTGGAATGTGAGGCCGCGAGAGCAATCGCGACCTCTTCTGCTTGTGTTGCACTGCGAGCTCTAAAAGTTAGGCCGTTAACTGTGTTGCTGTTGTGAACTACCGCGGCCGTGTACCATCCCCCGTGGTGAGGGCCGGAAGCGTCCACGTAGTATACACCTGTTTTGTTGCCATAATATCGGGCTAGCGCTTCCGCTCGTGCCAGGCGCCGACCATTATGGTCTTCATGTGACATGTTTGCTGGAAGAGGCCGCACGTGGAGGGCACGTCTCCACAGTTCCGGGATGCGAAACCTGTCTTCCATTGGAGGGGTGTGTTGGATATGGAGTCGAGCAAGAAGGCGGCGACCCGACTCCGTTAGCGACAAGCGCGTGTACTGGTTTGTAAGGTGCGCCTCCCGGAGCTCCCGGAAAGTATTCACCACCCCAAGAGCCATAAGCCGGCTGTTTGAAGTAGTGATAGGGAGGTCAAGGGCACGTTTAACAATTTTGCGAAGGATGACCTCAAGGGCGTCCTCCTCTTGTTTCCGTAGGTGGAGATAAGGAGTCGAATAGAGAATTCGACTAGTTACGAAGGCGTTTGCCAGCCGCAAGGCATCCTTACTTCGTAACCCTCCGCGTTTGTTGGAAACCCGGCGGACCATGCGGCCCACCTGGTCCCCCACCTTACGGAGTTTGGCCAATGTAGTGTCTGGCCGCCTGTGTTTGTGGATGTAGAGTCCGAGTACCCGTATCTCATCACTTTCGCGTATGGGACCACTCTCAAGAGAGAGAGATATTTTAGTTGTGCACTTCTGTGAGGGGCGGAGGTGCACAAATTCCGATTTTTGAGGGGAACATTGAAGACCGCAGCGGCGGGCGTAGCGGTCTACTATCGTCGCCGCTGTTTGCAGGCTGGTTTCAATGTCTCCTGTGCTGCCCTGCGTGGCCCACAGAGTGATGTCATCAGCGTACAGGGCGTGCTGCACGCCGGCGACACCACTCAGCTGGGCCGGCAGGTGCATCATGGCCAGATTGAAGAGCAGCGGGGAAAGTACCGCGCCTTGAGGGGTTCCCCGCGTGCCGAGTAGGTAAGGACCATGGTCTCTATCTTGAATTCGAATGTAGGATTGACGATCCATTAAAAATTGGCTTATGTATTGGAATGTGTTGAGGCCGCAGTCGGTGTGACTTAGGTTAGTGAGTATGATCTCATGTGTTACATTGTCAAATGCCCCTTTAAGATCCAAGGCGAGTACTACCCGGTCATTATGGGGGCATTCGAGGGGGTCAAGGACTTCCCGATTGAGTTGCAGGAGGACATCCTGTGCGGATCTGTGTGGGCGAAATCCGAACATGGTGCTCGCAAAGACTTGTTTGTGTTCAAGATATGTAGATAACCGATCCCGCACCATCGTCTCCATTAGTTTGCCCACGCATGAGGTGAGAGAGATGGGGCGGAGGTTATCTGTGTCAATTGGTTTGCCAGCTTTAGGAATAAATGTGACCAAAGCCGTTTTCCATTCGATTGGCAGGGGGGTGTCCCCGCGCCAAATCGCATTTACGTATTCCAGGAGGGACTGGTATGCCAAGTCGGGCAGGTTCGTCAAAAGCTTGACGGTAACCTTATCCCGTCCTGGCGCAGTGCCCCGTTTCATTTTGGCGAGAGCCGCCCGCAGATCATGGAGCTGGAAAGGTTGATCCAGCTCCGTGTTCTCTCTGCCTGCATAAGAGTACGCAGATCCACGGGGGTCTTGGGCTGTACACAGATACTGGTCCCGAAGTTTCTGTGCCAGTTGAGTCGTGTTGCCAGGAAAAGCATGCAGTGCTCGCTGCAAATGTTTTTGTGTTTCGGATCGTGTTTGGGTTGGGTCGATTAGGGCTCGAAAGAGACGCCACGTGTTTCGGCTGGACATTTGTCGCGCGGCCGTGTTGCATCTATCTACCCAGTTGGAGTCGGCGAGTTGGGCCGCGTACTCTGCCGCTTTCTGGGTAAGCTCGGAAATTCGAGCTTTAAGCTTTCTATTGTGTTTCTGCCGTCGCCAACGGCGGACGAGGCTGCGACGGGCTTCCCAGAGGTGTAGAAGGTGGTTATCCACGTCCGTGACCGCCTCTGAGAGCTGGATGTGTGTTTCATGCGAGGAAAGGTGTGCCAGCAGCTGTTGGGACCATGCTGTGTAGCCTTGCGCGGAAATGGGTGTATTATCAAGTGAGTTAAAATTTTGCCTGAATTTCGTCCAATCTGGGATATGGGCTTGTGTTCTTGGACGCTTGAGGGGGCGTGTGCGTAGTGTAGTGTTAATGATGCAGTGGTCGCTACCGAGGGTCTCCTCGGTGTTGAGCCAGTCTGCGTGTCGTATGTTGCGAGTGAAGGTTAAGTCCGGACACGTATCCCGTGTCACGGAATTTCCTAGCCGGGTTGGGTGGACAGGGTCCGTGTGGAGGGTGAGGCCCAACGTGGACGCAAGCTCCGCCAGCTTACGCCCGCGCGACTCCTCCTTGCGATACCCCCACTGCTGACTGGGAGCGTTAAAGTCGCCCACAATCAGCAGGGGATCGCGGCCCACTACTCTTAGCGCGCGGCTAAAGAGGTCCGCAAAAGTCACTCGCTTTAGTTTGGGAGAGCAGTACACGTTGAGTATATGCAACGGTGGGTCCCTGCGGCGGACTGGTAGGAGGGTCACCATTACATAAGAGTACTCTAGTTGGAGGTCGAGATCCACTAGGTTGGCTGTGTAGTTTTTGTGAACGAGAAGACAAGACGCGGGGTCCTGTTGGAACGTCGTGTAATTTGAAATTGTGGCGCCCAGGCCTGGCTCTTGGAGGGCAACCACGGCTGGTAAGGACTCGAAAGTTTCAAGGTAGAGGCGGAAATTGGCCCGCTTAGTGCGGTCCTTAAAGCCTCTACAGTTCCACTGTGTTATTGAAGTTGACACGGCCGAATTGGATATGGCGGAACTCCTTTGATTAAGGTGTCTCGCCATGATTTAAAATTCTTGGGGGGGAGGAGGAGGGATTGGCTGCCTCAGAGCCAGCTACTTGCGCCATCAAGGGGGTGATGACGGAAGGAGCGGGGCAGCTGTCCTCATTGTCCGAATCAATAATCAGACGGTTGAATTTTGAAGGACGGGATACGTCCCTAATGGGCCCCGTCCGACGGAGGAGGCGGGGGTTGTCCAATATGTGTTTTGATACTACCGCGGGGATGGCAGATTTGACCTTGGTCAAGATTTGGTCCATGGCGGTCTCGATCATAGATCGTAATTTAGAGGTTAAGCGCTCCTCCATCGCGGAGATGGCTGTCACGAGGGCAGGCGAGATCTCCGCGTCGCTCTCCATTGCGTCCGAGTTCTGCGGGCTCGGAGCGGCGGACGCCAATTTTGATTCTAAATTTTGAATTTTGTTGAGCAAAAGCTCATTCTGTGCCCGGAGCACGTCGATCTGTTTTTTGTATTCCGCATCGAGTGCGGAGACGGTAACTGGGGAGGAGGGGGAATGGGAGGAGGAGGAGGCGATCTCAGCCCAGCTGCTCACCTGTTGCTCGACGTTTCGTTCTACTCCCGCTTTTCTCCGACATAACTCCGACAGTACTTGTGGCGTCATCTATCGTTGATTCAGACAAACTGCTGCAAGAGGGACAAGGCACGGCTAGAAGCTTGAGAAATGCTCGCACATGAAAGGCGGAAACAAAATCGCTCATATACTTCGCCCACCTTGAAATATATGGTTTCTGGCGTCTCATACGAGCGCCACAAAGATTTCTGAGAATCGTAGTCGTAGGCAACCCCTGTTTTCCTGTCTCCATCACCACGAATGAGATTCGTCCGACACACCTGCGAGAGAACGATACAGTTTCCAGCACAAACGTCCGGTATGAACACAAAACGTCGGGCAGCAACATTTGTTTTCACTAGGGAATTTTCACTAGGCATTTTTCTAGCTAGATTTTGCCAGACACAGCTATCGCCATACATGTGCATGAACTGAGTACTGGCACAAGTTAAACCCACAGTGTACTTTATATTTATTCCTCATCGCCCATCTTTTAAATTAAAAAAATAAGTGCAGTTCTCTGTGTATTGGGTTTCTAACATCTAGGTGGTGTTGGCCTAACCCTGCAGGAGCCCTTCGGTTAGAGAACAGCAAAATAAATACTGTCGTGTCCGGTCGCTGTGTTGAATGCAGCGAAAGACGCACACGGTACTTTAAGACTTCGTTTATTTAAAGCCGATGAGGGTGCGACCAGCGTCGACCGAGGCAGGAGCCGAACTGGCCGCCCGAAGAAAGGAGGGAGTGGAGAAGCGTCCACGGCAGGGAGTGGCTTCCCAGAACAGGAGGAGGGTGCGGGGGCGCACCGTGGGGGGGCATCCGGCGAAAGCGTGCGACGAGGGGCAAGCGGTCGTTAGGAGGAGGATGCGAGTGGTCGTTAGGAGGAGGATTGAGTGGTCGTTAGGAGGAGGATGCGAACTGTCGTTAGGAGGAGGACGCGGGGGCGCACACACACAAAAGCAATAAGGGGACACAACACTTCCTTCCCCCTTAGAAAGTTGCCTGGTATCGTGCAGGGGGTCGGCGCTCACGCGTGGAGGCGCGCTGGCTTTGTGCGCTCGGGGAAGAAACACTTGTAGGCTGGCTGTTGTTCGCTGTGTCTCCTGGGTCCGTCCTGGGCGAAGTCTCTTCTTCCGGGAAGAGGTGCCAGGCTATGTGGGAAAATGGTGCACGTGTTCTCTCCGCTGGCGGACAGCTCTCAGACGGCGTCGTAAATCTACGCAGCTGGTTGAGATGTCGGCGTGCTACTGTGCCATGTATGTTGACGAGCCAAGAGCGCAGGCCTATGCGTCTGACAATTGTAGCTTCCTCCCAGCGTGGCTTTTTCAGAAACTGTCGGGCGAGGACGCGCTGCCCCTCATTAAGCGTGCCGCAGCGCGGAATTGCTTTTTCTTCCCGGAACGTCTCTGCCTTTGGCTCGGGGAGGATGGCTGTGAGCTGGGTTCGCATTTCACGCTCGAACATCATTTTCGAGGGGGTCTCGCCTGTTGTGCTCTGAACCGTCGTGTGCTGCTTGAAGAGAAAGCGCGCAAGGCGGCGCTGCAGCGAGCCTGTCTGATCTCTTTCAAGGGCGCGTTTTAGCTCGGCTACGTAGCGCTCGGCTTGTCCGTTTGTCGCTGGGTGGTAGGGGGCCGATGTAACTGATGAGATCCCGTTGTCGCGATAAAACTTGAGGATCTCCGCAGACACAAACGGTGTTCCGTTGTCCGACACTACGTTGCGCGGCAGGCCGAACGTTGCAAATAGTGATCGGAGGTTGTCAATGACTGCTGCCGAAGTCGTCTGTCCCATTTGCCTTATCTCAAGCCACTTTGTGTAGGCATCTACGACCACAAGGAAAGTGCAGCCCTCAATTGGTCCTGCAAAATCAATGTGCAGTGTGTGCCATGGTGTGTCTGGCTTTTCCCATTCTGGGACAGGAGCTTTCGGCGGGGCGCTCCGGCTGCTCTGGCAAGGCTTGCATTCTCGCACCACTGTTTCGATGTCGTTGTCAATGCCAGGCCACCACATGTAGCTTCTGGCACACTTTTTCATTGCAACGATGCCCCGATGTCCGGCGTGGATGAGAGACATAGCTTGTGCGCGTAGTTCTCTCGGCATCACAACTCGGGACCCAAATATGATGCAGCCGCGATGGGTGCTCAACTCTGTAGCTCGCCTGCGGTAAGCGTCGAAGTTGTCCCCTTTGAGTTTATGCACGTTGCCTTGTTGAACAGCTGTGTAAACTAGCCGGAGAGCTGCGCACTTCTGCGTAGATGCTGCAACTGTGCCTGCTGTAAGCGGAGGTTCTGGCAGTGCTTCGAACATCAGAACGTCTCCTGGTGGAAATGGTTCGTCAACAGTTGCGTCTAGTGGCAGACGGCTTAGCGCATCGGCGTTTTGATGTTTGCTCCCATTGCGGTAGACCAGAGCGTAGTCGTACGCTGAGAGTTTGATGCACCAACGTGTCATTCGCGGAGACAAAGTTGGTGGCATAGGCCTTTGTGGTCCCAGAATGCCCAATAGCGGTCGGTGATCGGTTATAAAGGTCACCTTCCGGCCGGCAATGTACTGGTGAAAATGTGTCGCCGCGTAGACGATGGCTAGCCCTTCTTTGTCAAGTTGCGCGTAGTTGCGTTCTGCTTGCGACAACGTACGTGAGGCGAAGGCGATGGGAGCTTCCCTTCCTTGCTCGTCAGTTTGCGATAGAACCGCGCCGACTCCGTACGGTGATGCGTCGCAAGCCAAAAGCAGAGGCTTCCTTTCGTCGTAGTGGCGGAGGACTGTACATCTTCGAATCAGGTCTTTCAGGGCATCGAATGACTGCTGATGGCGTGGCGACCATGTCCATGTCACATCTTTCCGAAGGAGTTGGTATAAGTCGTTGGCCACGGTAGCTCTTTGTTCCAAGAACCGGTCGTAGAACGTCAAGAGTCCGAGAAAAGCCTGTAGCTCCTGCTTGTTTGTTGGAGCTCGTGCTTCTGTGATCGCTCGCACTTTGTCCTCGGTAGGGTGAATGCCTTCCGCATCAATTCGGTGTCCCAGAAATTGCACCTCTGGCACCGCAAAACAGCACTTCGATTTGCTTATGCACAAATTAGCGTTTGCTAGCCTTTCGAGAACGAGCTCTAGGCGCACTGCATGCTCTTCAGTGGAAGTGCCACTGATGATGACATCGTCAAGGTAGACACAAACTCCTGGGATGCCCTGAAGCACTGTCTCCATGAATTTTTGAAATATGGCCGGGGCTGCAGCTACGCCAAAAGGCAGTCGCTTGACTTTGTACAAGCCTTTCAGTGTGTTAATTGCCAATAATTCAGCAGTTGACTCGCTCACCTTCAGCTGCTGATACGCCTGGGTGAGGTCCAATGTGCTGAAGACTCTTGCGCCACGTAGTACACTGAATACTTCTTCAGGTGTCGGTAGCGGGTAAGAGGACGCTTTAGTCGCAAGATTGACGGTGCTCCGGTAGTCTCCGCAGAGGCGTATGGTTCCGTTCTTCTTGCGAACTACGACAAGTGGTGTGGCCCATTCTGAATGCTGCGTCGGCTCGATGACACCTTGCTGCTCCAGTTTGTCCAACTCTTTTTCAACTGAATCTCGGAGAGCAAACGGCACCGGCCTGCCTTCAGAAATTTGGGTTGCGCGTTGTCCAACAACTCCAGTGTGACCGGGGGCCCTTCGTTTCCTGGAATCTCTTCCGAGAATACTCTTTCGTATTTCTCTTGCAGTTGCTCAACCATGTTCTGGCTCGGCGTCTGGTGTATGCCGCATATCATCACGCCTAGTGGAGAAAACCAGTTTCTCCCTAGAAGGCTTGATCCTGTGCCCTTCACAACAAGCAGAGGTAGCGTATGGGTCTGGCCGTTGTAGTTAACCTGCACGTTGGCAGAGCCCAATAGTGGCAGATTCTGTCCTGACCACGTTCGCAGGTGCGTGTCGTCTTGTTGCAGGGCGGGTGCGTCAGATGGCCATGAAGTTCGGAACGTGTCCTCACTGATCAGAGTACAGGCTGCGCCGGAGTCCACCTCGAACTTAATCAGCTGGTGATGTACGCTTACTTCTGTAAAAATCTTCGGTCGCGTGCCGAGATTCATGGTGTTCTGGTCGTACAACACAGATGGTGTTGCTGATGTTGTTCCATGGAGATCAGATAGCAGCGTATTCTCTGAGGCGTTGACGCTGTGATTAGGCTGGGAAGGTGACTTTATCTTGGCAAGTCTCCGTTTCGTAATGCATGCTCTTTCGATATGCCCTCGCTTGTGGCAAAAATTACACGTGGCTGACTGGAATCGACATCCCTGGGGGTTGTGTTGGTCGTCACACCGCCAGCAGCGTTGTGCCTTTTTGACCGATTTTACAACAACAGAAGGCTTGCGCACCTGGTTGCTTGTCTGGTGTACCGGCTCGGTGTTCCGGCGAATCCCTCTCTGCTGGTGACCGGCGCTCTCCGCTCGAACGGCGATGTCGTAAGCTTTGCTGAATGTGAGGTCCTTCTCAGCGAACAGGCGCTGCTGCAGTGACTCGTCACTCAGTCCGCACACAAATCTGTCGCGTAACATCACGTCCAAGGGAAGCATGGTGGTGTTAGCAGAAGAAGCTGCGTCTCCCTCCTGCCCGGTAGCTGTTGTCGACAGCGTTCCAAAATTGCAGTCGGCAGCGAGCTTCTTGAGCGCGGCTACGTAGGCGCTCACAGTTTCTCCTCCCAGTTGATCTCGTCGTTGGAAGCGAGCCCGGCTGTAGACCTCGGATGGCCTTGGGTCGTAGTGCTTTTGCAGCGCTTTTACGATGTCGTCGTAAGACACTGCCGCTGGTGTGCTTGGCTGAATAAGGGCGCAGACAGTATCGTAGGTCTGCTCCCCGCACAGCGTCAGCAGGTTGGCCCTCTTCAAGGCTGGGTCTGTGATGTTGTTAGCTTCAAAGTAGAACTGAAGGCGTCCAACCCACGATGACCACGATGAGCCGTTGAACTCTGGTATCTGATTGGGAAACCCTCGCGTAGCCATGGCTTGTCAATAGCGTTGCGTAGCGCGGGTCGAATCCACTTTCTCGTCGCCACTGTCGTGTCCGGTCGCTGTGTTGAATGCAGCGAAAGACGCACACGGTACTTTAAGACTTCGTTTATTTAAAGCCGATGAGGGTGCGACCAGCGTCGACCGAGGCAGGAGCCGAACTGGCCGCCCGAAGAAAGGAGGGAGCGGAGAAGCGTCCACGGGAGGGAGTGGCTTCCCAAAACAGGAGGAGGATGCGGGGGCGCACCATGGGGGGGCATCTGGCGACAGCGTGCGACGAGGGGCAAGTGGTCGTTAGGAGGAGGATGCGAGTGGTCGTTAGGAGGAGGATGCGAGTGGTCGTTAGGAGGAGGACGCGGGGGCGCACACACACAAAAGCAATAAGGGGACACAACAGATAAGCACACAAACATTTCATTTGTACTATCAGGAACAAAAGTAATATACTCCATGCGACCGGAGCCGGAGCAACGGAAAACTGCGTTTCAACGCCATCTGCAGGCGGCATCTCGGACCCAGACAGCCAATCTGTGACCTTTATTATCAGCAGGCATGTTGCGTGACTCGTTTCAATGTTTCGTGGTTTTGCTCGCCAAAATGACCAGCGGCGCCGCAGCAGTAGCAATCTGGTGGCCCTCTTTTCATTTTGTTTCTTCTTTTTTTCAACGCGCGTTCGAGATATGGCTTGAGAGCCGGCGCTCGCACCGTCATGATGCGATCAAATGCCTGCGCGCGTGTGGCTAACTTGTGGAAGCAGCGCATTTTTGAAACATTGAAACGAGCCAAGCGACATGCCTGCTGATAATAAAGGTCACAGATTGGCTATCTGGGTCCGAGATGGCGCCTGTAGATGGCGTTGCAACTCAGTTTTCCGTTGCTCCGGCTCCCGCCGCTTGCAGAATACCACTTTTGTCCCCGATAGTACATTTTGCAACCAACTATCACAGAAATCACTGCTTATCATCTTCACTGGCACCTTCAACAAATTCTTCCCTTGATTGGTCAGACCAACTGCCTTCTTACATAACACTTTCGTCGTCATCCATGGATTCACATTCTTCTTCTCGGCTCTTCTTAATTAGTAGGAACACCGCCCTTTTATAAATGAAGCAGTCAGGTGGGGAACAAATTCGGTCCACAAGGAACTCCGCCCTCCTTCAAACGAAGTCAGAGAAAACCAAGTCCAAAGCAGTTCCCCGCAGGGTGGTCGGTTATACAATGCTATTGGAGATGGCGCTACAAGTCTCAATGAGAGATGTGCTCTTTTCTAGTTGCTGCCACAGATGGCGCTGTGTTCTCAGGGTGGTAGCAGACCCCCCGAAATCTCGAAACGGGATGAGTAGTTGCTGCCACAGATGGCGTTGTGATTTCAGGGTGGTAGCTGACCCCCAGAAATCTCGAAACGTGATGAGTAGTTGCTGCCAGAGATGGCGCTGTGATTTCAGGGTGGTAGCAGACCCCCAGAAATCTCGAAACGTGATGAGTAGTTGCTGCCATAGATGGCGCTGTGATTTCAGGGTAGTAGCAGACCCCACGAAATCTTAAAACGTGATGAGTAAGAGCTTACACTCTTAATATTATATTTGTATTGCTTCCCCTTACGGTACCATGAAGCCTTTTCTTTCCTTAAAATCATCGGTCTAAAACGTTTCCAACGCGAACGCGAACGAACACATTCAACGCCGACGTCCTATGGTTTCAGTGCCGCGTTTCTGCGACAACGTTGTCAAGCCAATGCATGCAGCGCACGTCTGGCACTACCTCCACGCCACGCAGCTGAAAAGCAACTGTGGTGGCCACTGTCCCAGCATGCTGGTTATGCGAGTTTCCTTTCCTTTCGAAGATAGCTCGCACTTAAAGGATTCGCACCTTAAAGTGCGAATAATGTGTCCACTCACCCAGTGGGCCAGGTTTGCGCCTTTCCTGTGCGTTCAAAGCTGCTGCCCTACATCGGTTTCGTAGATCAAAGCGCGAATAGTGCATCGACTGTTCCAGAGGGCCAGCTATGCACCTTTCCTTTCCTTTATCTGTTGGCGACGGGCATGGGCTTTGGTTATGGAGGTCATTTGTAGGTGAAACTTGCGGCCACGGCGATACTGGCGCTACCTAGCGTAGTGAAGCTAGGCACTTCAGGTGCACTGCGTTCATGTGGGGACGCCCCTGGGCCCCACACGACCACACTGCACTCAAGTGTTTGTTTTTGAGGTGCATAACACTGGCAGCTCGGCCAGAGGCGATGATCTTCAAGGCTGCCTCCTCCAAGCGTAGCAGAGTCTCCCGGTCCTCCCAGGCCCTGAGGTTCTCTACGGCATACGGGGGAGTGTGAACATCAAACAGCACTGAGGAAATTCTTGCGCCCTTATTGCTGTAACCGTCAGTGTAAGTCTGATATTCATTGCTGACGGTAATAAGCATGGCTAAGCATCATCCGCTGCAAAATCGAACCTGTAGTCGTCGCTTACTGTTTTGACACAAAAAAATTCAAGTTCCGAGAGCTGGGAGAATGCCTGAATCCAGAGCCGTTCCCTCATAGGCACCAGTGCCTGCACGCTATCTTTCCGAAGGCAAGAACATGAAGTGGAGATAGTATTTTCTTGTCTGCGAAATTTCAGCAAATTCCGATCAGCTTTCTTTTTTTCTTATTTCCCAGACGCCTTTAAGCCCTTAGCGCAGACGTTTTAAAGAAATTGTGCAGAGCGTACAATATTAAGCGTTAAAATCACAAAGGGTAGGATGTGAGCACATCCTAAAATGATGCTACAGCCAGCTGCGTTGGGGCAGTTTTGTTCAAAATTTGTCGGTTTGAGGAAAGGATTTGCGCAGCAACTCTCTCACCTGTAGGTGGGCACCACAACCTACCCCCGCGCGGCCGCCAATGACCCGAGGTGAAAAGAAGGGCTCGCAATGTGTTCGCGCGGGGACGTGGGCGCCTCTTCAAAGCTTGCTTTGCAGAGGGCCGGTAGGGGAAATGCCGCGATAGGCAACAAGAGAGAGAGAAAGGTGCTTCAGGCGGGTGAGGGGCAGCCTGGATCCCCACACTGTTCCGGTTGCGCCGACAACGGCGACGACGCGCAAGCTAAGAACGGGTGCCTAAAAATGCGTTCTGGATGGAGCCCCTTTACCGTGAGGATAGTACAGGTTGGTTGGTTGGTTGGTTTATGGGGTTTAACGTCCCAAAGCGACTAAGGCTATGAGAGACGCCGTAGTGGAGGGCTCCGGAAATTTCGACCACCTGGGGTTCCTTAACGTGCACTGACATCGCACAGTACACGGGCCTCTAGAATTTCTCCTCCAAAGAAATTCAACCGCCGCTGCCGGGACCGAACCCGCGTCTTTCGGGACAGCAGCCGAGCACCATAGCCCCTGAGCCACCGCGGCGGCACGATAGTACAGGTAGTAGTAGTAGTAGTAGTAGTAGTAGTAGTAGTAGTAGTAGTAGTAGTAGTAGTAGTAGTAGTAGTAGTAGTAGTAGTATATAGTAGTATTAGTAGTATTAGTAGTAAGTGGTGGTGGTGGTAGTGATGGTGGTAGTAGCAGTAGTAAAAAACTTTATTGATCGCGTTCGGCTATTCGGGCCGCCTTGCCAGGTCCGGGATCGCTTTGACGAAGGCTTCTTGCCAGGGTTGGCGAATGAGCTGGCGCTGTGACGGCAGCTCTGAGGCAGCCAACTCAGTCTCGCCCAGCTCATAGCTATTTTGAGAGTTAAAACGTTTTTTAGTTGCGCTAAGCACTTCCAGATCATAAGGAGGAGAGTAGGTGTCTCTCTACATTCCTGACAGTCATCTGTAGGGCATTTGTCTAGATAAATCTTTGCCTATCGCGTGAGATTGGGGAATCCGGTGCCAGCAAGTTTCTTCAAACTGCAGCTTCTGTTCTACTGATGGTTTCGTCGAGCGGATAAAATTCCTGGCGCCTGAGTCTATAAAATTTGATGATTTCTCCGGAACTTTCGGGGATGTAGAGTTCGGGTAGGGCGGCGAAATGGCTCAGGAAGTGTGACCTCGAGCTGTCCGGCCAGCCGCCTCGTTTCCCGTGATGCCCTTGAGTGCGCTCCTGCGAAGGCTCCCGTTAAGGCAAGCTGTGCCGATTATCAACGCAGATCGAAACACGAGAACAAGCCCACCACACTGAGACAGCGCTGTGCTGGAGCACTGCCCGTGTGCTCGTCTTGTTCTCGTGTTGCGCGATGTGTCAGTAATGACCAGCGAAGTTTGCCAACCTTCCACTTTGTAGGCTTTGCAGGCGTGTTCAGAATCCCTCATCGTCTTACTGCGGTTTTCATTATGTTGCGCATAATTAATTGCAAGGGCTATCGCGGCTTCCTCGACGTCGGCATCGCTGGTGTGGCTAAGACTTGTAGCGCTGCAACTTCTTTTCCGGAGCCGGTCGTGACCATAGCTATAGCTATGGTCACGACCGGCTCCGGAAAAGAAGTTGCAGCGCTACAAGCAGCGCGACCGTATACGGTCGCTTCCTGGTTCAATTACGGGCTCTCGTCAATGTGGAGGATGTGCACATGAAGAGGGATGATGTTCGGAACGCGTCTTGCTCGGGCTTTTCGGCAGCCACCGCTATGGGGGGGGGGCCCATATTGGCAAATATCGGCTGCATCGGTACTCCCCCCCCCCCCCCCCCCCCTGGTCTCCAGATAAAGGCGCATCCGTGGTGTGGTGGGAATTTAGAGTTGCTCTTCGGGTGGTCGTCTGTCCAGATGTTGTAGCGTACAAACACTGACCTGGCTTAGTCGGAAACCCCACACTTCAGCAAGCAGTATTGCCTCTTTGTGTTCGGCGTAGGTCCCAAGGACTCTCTTGTGTTAAGGCATCTGTGGAGGCAGAGCTTGGGAGTCCTAAAGCGATCCTGTATGATTTACGAATTTGGGCTTCAATTTGACTGTACTTAGCTTTTGTGGTATTGCGAAAGGGTAGGCTGTTTTTCCAAGTGCGGATCGCCAATGTTGTCACGACGTGGAGATCATCCTGTTGTTCGTTGAGGCCGTTCCATAGGTTCGTGATGCGCTGTATTATGCTACAGATCTGGCATGTTGGATGCTTGAGTTCGTGATTTTTTGTCGTCATTCCTCATGGCTCTCGATCTACATTCCAACTGTTGTGATCTTTGTGAATCAGTGATCTTCTGAACTGTGATCTTTTGAATGTTTTCTTGCGCGTGCATATGTATTTGGGAGGGGAAAAGGCCCCCAGCAGGTTCGAGCGTCCTCCGAGGTAAGGGCCCCGGAGGATCCAGAAAATCGTCCCAGACCGAGCACGTCTGTAGATATAACCAATATGGTTTTACTTAAAACAGGAGAGCAGTCAGGAGCCTGCTGTCTGCTGTCTCCTGCCTGCCTCTCCATGCCTCGGAGAGCGGGCGGCGTGCCGGGAGCAGGCAGGTGCTGCCTGCCCGGAGATCCTGCCGGCCTTGCTGTCGGATCGTGCCTGCCGTCCCGTGGCTGGGACCCCCTGCTGTTAAAGGGTGCATTCCTGGCCGTGCCCGGGTGTCCAGACCTGGGCGGCCGTCTCCTATCTGGTGCGTCGTCAGGGCCACTGGTGCTGGTGCTCCGCGCCCGACTTCCGGCCGCAGGAGAACAGCCCTGCGGAGGTACTTGGCCCCGGCGCCTTTCTGGCGACGGGCAGCGGAATCCCACACAGGAGCCACTCCTCGACCCTCGGCCGCAGGCTCGCTACCCATCAGTGACTGCTCTCCTGTTTTAAGGAAAACCATTTTGGTTATATCTACAGACGTGCTCGGTCTGGGAAGATTTTCTGGATCCTCCGGGGCCCCACCTCGGAGGACGCTCAAACCTGCTGGGGGCATTTTCCCCTCACAAATTTGGCGTCCACTACGACAGGACCAGGCCGAGCAGCGTTTGCCAGTTAACGGAGTTTGTAAGACAAGATGAGTGCGCTCGAGCTGGTTGCTGCAGGAGAGCGCATGGGACTTCAGGGAGCCGCACTACGGGCGTATGTCAGCGACGCACTGCGGAGAGCGCGTGAGGACCGTGCAGCTCAACGGCGAGCGGAGATAGCATGCCGCATGGCAGAGATATGCCATCGTATGGAAGACTTATCGCGTCTTGAGGAAGAGCATCGTGTGCTCGAGGCGCATGTGGCTTCGTTAGATGCAAAAAAGGCTGTTAGGCTCGTGGAAAGTGTTGAGCTCTCACATGAGACAAAAGTCCTATTGCCAACTGAACATGGGTCGGGCATCTCTTATCGGAGCGCTGTCGAGGACGTCACAAGAATGGTCAGCGTGGAGCCTAGTACCGAAGCAGCAGCATCTTGCCTAGAAGGCTGTCTAGAATTAAAACTTCGCTCAACGCAGGCTGTCAGTGGCGAGGAGCGTGCCCTTACAACGATGTATGAAGAGCAAAAGAATCAAAGACTGGCTCTAGGAAAAGTAGAGGTTATTCTAACAGGACAGGGCACGGCGTTCGTAGAGGAAATTGTTGGCTTTTCGTGTGCTAGGAGAGAAATTCTTGGGCACGGTGTCTTGAAGCAAAACGGCGTAGACGACCACAAATGTGAACTCCGTCAGGTTAGTACTTGCGAACAGAGTGGATTCGAGATGCTCAGCAGAGCTGGAAGTATTAAGCAGGCAGACGACCGTGGAGGCAATGTGTATGATTCCTGCCCCATTGATTTCATTCGTGCTGGGATAGGTGGGCTTCAGGCGTTAGGCGCATTTAAATGTGAGTCTGCGGGGGTGTTTGGCGGTGCCGGATGTGGTGACAGCTCACTGAAGCTGTTTGCAAGTAGCGATCTGCTCAAAGAGCACCGGATGTACACTTCGAATTGGGGTTCTTTCGAAGATGAAGAGTGCAAGTTCATGAATTTGGCTCCATCGGTCGCATCGAAAAATCATGCCGATTCAGATTGCATGCAGCCAGAATTCAGCATCATAGAGGGCTCTGCTAGTAAATATGGATTGGCTCAAGCAGGCAGAGTAGGCATCCATTCTTGCTTGGAAGGCGAAATTTGCGAGAAAGTCGAGCTTGTTACGAGAGTGATTTAATGCCAACCAGGGCATGCAATGGCGCCAGTCCTTGCTGTGACGAAATGGTTGAAAGAGACCAAAATATCAGGCTGCAGTGAGCAGTGTTTCATTGTAGAGGTAGAGGAAGACACTGATATGCTGCCACAATCAGTTATCATGAATATTCTTGCCCAACAGAATGGTTTTATTCAGGCTCACGGGAAGGCTGGAGCGAGTCCTCTCTCCTGTGAATCCGGTTCATCCGTTAAAAAGGCGATAGAGCAGGGGCATTGTTCTGAATCTCGCGAGGGTTCAGGGATTGAAATGGAAAAAACGGCAAAAAGTATCACGCCCTCGGTTCACTACAATATAGAAGAGATATCTGTGCAGAAGCCGTTGTGCTTTATTTTTCCTCCATGTGTTGTTATGAAAACCAGCTTGTTGTTCTGTCGGATCTTTCATGTGCCCTAACATGAGAGTAGCGCAAAACCAGGACGACGGACACAAGGGGAGAGAACACACACCAACAACACAGGCGCTACCTTCCGACTGACGAAGAAAACCAAACCCAACCACTGGTTTTGCAACCTGGTTTTGCGCTACTCTCATGTTATGGATCAATACCGACTTGCCCAAATTTCCACCCTGGTGTTTCATGTGCCCATTGGTGGTTTTTCCCACACATTTCATAGGTGCGTTTTTAGGCTACTGTGGGATGGTATCACCTGAGTAGAGTCCAGTGTCCGATAGTCTTCTCAGATGTCACCTTAATGGCAAACTTTTTTTTTTTGGTTTCTGTTGTGTGTTTTTTTCGGTCGTTTTGGCGTACAGTGTGCCATGTGAACAGCATTTTTGTGTTTTTTTGCAGTAGTATTCCTGTCCTTTCTGTCTTTAGGCGGTGTGCTCTGTGTATAACCTTGCCGTCTAGATATAACTCCGTCGCTGTGACGTTCTTTTGACAGGTCGGGTAACCAATCTTTGTGTGTGAACTTCCTTTGGTGGTGTCTGTGCAGTTATGTTTTGCTGTGTGTTTTGTGTGTGTGAAACACTGTCGACAGCCAGTGAACGGTGGTGCGCGTGTGAAAGTGTTCAATGTGGTGTGGTGCAGTGCGCCGACTAGTGCTTGGTGCAAAAGTTTTTTTTTCTGAAAAAAAAAAAAACTTCTCAAAGGGGGGGCATATTGGTCAGGGGTGCAACTCATGCCGCTCCGCAGGGCAAAGTATTCGACGGCTTCCATGGCTTTCGGCAGCTTGTCTTCTTTTTTTTTCCGGCGGGTCGACGGTAGTCAAGACCATGACATGCCGGATGTCGTGTCGGATGCCAGCCTGGTTTGCTAGTGCCTGGGCAAGAGGAGTCATTGCGATGCCAATGAGCAGGGGAGAGATGACGGAACGCTGCGGAGTGACCTTTGGTTGCAAAGCGCTCGTCCTACTTGAGATCACCCCCGCTTACGCTGGCTGCGTGGGAGGTGAGATAGTTCCTCACTTAAGTGTTTTTTTTTGCACGTAACGCGTGCCAGTGAGGCTGATCAGAATGGCCTCGCGGCTTACATTGCCAAAGGCTCCTTTGTGGCCAGCTGCAAGAATCATACCATTCTTTTTGAAGAATGCCCTCCTTCAGTTGCAACAAGATTACCTGTGCAATGAGGTGTTTCCGAAAGCGAACACAGTTTCTGGGAGCATATACTCTCGATCGAGGTGATAAGCGATCACCATATATATAGAGAAAATGAGGGTCATGTCTTGTCTTGCCCGCGGCACCAACATGGAGACACTCCAAAAGAAAGACACTAAAGAGCTCGTTCAGCGCCGACGCGATTATCGCATGCTTAAGGCAGCCTTTCGCACAAAACATGTGCTCTAAGGCTAATTCTTGATTCATATTGCAGCGAAGAAGCACAAACACAAGTAGAAGGAACACGCAAAAAACACGGACGAACGCTGCATATTCTTGTGTATTCTGCGTATTCTGCTTGCGTATTCTGGTTGCGTGTTCCTTCTACTTGTGTTTGTGCTTCTTCGCTGCAATATGAATCAAGAATGGTACCAACTTGCCCAAAAACGTGTTTTATTCTAAGGCTAATGCTTTGCCGCAGCCTATTCTACCGCTGTCCGCGCCAATTCTTCTCCCTTGGTAATTTGGAAAACTGAGCGACAAGATACAAAAGAATATGCGTCGGTCATCATTAAGTGATCCAGCGTCATTCCTTCATCACAGAATTCTGGAGCAAGGTGTTAATCTCCTGAATGGCTCTATCGAGATCTACGCCGACGCAAGCATCCAGGCCTGCGAAACAAATGCAGTGTTCTACCCTTGCAAGCCTCCCCTTAAAAAGGCTCTGAAACACCTCAGAATAGTGTTTGAATTTGCTCGATTACTGCATTCTCTTCAAATGAACATCGGAAGCAATATTACTTTCACACGCAGCAGAGAAGCAAAAATCTCGCTCAATATTTGGCGACTGTTTCATGGCTGCGCCCTCATCCATCGCATGCTCCTGCGTATTTCTGTTCAGAGATGGCAATTGCTTATATTCATTCATGGCGCCCCGCATCTACCTTGCTCAGCCTGCAGAGCTGCTCCGACGGGTCAGGCTTCCCCGCGTTCTCGTGAAATTCAAGCTCTCGCCGGTCGTACTACCGTCGGGGCAGCGGTGATCTATGAGAGTGCAATAAGTTATGAAATTAGAGAGTATAGCTTGAAGACACTGATATTCAAATTCTGACAGAAAATTTGCGTTCTAGAAAAGCATTGAAGACATCTTTGCCGCAGGATATTCGCGAAGCGGCGTCGTTTACAATCCCAGGAATACCGCACCTTTATTGAGCGCCCCTTTCACAACCGCTTTATAGAGACCTCCAGGTTTCAATTACAGCAACATCTGTCGCCGTAATGTGTTTGTCTGTTTTGTAGAGGGCCAGGTGTCCCTTTTATGCTCCTGCGTCTGAATAAACTTCTCTTCAGCACCTCTCTCCATCTTTTATGCTGAGCTGATTGCTCTACAAGAGGCGCATTGTTATGTGGAAGCAATAGCCGTGCGCCCTGCGGCATGCGTTGCGATCAGTACAGAAAGTCTTCGTGCAACACGCCTACTCCAACGCAACCGTCACAGAAATTTTTTGAAAACATCCGCAGTCTGGTGGCACAAATGTCGATGCCATTTCGTGTGCAGTGAATCTCACGTCACGTTTCGAGCTCCCAAGAGCATGCAGATGCTGCGACCAGCGAAGTGACACCCTGCTAGTCGTCCCCACGGCTCCTAAATATCCATGTTAACGTAATCCTTTGAACTATAAATCAGCACCTTCAGCTCCTCACACCTGCACCTATCCCTCTGTGTGCAGTGACCCTTCCCAGTAGTCTTACCTTTGAAGAGGATGTTGCGCTTCGGAAGATTCGGGTCGGGTTGGAGCTTACTAAGGCTGTGACAGTGTCTGCAATTTCTAGTATTTTTATTCCCGCCTCTGCTGCCTACATTGAAAGCCCAGAAATACTGAGGCTGATATCTATCACCTGCTGTCAGTTTTCCGAGCCCCCTCCCCCATGGCCGGCTTCCGGTGCCAACCACATGGTCTCTCACCGAACAATCTTTCATTATAAGCCGCTTGGTCGCAGGAACCTCCACATGGCTCGCATTAAGAACCTCGACGTCATAATGAGAACAGCCTACAAAAAGGTCCTGGGCCTCCCTATTGCGACATAGATGGCCCGGCTCTTACGGCTTGGCGTGCATAACACAACAGACGAGCTGATAGAGGCACACCTCACGGCGAAGGTGGTAAGGGTCTCCACTACTCGGACTGGCCGACAAGTCCTTAGGGTTTTAAACATCAATTGCCCCTACAGCTAGACACCAAAGCCCACACCCCAGCCTGATGGAGAGGAAAAGTCAAGGCAGCTCCACTACCCAGGAATATTCACCCCAATTTTCAGCACTCAAGATGACAAGCACGAGCCCAAGCTATGAAAAGGCACTACGGCGGGCGAGCGGTCGTGTCCTATGTCGATGCTTCGGGTCAAGAGCATGGAATGACGGCCGTCGCGGTAGTGTACCAAAATAAAAGAATGGACGGAATAGTACTGGCTTGCCAGGACATACTGGCTGTGGAAGAAGCGGCGATTGCTCTAGCTGGAACACACAATAATCTTGGAATACAGTCTTACAGATTCGCAGACATAGTATCGCAATCACCTCAGGGGCAGGGTCGCACCGCTAGCAACTAAAATCCTGCAAAATAGCTGCAGCCGTGGCTATCAATCCACATACAAAGACTTAATATCGGTACCAGGTCGGTCACCAGGGCATCCCAGGGAACGAGAGCGCACATGCCTAAGCCCGAGCATTTCTCTCCCTGGCATCCAGTACAAATGCCGTGGAAGCTCCTACTGCACTACTAATTTACAACGACATACTTGAGCACTTAAGTTTATCCCGTGGGGTCTACCCTTCGCCTGCTAAGACACTAGACAAAGGGGAGGAATTGTAGCTCAGAAAGCTACAAAGCAACACTTATAACAACCCAGGACGCCTACACGCAATATACCCGGAGTCATTTGCCTCACAGAGTAAATTCTGCGGTGAGAAGGTGGAGCTGTGCCATTTGTTATTAGCCTGCTAATGAAATCAGGCGGTCACTGTTAATAACCAGCCAATGCAGGAGGAGTGGGAGGCAGCTCTGACCAACTCAGACGAAACGAATCAAAAAGAACTCATCGAAAGAACACTGACAGCAGCCTTCGCCAATGGGTTTCCGGACTCAGAGCTCCAACCGGCGCTACAACCATCTAAACAATTTCATTAAAATATTTTCACTACCATCTCGACTTCATTATATCACCTAGTGTCTTTCATTCACTTAGCCTATGTTTTCTTTCGACCGTTATTAGAGTCCCCTTTTAAACCATAAGCTAATAAATATGGCTTAAATTCCAATGTGCACATTTAACAGGGCCGCCTCACGGAATCGAACACCTTCACACTTTGGACATCGAAATTCAAAAAGGCACTTAAGACAACTTAAGTGCTTAACCCCCCCCCCCCCCCCCCCCCTAGAAATGTACGACGCTGGCCCAGCAAATGACGCCATAAAGCCAGCACAACTGCTTTCGCATTAGAGCACTTGCATCCGTCAATCAAAATCACACGCGTTTTCTGGGTGTCATTATTGACTCCCGTCTGCAGTGGCGAAAAGCTGTTGATGCGATTGTCTCACCTCTATCTTCGCGTCTCAATGTGCTCCGTAGGATTGCTAGTGAGCAATGGGGAAACCATCCTTCTTCAGTGGTCAAACTTCATGAAACGCTGGTGGTCAGTCGCATAATGTATCAATTACCTTTGATTCCCTCGGCCTCACAAATTGAACGTCTCCAAGTTTTCCATAGAAAGGGCCTAAGAAGAACCATTGGAGTTCCTCAGGCAGCTTCGAGCAAGGCAGTCCTTCATGAGTCACTATCGAAACCACTTAACCTTGTCGCTTCACAGAGACTACTACTGCGTCTTGGCCGCCTAGGAGAGACGGTAGCTGGGCAATCCCTTCTCCAGCGGCTTTGCAAGAGATATGAGTCGAAGGCCTACATGGCACTTAATACTCTTAGTTCTTTAGGCCTGAATGTTCCACGACAAAGGAAACGGTTGAAACCGCCGTGGTCTTTTCCGACCCTCGACTGTAAGGTCACAATTCCCCATGTGAGCGCAAAGCACAGCTCTCCTTTGGCAGCAACGCGTTCGCTCGTACCTGATCATTTGGAAAAAAGAATATGTCAGCCATCTTCAAATTTTCACGGATGGTTCTGTGGACAAGGTCAATTAAGCTAGTGCAGCGGCTTTTTACATTCGTTCTTTGGCCTGTAAGTGGTCTGTACACATTTCTGGTGTATCCTCCACAATGGCCGAAACTGTTGCTATTGAGGCGGCTTTACGGAAGTTAGAGTCTTGTCCGGTTCAACCTGTTGTCATCCTAACTGATTCAAAATCTGCCCTTCAGAGGTTAGAGCACGGGTTCCCTACTGACACCTTGTCTATAAGCTCTCTACGCTTGGTAGACAATCTACACAACAGAGGCTTTACTCTATATTTCCAATGGGTGACCTCTCACATAAGAGTCACAGGTAATGAGGTGGCAGATAATCTCGCCCATAATCTCGCCCATGGATTTTTTCAGTACCCTCTGGAGTACGCCCCACAAGCCATGCGTGACCAAAGGTCTGAGAAGACCCCGGGCCTCTCTACTACGTCGAATTCGAACAGGCTCTGCTCGTGCTCCTGCCTGGATGCATAAGACGGGCATGGCATCGTCTCCGCTATGTTCTACATGTGGTGTGTGTGGGGATATGGAACATTATATTATGTTCTGCCTAGAGTACAACACGGAAAGCAATGTGGTCTTGGCTTCCTTCAAGAGGACAGGAGTCCTTCACATTACAGTTCAGGACATTCTCTACCCGAGTGGAAACCAGACATGCAGAAGAGAGGCTTCACGCCTTCCTTTAACATTCATGCAGGACAGTGTTCTTGTCTCTAAATGGGGACAACTGGGACGGTCTATGGTCTTCAGTGATTTACTGTGTGTGTAGATGGTGCCTTCTGGAGTGGTCTATGTTATTCTGTGAGTGAATGTGTGCATGGAGGGTGGCTCTGCAATGGACTATGTTGTACTGTGACTGAATATGTGTATAGATGGTGACTCTGAAGTGGACTATGTTCTACTTTGACTGTTTATGTGTACAGATGGTGACTTCTGGAGTGGCGACTGTTGTGCTGTGAATGCATATGTGCATAGATGGTTACTTAGGGAGCGCCCTATGTTCTATTATAAGCGTCTGTGTGTATAGCAGGGCAGATATGACCGGTTTTAGGACATTATTACTCTATAAGTGACCCTACGCTGGAGCAAATGCCGACAGAATAAGCAAGACTAATTCTACATGTAGCATAAAACAACTCAACTCACTCAAATCGCTCTCAACTTCTGGTATTTGACGTTCGAAAACTAACAAATTTCCTTTCCTGAGGCCTGAATATACTACATAGGTAACTGATTTTGTTTAGGCTGCCGAAGCTATTCAACCCGTGAGAGTGTACGGATGATATCTACCACCGGGGTTCTTTAACGTGCACGGACATCGCACAGTATACACGGGCGTGTAGCATTTTGCCTCTATCAAAATCCGACCGCCGTGGCCGAGATCGAACCCGAGTTTTTCGGGTCAGCAGCCGAGCACTACAACCTTTCGGACACCGCCGTGGCTGCTTTGCGAATTCCGCTTTAAATGGTACACAGATCCACAATTCCGCATGGCGGAAGATGAAATAATGATCGCAACATGTAGACGTCGTCATCTTCCAGCTGCTCGGAGCAGCCCCGCTCAAAAAGTTTAAGGCAAGGGAAATGCACTCGCTCTTTGCAGATTATCTTTTTATAACTATCGGCTCCCAGGTTGATGGGAGTGGCTCAGGCACAGGCGTTGTTGCCAGCCGTGTTCACATGGCACCTTCGGGAAGTGGTTAGGGACACAAAAAGGAAAGAACATTCAAAGCAAGCAGAAACATCTCTATGGTTTGAAATATCTTATTGATCGGGAGAACGGAAACGAGCAGATACAGTAGAAATGCAATAGTAAAGAGCACTATCAAGAGCAGGCTTCGCACTAAGGTCACAGAGAACAAAAAATGCAATACAAGCCTCCCGCTACGGAGCATTTGTGCTGACCCTTAATTAAGCTGAAAACCAGTGATCACCCTTACCTTCGCCATTTATAATAGACAAGCAAAAGGGGCGTCTGCGATAGTGACCACCAGAATGCGATGAATGACGCCTGGCCATCAATTCCATTTACAACCAAAAAGAACGGCATCAAACATGAGTTTCTGAATCGCATGGCAAGACAACATGGAACCTCAGAGGATGTATGAGCAATAAAAGCATAAAGCGTCAATGTGCTAACAGATGAAAGCTATTACAACTGCTAAACAGCGGGCGTCCCAGTTAGGAACAACAAAAAGAGCATTCCAAGAATTTCTGAACTTAACATGAATAAGAAATTTGATTTTAACAAGGTCGATTCAAGGGCCGCGGCAAGTCCGTAAACACGTCAGTCGTCTCAGGACGACAGAAAGCCTAGAGATCATTCTATTGTCTATTGGACCGCCGCCGTATTGCTGAAATAAAACCTGTTCTAAAGCAGAAAGAATTTTAGCGTGTGCAGGCTCGCTGTCTGAGAATTTGTTTATTGATGGTCTCTTTGTGTTTGTTTATTTAATCATATATGTACCGACGTTAACATACATGACATTACAGTGCGGGGTAGGAATGCAATATTTTTCGTAGTGGTCGCGCCACATAAGCCGTCCTTGGAAACCACACAAAGCGGCTGAAAACCATTCATATTTTGTAGTGAGTACGTGATTTTTCCTCGCTTGGTGATGAAATTTGGTGATGACAGGAGGCTTATGTTTATCCAAGTCAGTATATAACGGACGACGTTCAGACGCAAGCAATAGTTGAGAAACCATGGAAATAATGGTAGAACAGACAGTCAGCGCTCTCTGATTGCTCGCAGTTTTGTGAAAGTGTGTGCAGTGCGCCCTCATTCTGGTGGCCTGTTCGCCTTCGCCTTTCCTTGGGATACAGATTTTTTAAAAGGGAACCGCCAGTTACCAGTCTTGGCTTCTGAAGTGCCAGCTGTTTAGGCCAGCGCATAGGTCACGAACTGTGTATTCTGTCATTTTCTGCAATGAAATGCAGTAGCAGTCACTCATCATAGTCGAAAAGAAGGAAAGGCGTTTCGAAACACGTTTAGGTTTCTTGTTCACAGTGAGTAGTATAAGAGCGGTGGCGAATTCAAAATCAGTTAATGCGATTCAAAGGTGCAGTATACTTGGCACGGGATCGGCGTTCTTGTTTAGTCCTTTGCGTCAACTAGATGAATAGTGATTACAGCAGAAGGCGCGTCGTCCGGTTCCTTTCTCTGGATAAGATAGGTTCCTTTCTCTGGATACGATAGAGGCATTCTCCCAGCCCGTCTGGTGACCAGTGTCGTGTGCAATGACCGTGAGCGCATTTGTGACGTGCGTGTCGTTTCTCACACCGTGTCGAAGCTCCTTTATGCCTTTTGACAATTTTCCTTTCTCGCCGATGTACGCATGATTACAGATCAGGCATGGTATCTTGTAGATAACTCCTGGGAGCTTGATTTGGTAGTAGGCCTTTTACGTTCATTAGATGATTCCTCAAGTGCTGACAGGCATGTGGGCCGCGCTCACCTTCAAAACACACGAGAGCGCTTTGCTGATGCCTCACACGTACAGAATCCCTGCTCGTGCTCGAAAACTCCCACGATGAGTGGTCGCCGGTTGCGCCGCTCTTTCTTCTGTCTTCGTTATGAAGTGGCTGCAATAACCGCTGGCAGAAAGTTTCCCGCCAACTCTTTTGGAGCGCCGGTCATTGGCGCCCGTTCCTGCAATTCGTGGCGTCGCCGTTGTCCCTCGTAACCAGCTTCGCAGCCGGGGCAGCGCGCTGCTCTAGCTGGGCGCGTTCCTGGCGCCATCTCCCGCATGCCCAAGCCGAAAGACGTAGCCGCCGCCGCTCGCCTATGCGTGTACCCCCCCGCCCTTTTCTTCCATGGCTGAGACCGCGCGATAGACCGCCGTGTTTGTTCTCCAGTTGCCAAAGCGCCGGCTCGGCATCAGCGGATCACGGTGGGTGCATACCAAGAGGAAATGCAGAGCCATGTTTACTTGAGAGGCATCAGCCGCTGGTACCTCTTCGCCATGCAACGTTCCTATCTATGCTCCCACGCGCTGCTCCCGCGACTTCCCGATAACTGAATTGCTCTCTTCGCTCTTCCTCTTTGCTCCTCCCCCCCCTGTGTGGCGGCATTCAGAGCGCCGGATCTTTGGCGGCGGATCTCGATATGGGCACTGCCCGAGTCGAAACTCATAGCCGCTGCCGTTCGCCACTGCGAACCACCAGCCTACATAAATAGTTTATTCTCTGCCAGTTCTTTCTGAGCCTTGAGGGAGGCAACCGGTGGAGGTCCTTCGTGGCAACCCCGCCAAATACGTACATAGACCTGTGAAAGACATGAGAGCACAAAATGGCAACACGGACGAGTAAGGGGACAGGACGCTCGTCCTGTCCCCTTACTCGTCCGTGTTGCCATTTTGTGCTCTCATGTTTTTCACGAATATGCACCAACAAGCCCAGCTGCTAGCATTTCGTAGTCTTACATAGACCTCGTCTTTGAAGACCAGGCATTGGTGCAGCAAGTTGAGCATATGTCCATCTACTTCTCCGACCACGAAGCCTCTTAATGAAAATCAACAACTGTTAGTTGCGTGTTTCTTGAAGAAGGAATATGTGTGAAAAATAAGTTGTTTGTTATTCTAAATACACATCTTGCTCTAAATCTTTGGGTCAATCTATCGGTAAGCTGAAACAGCTCATGAGCTGAGCTCAAATTTCGCATTTGGAAGTAACGTAATCGACAAAAATATTTTTTTTTACAGATTTTTCAGATATTCTTGTTCCTCGCAGACGCACGCCGCACGTTTAGTCAGCGAGGCGACGACATAGGTTCTGAGTGGAACTGGATGGTATGAATTTAAGTCCAAATACCGCACGATGTACGCAGGTTTTCTGTCCACCGAGAACGAAAGGCGATTGTCTCATAGTACATCATAGTACATTATAGTAAATCACAGTACAACCGTTTCGTCGATGGTGAAAAGAGGAACTGAGGGTAGAAAACAACACGCAAACAAACTGCGAAATTCAGATCATGAATGAAGCTCCACAAACACGGCCGATCAGAAAAATTAGGACACAATTGCAAAATGCAACGCTTACGCGAAGTGGCTCCAAGCGTAATGCGAACAGGAAAGGGGGGGGGGGGGCACCGGGCAAGCTTGTTTCGCAGAGGACTGAATGCAAACTAGTTGTAAGATACAGCCATTTACAATGAAGCGCGTGCGACGGTGGTCGACATACTTCGACATACGTCGAAGCGCGTGGTCGACATAATTCATCGTCGTGCGAGGCGGTCGAGTGTCGGCCTCATTACTTCAGTACTGACGTGCTCAGTGCTGCGGCACAGTGCATGTGCTTGAATATTTTGACCATTGTACTCAGCAGTTTTGTTTTTGTATTTTACTGTTAACATCGAAAAAAATAAACTTCTCTTTCCAAGCCCGAGCTCGTCCAGATCAAGCGAAGTTTTTTTTCGGCGCTGGCTTGCTGAGAAGTTTCGATAAGTGCAGGCGGGCCCCGGATACACGCAGGCGTTTGCACGCAGGCTAACCACGGCCTGTTTTTCTTTTGTTTGGGCGGGCAAAACCGAGCTTGTGCCACGATTGTTCATTCGCCTTCCGTTGTACATGGGTGGGTTCGGTATACCTTGCATACGCAACATGTGTAATGTGCTCGCTTTGCGAGGAGTACGCGATGTTGTGCGCAACCCAGACGATCCCGGGAGAACACTTCTCGCATACATCCTGGGTACAGCGCGTAACGTGTTTTTTACACAACAAGTGGTTGGCCCTACAGCCGAGCAGCCACCGAATTTTTCGTTAACGTGTGTCGCACATTGGCGTCGTTGACTGCCAGCGTGCCCGATCTGGATGTTGATGAAACCCCGCCCTCCAGGATGTGTGAGGCACTAACGGTTGCTCAGCTGACCCGCGAACAACTCCAGAAAACGAGACGAGCGCGCTGGCGCCAACTGACCTCAGCTGCGCTTCCTGCAGATATCAGAGAATTCGGCTGGTTGCGATGCTGGCGGGTCCTGCCCACAAGAGACCGCCTTGTGGCATGGGGCGTGGCGCCCTCCGCCCGATGCCCGCAATGCGGTCGCTTAGAAACATCACATCATCACATCACATCACTTTATTTTCCTTAAAGACCCTTTTCCAGGGTGTTACATAAGGGGTGGGGTTTACAAAATGCAAGAATCAACAGTGCTTGAAAATGATGATGAACATGTTATGGCAGCAATATTATGGGGAAGGCCGTTCCAGTCAGCTGCTGCACGAGATAAAAATGAGTTGGCAAAAACAGTGGTACGGCCACGTGGACGCAAAACTTGAAGAGAATGACCGATGCGATGGGACCTGCGTTGTGGAAGTGTGCAAATGTATGGTTCTTGTTTTAGTGGTGAATAAAAGAACTTGTGAAACAGGACAAGACTGGCTATGCGACGGCGACTAGAAAGATTAGCTAGACCTGACTGCGATTTGAGGGATGATATGCTCACGTCGTACGAGTATGAGGAGTGAATGAATCTGATAGCCCTGTTTTGAACAGCTTCGATAGCGTGTGTTAAATATTCTTGATGAGGGCTCCAGATGGGTGATGCGTATTCAAGTTTAGTTCTAACGAATGAGATGTACGCTTGTAGTCTTACGTGTTGTGGGGCTTCCCGTAGGTGACGTTTTAAGAAATCAAGTGTTTTATTAGCAGATGATATCAGGTTAGTCACGTGCAAACGCCAAGATAAATCATTACAAATGGTGACTCCTAAGTATTTATATGACTGGACGAAGTCAACTGGGGAATTGCAGACTGTGTATTTGAAAACAAGAGGATTTCGACGGCGGTGAAAGGACATGCACTTGCATTTGTTAGAGTTGAGCATCATCATCCACTGGGAGCACCAGTCTTGCACATGGCGCAGGTCTGCCTGAAGGGATTCTTGGTCAGAATGGTTAGTCACTGAGCGATAAATGACGCAATGATCGGCGAACAAGCGGATGTGACAAGAGACATGCTGGGGTAAATCATTAATGTATATGAGGAATAACAAAGGACCGAGAACAGAACCCTGTGGGACGCCAGAGGTTACTGGAAGCGGGTTGGAAAGTTGGTTATTAATGACGACGGACTGGGAGCGATGCGTGAGGAAAGCTTTAATCCATGCAATTATGTTCGGATGTATACTTCAACTGGGAGAGTTTAAGAAGCAAGCGTTGATGAGGTACTCTGTCGAATGCCTTAGCGAAATCTAGGAAAATGGAGTCAGTTTGCAGGTTAGTATCAAGGTTGGCGTGAATATCATGTAGAAAAATGGCTATTTGAGTTTCGCAGGAGAACCCCTTGCGAAATACATGCTGTGATGGATGGATGAAATTATTTTAATCCAAAAATTGCGTGATTTGAGAGTAAATGACATGTTCCATGATTTTGCACGGTACACTTGTTAATGAAATGGGGCGATAATTTAGAGGTGAATCAGTACTACCTGATTTGTGGACGGGAACGACCTTCCCCACTTCCCAGTCATCTGGAATGGTACCTTCGGAGAGTGATTGCGAGAACAATGAACAAAAAATGCTGCAACAGACTGATTTAGTGTTTTTCAGGACCTTTGAATTGATTTCATCTATGCCGGGGGCCGAGGAATTGTTAATTTTGTCGATTATGCACGAAATTCCATTACTGTTGAAGGTTATCGCGTCCATGCCTGTGGTGATTATAAGAGGCAATCTAAAACACGGTGCTTCGGATTCGTTAGTAAAAACGGAAGAAAACGCAGTGTTAAACGCGTTTGCACATTCGATATCGGTCATCCTTTCACCAGAATTGTTAGTGAGGGTTGGAAGACGTGCTTCCTTCGGGTTTATCAATTTCCAGAACTTCTTGGGTTATCGGTTATCATTTTTGGCAGATAAACTTCGTAAAATGAACGCTTCGCACTTCTAATCGCCGCCAAGTACGTGTGTTCGGTTTCGTAGTATTTATCCCAAGCCTGCTGGCTTGCTTGACGCTTAGCTGTACGAAATGCGCGTTTTTTCTTATTTTCAAGCTTTTTGAGAGCTTTTGTAAACCAGGGTTTTTGATTATTTTTTCGAAAACTTCGTATCGGAATATATTTATTGATCAATTCATAAAACTTATGTTTCAATAGCACCCAGTTGTCGTTTACACTTCTACTATGAAGATCCGTTTGAAACGTCGATAGAAAGTTAGTTAGGTCGGTGTTAATTGCGTCATAGTTTCCCTTATTGTAGAGGCTAATAGTTTTCTGAGTAGTTTGTCTTATTATAGGTGAGAAGTTAAAACTGGCATGGATTACTTTATGATCGCTGATTTCCCTGAGACATGTAATGAATTCTAGGCTGTCTGGATTGGTGGTCAGTATAAGGTCGAGTGTGTTAGCCGTTTCCCCTGCGACACGTGTTGGTTCGGAGATTAGTTGGGTTAAATTAAAATTAAGGCAAACGTCTATAAATTCTTTTGACTCTTCTTGACTGGCTATACTGGTTATGCCAGTCGATATTGGGGTAGTTGAAATCCCCAAACAGGAGGATGTGTGCTTTAGGGTACTTGGAAACCATGTTATTTAAGTGAAGTTTGAGAGGAAAGTCAGGACTGCTGCGAGGTGGTCTATAACACACACCAATTAATATTGTCAATGGGGATGCCCGGCGCATGATGCATAGAATTTCTATGTCTGAAGTGACTTCAATGCTAGAACAAGATAACTGCTCATGGACTGCAATCAGAACTCCTCCCCCCCCGAGCATCTTTGCGATCAGCGCGAAAAAGACGAAAATGAGGCAGGTCGAACAATACCTCGGAATCGTGATGTCGTTATTCAACCATGATTCAGTTAGAACGAGCAGATTGCTGCCTGATGATATTACAAGATTTGACACGACATCACGTTTCGGCAGGAAGCTGCGAATGTTAGTAAAGATTACCGATAATGGAAAGTTGGCACGAGGGGTAGGCCGGGAAGATCGTGATGACCGGTAAGGATTAGTTGATTGTTACGATATCTCTTGTACGGACTGAGATGATTCATCAAAAATATAGCGTTTTGCGCTAATATGCATCGTTTTGAACCTCAGGGAAAAAGACGCAGACTGCCTTGGCAAAAGCCACAAGGTGTTTTCGGCAATTTTGGACACGACGTGAAAAGTCCTCACCGAGCTATAACCGGTATCTTTGAATTTCGGACCTTTTGAATGAACTGATTCCTTAGTTTTGAAGGATATAAATTTAACGATGACCGGGCGTTGCCGGTCTTCAGAGTGGCGTCCGAGGCGATGGGCACGTTCTATATCATTTGCACTTAGCTGGGTGTCGAGGTATTCGGAGCAGTGGCGAATTATTAGGTCCTCGGACTGCGAGTATGTTTCAGAAGGGTTAGTGTCAGGCAAACCATAGAAGATTAGGTTGTTGCGTCGGGAGCGATTTTCCGCGTCATCAAGGCGATCCTCTAGTACACCAACTAGGCGAGCAGTCTCGGTTGCTGTGGTCTGCATTGCCTCTAGATCTGAACGGAGTGTGGGTAGATTTTCACAGTGGGTTTCTAGAGTACTGAGGCGTACGGTCAAATTAGACATTTTCTGGTCCATTGAGAGCAATTGACCCTTAAGCCCCTGCACTTCATTCACTAACTCTGCCTGGCTAGAAGACATCTTCTTTAGTTCGCTAACGATAGCGTCGAGCTTATCGGGGCCAGGGTTGCTCTCAATGTCACCGCACATCAGTAGAAGAGATCGAACAACATTAAAGCACTCGACACTGATAACAAGGCAACACTGGGGGCTCGGGAGCTGTACCAAAAAGTAATTGCTAGTTTTCTTTGAGAATAAACTCAGATGGTTACCAACCTGCATGGCGAAGACGGGTGGTTTAGACCGTGTTGTGGCACAGCCACCGAACCCACAGAGTACTGGCGTCGGTTGCTGCTCTTTTATAGACTGTCAGTAGAATGTCGCTGACGATGGGGCTTTCCAGTAGAGTCCGAAGGTCCAGTTCGCTTGAGTCAGTAGCACAGGTGCGGGGGCGTCAGTAGGTGCAGCGCAGAATGTCCCTCCATTTGCACTGCGTATGGGTGCACTTTCGTTTGCTGTCATCCAGGAACCGCAAAAGGCTGCAGGGAGCATGACGCAGATAATCATCGGCGAGAAAACCTGCATGGCGAAGACGGGTGGTGTAGACCGTGTTGTGGCACAGCCACCGAGCCCACAGCATGCAATGTTCGGCTGTGTAGTGGCGCGCACCTTTTGGATACTAGTGTTACGCAAGTTTGTAACCCGCCTGCACGCGCGCACTAGCTCACCCGAAGTGTTTAAAAATATGGTGTTGTGTGTCGGCAGCGTGGAGTGGCTTCCTTAAATGGTCGTCCGCAAAGAGCGATGTTTCCAATGTTGCAGCGCCTCCGCACGCGCCTCTTTGAGCAAGCATGCGTGGACGCACTGTCAAGGAGCGAGGCTGAGTCTTTGCGTAAATGATCGACATACTTCATCGTCCAGCGTGGCGGTCGAGTGTCGGACTCATTACTGCCCTACTGACGTGCTCAGTGCTTCGTCACTGCACATGTGCTTGAATGACCAGACCTTTGAGTTCAGCAGTTTTGCTTAGCATTTTTGTTAACATCGAAAAAAATAAACTTCTCTTTCCACGCCCCAGCTTGTCCAGACCCAGCGAAGTTTTTTTTTTCAGCGCTGGCTTGCTGAGAAGTTTCAACAAGTGCAGGCGGGCCCCGGATCCACTGCGACCCGGAGGTTCCGCAACCTGCCTCCCAGCCCAGGCTGCCTTTGCCGGTGCTCGGGCTAATTCCGTGACCTTCGTGCAAGCAGCAGCCTATTGGGCCGCCCGTGACGTCATGGGAGGCCCGGGACCTGCTGCCACTTCGGTGTTCCGTGCGCCGCCCCAAAGGCGCACTGTCTTCTGTTCACTGCTACTTCTGACGCGACGGCTGACGACATCGTCGACGGCATCGAGTCGGTTGTCGGCTCGAAAGGGTTAGAGAGCCTCAAGCATCATAGAGGCATGAAGTTCTGCGCCGCCATGGCCTCGGCTGTGGCGGCGGAGACGATGCTTGTGGAAGGCGCGTTCAACCTGAACAGCGCTGCCGTCCTAGTAGCCTGCGTGGGTCCCGCCGTGGTCCACGCAACGGCTTTTCGAGTGCCGCTGTTCGTGGGAGACGCGGCGCTGGCGTCGGCACTGAACTCCTACAGCAAGGTGCTGGATATCACCCATCCCATCCACAAGGGCCGTCGTGATGTCGGCAACGGGACGCGCGTGGTCCGGATCGAGATGGAGTAGGCGGTGCCGAACTTCCTGACCGTCCAGGGACACCGCATCATGTTGACTTCGCCAAGACCACGCAGCAACCGGTGAGTGAGGCCACAAGTGCCGACGACCCCGAAAAAATGGAAATTACTAGACACGACTACAAACGTGCCCACTCTCAATCATCGGAAACCGAAGGGACCGCGCGCGCGTCAAGCACCGCCCATGGCAGCGCTCTTTAGGTTGTTATGCCGTCGGTGTTCTTGGCAGTCATGGCGGTTTTGCATCCCCTGTCTCTGAATGTTCGGGGATTTGAAACCGTAGACAGACAGAGAGAGGTGATGCACTATGCCAGGACTAGGGCCGTCGACATCCTGTTTTTACAGGAGTGCATGCAATTTATGTACTTCACTCGACGGGCTGAATTTCACCACCCGGTTTTTTGTTTTTACTTATTTTTCGTTGACTGGTTCTCATATGTGCGGTGTTGGTGTCGTTTTTATAAACCCCTGCCTGCGCGCGGGTGCTCATTGCACTTTCGAGCTGGACGGCCGCACTCTTGCGGTCGACCACACTAAACCAGGGGCGGGTACGTGCGTTGGTTGTATACGCGCCAGCACGGCAGACTAGTAGTTCCCATTTTTTTGAGCGTCTCGATTCTTTCCTCTTTGATCCTTACCCCACTTTTATGGTCGGTGACTTCAATTGTGTTTTTAACATCGACTGAGACGTCTGCGGACAGGGTCACGGTCGCCTTTATTCCGGTGCCCCCGCGCTCCGCGATCTCGTGACTCAGTTCCGCTTGTCTGACGCGTAGGTGCAGCTTCGCGGGGATGCTTTTGGAGCGATGTGGGAGAGAGCACAGTCAGCCAGTCGGATAGACAAATTCTATTTTCCACCAGAGCTCGCTTCTTTTCTCGTCAGCTGCGAGGTTCTCGCGTTCCCTGCAGGCACGCCGGTGATTTCCGATCACTGCCCCTTGTCAGTCAGGCCCGAGTTTAGAGAAGACACCCCACGAACTGTTACGTGGCGTATGGACACGAGTCTACTGGCAGACCCGGAGAGTGTGGCGTCGCTGCGTAAGGCGTTGGCAGCACCGTGCAAGATCTTCGTTCGCACTGATTCATGGGACATACTCAAGACTCGTTCGCACGCAACTCTGGTGGCGGCCGGTCAAGACCGCAGACGCCGTGTAACGCATGCACTGAATGACACCCTCAAGCGCATCCGTATAGTGCAAAGGGGAGCACCCTTAACCTTTGCCATGAGCGATTACCTGAGTCTACTTAAAGCACGCTACCACGTGCTACTTTGCCAGTCATCACGGGCAGCTATACTCCGTTTCATACATCAGGTGCAGCGCTGTCAAAGCTAGCGCTCTTTTTTGCGCAGTCGCATCCGTGACAGAAAATAGTGCGTTGCTTGTGGTGAGCGAAAAATAACAAATGCTTTGCCGACAGGCTTCGCGGATAATACATTTGTCATCAGCGTGACAAAAAACGTTGTTATTGCGAGCGAATCGGTCTAGATCTGTGATTTTGTATTTTGCGTTTGTCGTCTTTTTCCATTTCACGTTTTCGCTGTCCCCGCTGGCCGCCGTGTTTACTCTTTCCGTGCGCCTCCATTTCACTTTTGAGAAAATGGCGTTCAGCTCAGTGGCTGCGGCCAGCTCTCCTGTACGCATTTTCCCGAAGGTTCGTGCACGCCAAGCAAGTAATTGCGAATGTGTTCTGCCGCACCACGATCCGTTTTCCGGAGAAGTCTGTTCGGGAAGTACTGAGTGCTGTGAGCGAGGACACCGGAGTATCTCCCCGTAGCGTTGCCAAAATCAAGGCGGAGCGTCTGTGCGGGCCTGTGGCGTCTCCGAAGAAAAGATCTCGCGACGTGAAGAGTTCAAGCTCGCGAATAGTCAAGAATGATAGCTTCACAGTCCATGCCATCCGTCTGAAAGTGCACAGTATGTACGCGAAGAGGGAAGTCCCAACACTGGGCAGTGTGCTAAAGGCTGGCAATCAGGACGACGACCTGCCGAACTTCAACAAAACCACATTGTGGTGGTTGATGAAGTATGTCGGATTCACATTTCATCAAAGAAAACGGAATCTTGCACTGATCGAGCGAAGTGACATCATTGCCTGGCGTCGCAGAGAGCGTGATGTTAGCTTTGCAACCTCGTAGTCGGAACAGTGAGTGTTGCTTCAGGATAACACATTTAGAAGAAATCGTCTTAACCACGTTGCTGTTGCAGACCTTTTGCGTAGTGGTGATGTTTCACGACCAGTTTTGCGCTACGTTTCGGTGGGGCACGTGTCTGCATGGGTCAGATTAAATCGCTAAATCCCAATTGGTGCGGCAAGCAAGAACAGCAAAACTGCCAAAAATGTAGCACTGCAATGGGCAGTGCCACCACGTCGTCACCGTAGGAACGAATGGACACCCACTGTACACTGCCAGTTGCTCCGGTGGTGCGAGTTACTGGCGCTACTGCTGCGAACGTTGGCAATTTTTGTTCGCAGTCGCCGCGAGTGGAGAGATTTCGAACCTTTGCCGAATTAGTCAAGTACCCCATGCAAACATAGAGTGAATATAAACTGGCTACCAAATGCCGCCTGGGCGTGAAATATAAGCCCGAACAAGGAGGCAATTAAGCTGAGATAATTCTTTTTCTCGAGTGTCTTTGAGCGGCTGTTTGTGAGACAGGGGTCAGCAGTGCGTTTGTTGCAGTGCATTGCCTACTTACATGCTGCAGCGTGTTTGTTTACTTACAAGCATTGACTAGTGTACTCGGTTGTTTTGCATTTACAGGTGCATCGTCTACCTTGATGAAACCTGGGTCAACGCAGGGCACACAAAAGAATACGTCTGGCAGTACAAGACTGTAAAGTCATCTCAGGATGCCTTCCTGAAAGGTTTAACAACGGGATTGTCTGCGCCTTCGGGAAAATGGGCCTGTTTGATTCTTGTACATGGTGGGAGCAGTGCAACAGGATTCGTGGAAGACACTGCTGACTTCTTCAAAACAAAAAAGGGAAACCACGCTGACTACCACTCTGAGATGGATGGCAACTACTTTGAGAAGTGGTTCACCGACAAGTTTTTGCCAAACATTCCGGCCAATAGCATTGTCGTGATGGGCAATGCTCCATTCATAGCGTGGCTCTTGAAAAAGCACCACTGGCTGTTTCCAGAATAAACCATTTCTCGCAAACCCGTTCTACAACTTTTTCTGAATTCTTACTTGACGCTCCCACAGCTTGGAACTCTTTTTACCTGACTGCACGGGAAAACAGGCCCTATCGAGGTGGTGTGTATAAAAATAATTTGACCCGAAAGTTACAGACGGCCACTTGTTAATTGGGCCACGGCGGAGCACTCAGCACTGTGCTAATAATTAAACCCGACGAATGAACGTCATCTTTCGCACAAACCTCTAGCTTGCATCTAAAAAGTCTAGTCACAATGCTGCAGAATCGGGAAGAAAACCGCTACTAGTCACCAAAAGCCGGCGCGAGCTAACTGACAACGAATTTCGGACAGCGCATCAAATGAACAGATGCATGCAGTTCATTTCAGAACACGCCATGATATTCAAGCCATTCTGAACGAAACGAGTTTTTTCATTCGTCACGCGAAATTCAACTTGCGATGAAAAAAAAATGTACGAAAAGAAACGTTCTATCATCCGGGATTTGAACCCACGCACCCCCACTGCCTGTCGGCTCCCCGGAGCGACGCGTTAGACCGCACGGCCACAAAACAGCGAAGAGTGATACATTTCTCTTTATTTTTTTTTGCGAACTACTTCCGTAGCCTTCACAGCATTGCACATGATGTATGAAACGGAGTATAGTCGCGCACACCAGCTCGGGCGGCCTATATCAGACCCGGCTGTGCTACGACACGTACCGTCGCGTGCAAAAAATATTAGCACAGATCACAGGCGATTAGAATTCGTATATCTCACCACGCGCTGCGGTACGCAGACCTGCTTAACGGGCCGTTTCCATGTTTGCAGCCTAGGGGGGGACGGCAGGATGTAAGCTTTATCAAGCGTGCACCGCCCTAGCGTAGAAGTGCCGACCCTACGTGACTGTGCTTGCAGCATTTATTTTGGCTCGGTTATCATGAGCAAAGATGGTTTCTTTTTATTACTGTTTTTTTATGTCTGGTGATGGTTTGTCACAAGGAACTCGCGGGAACAATAGATGATAGCGCTGCTTTTAGCCAGTAATTTTGCTGTCCGTGGCAGTCCGCTGAACCCCCCTGATACTGTAGAATGGGAACGGCCCGGCACTCTCGTTAGCAGCCTCTTCGCCACCCGCAGCGCCACGCGTTGTCATTCCGGCGCTCTGGTGTTCCGTCATGTGTGCTAATCTTTTTTACCCGCGACTGTACGCGCAGGCACGGCAGAGGAATTCGCTCCTGCTACAGTGCCTTTCGTGACACTCCCAGACGGCACACAAACAAAAACACGTCTGATATCTGCACCATCTTCGCAAGCCACTTCTCGGGCCTGTTCTCTACGGGCAATTGGCTGCATCTTCAAGAAGGCTATAACGGACTTCTAGAAAGGTTTTCTGGAAACTTGCCACGTGTAGCAGAAGAGCTGCATGAAAACGTTTGCGCACCAGCCACAAGCCAAGAGCTGCACGCCATCCTGCAAAATATGAATGCTGCCTCGGCCCCCGGTCCAGACGGCATTCCAACAATTTTAAGCATGAAATGCTTTTAGCTCCCGTTGTCGGCAGTGTGGTGACGTCACGCCGAGACGGAGAGCACTCATCCGGGCACTGAAATCCAATCAATTCCACTCATCCGGGCTTTAAGAGAAGTTTATTGAACCCAGGACCCAAAAGGGACATCGGTCCCTCTACAAAAACAAACATACATTGCAGCGACTGATGTCGCCCGGGCTCTGAAACGAGAACATCCGGGCACCGTACGAGACTTAACGAGATTCAACGAGACTCTCTAAGCCCTCCTACGGGACCGGCATACAAGCGCCGGTTGCTCTCCAAGCGAGTCACAAAAAATAACTGCTGCCAGTTTCTTCTCAATGTTTATCAAGATATCAGTCCAGCTGTGCATTGATAACGCACGGAATTATAATTTCCGATTTCTAATAACGCGTGCAAAAAGCACATACATGTCACAATACACTTCGTTGTCATACGTGATCTGTTCGACTCATCCGGGCGCTGAAACGAGAGCATCCCGGCACCGTACGAGATTTAACTAGACTCTCTAAGCACTCCTACAGGACCGGCGTACTAGCGCCGGTAGCTTCGCCCCGAACGGGTGGTGGCGTTCCTCCCTTCCTGTACGGTGCGATTCGGGTGTCCACCGAGATGACAGAGAATTACTGCGCCATTCCCTTTCCTCAAAAAGCGTTGCGTTCAAAGGGCAAGGCATCGCGCCGAACGGGTGGTGGCGTTCCTCCCTTCCTTTACGGTGCGGTTCGGGTGTCCACCGAGATGACAGAGAATTACTGCGCCATTCCCTTTCCTCAAAAAGCGTTGCGTTCAAAGGGCAAGGCATCGCGCCGAACGGGTGGTGGCGTTCCTCCCTTCCTTTACGGTGCGGTTCGGGTGTCCACCGAGATGACAGAGAATTACTGCGCCATTCCCTTTCCTCAAAAAGCGTTGCGTTCAAAGGGCAATGCATCGCGCCGAACGGGTGGTGGCGTTCCTCCCTTCCTTTACGGTGCGATTCGGGTGTCCACCGAGATGACAGAGAATTACTGCGCCATTCCCTTTCCTCAAAAAGCGTTGCGTTCAAAGGGCAAGGCATCGCGCCGAACGGGTGGTGGCGTTCCTTCCTTCCTTTACGGTGCGGTTCGGGTGTCCACCGAGACGACAGAGAATTACTGCGCCATTCCCTTTCCTCAAAAAGCGTTGTGTTCAAAGGGCAAGGCATCGCCCCGAACGGGTGGTGGCGTTCCTCCCTTCCTGTACGGTGCGATTCGGGTGTCCACCGAGATGACAGAGAATTACTGCGCCATTGCCTTTCCTCAAAAAGCGTTGCGTTCAAAGGGCAAGGCATCGCGCCGAACGGGTGGTGGCGTTCCTCCCTTCCTGTACGGTGCGATTCGGGTGTCCACCGAGATGACAGAGAATTACTGCGCCATTCCCTTTCCTCAAAAAGCGTTGCGTTCAAAGGGCAAGGCATCGCGCCGAACGGGTGGTGGCGTTCCTCCCTTCCTGTACGGTGCGATTCGGGTGTCCACCGAGATGACAGAGAATTACTGCGCCATTCCCTTTCCTCAAAAAGCGTTGCGTTCAAAGGGCAAGGCATCGCGCCGAACGGGTGGTGGCGTTCCTCCCTTCCTGTACGGTGCGATTCGGGTGTCCACCGAGATGACAGAGAATTACTGCGCCATTCCCTTTCCTCAAAAAGCGTTGCGTTCAAAGGGCAAGGCATCGCGCCGAACGGGTGGTGGCGTTCCTCCCTTCCTGTACGGTGCGATTCGGGTGTCCACCGAGATGACAGAGATTTACTGCGCCATTCCCTTTCCTCAAAAAGCGTTGCGTTCAAAGGGCAAGGCATCGCGCCGAACGGGTGGTGGCGTTCCTCCCTTCCTGTACGGTGCGATTCGGGTGTCCACCGAGATGACAGAGAATTACTGCGCCATTCCCTTTCCTCAAAAAGCGTTGCGTTCAAAGGGCAAGGCATCGCGCCGAACGGGTGGTGGCGTTCCTCCCTTCCTGTACGGTGCGATTCGGGTGTCCACCGAGATGACAGAGAATTACTGCGCAATTCCCTTTCCTCAAAAAGCGTTGCGTTCAAAGGGCAAGGCATCGCGCCGAACGGGTGGTGGCGTTCCTCCCTTCCTGTACGGTGCGATTCGGGTGTCCACCGAGATGACAGAGAATTACTGCGCCATTCCCTTTCCTCAAAAAGCGTTGCGTTCAAAGGGCAAGGCATCGCGCCGAACGGGTGGTGGCGTTCCTCCCTTCCTGTACGGTGCGATTCGGGTGTCCACCGAGATGACAGAGAATTACTGCGCCATTCCCTTTCCTCAAAAAGCGTTGCGTTCAAAGGGCAAGGCATCGCGCCGAACGGGTGGTGGCGTTCCGTGCACTGTCTGGCAGCGCTCAACACGCTGTCGCGCTCCACTCCTAAAGGCGAAGCTTAAGCTTCATTATTTAGCAGTTAATTAGTATTTAGTCATTAATCAGTAATTAGTCACTAATTATTATTTTGTCATTACTTCGGTATCAATTATGTGTGACGTAATCCAGTGCTGACGTCACCAGTATCACATAGGCAAAGTGGTGCGGAAAACGCTTTCGCCTCTGCGCACTTCGGACAGTTTCGAACGCGCTGCATATACATTCTTGTCAGGCTTGCGTCTCGTTGTGTCCGCGTACGCTTCGTGTTATGCCCGTAAACATTTCATGCTTACTCTACTCTCGGTTACGGGAGAGGCAGAGACTTTTTTATTAGTAGTTTTTTTTTCTCGCGATCTAAGGAGCGTTGCTGAAGATGGTCAACGGCTTCCTTCCGGATGGATTACGTCCAAACTCTTTCCGCGATTGCCGCATCATACTCATTCCGAATGCGGGCGTTCACCCCTCCGACCCCCAAGCATGGCGGCCCATAAGCCTCTTAAGCGCAGACTACAAAATCGTCGCATCTTTACTCAACAGAAGAATGCGGACGGTTCTGCCTTACCTAATTCACCAAGCTCAAACCAGCAGCGTGCCTGACCGCTCTGTGTTTGCTGCATTGGCGCTCATAAGAGATCTGTTCACATTTGTCAGCAGGACGGGCTTCACCGGGTGCTTTGTTTCGCTCGATCAGGCGAAAGCATACGATCGGGTGGAACACTCTTATCTGCTCGGGGTCCTGGAAGCCTTCGGATTCCAACCGCGAATTGTCAATGGGCTGCGCTTACCTTACGCGGACCTGAACGCTCGTCTCTCCGTAAACGGCCTCCAGAGCGCTCCCTTCTCAGTCACCCGGGGCATAAGGTAAGGATGCTCTCTCTCCCCAACGTTCACCAAGGTGGAAATTTGGGCAAGTCGGTAATGATCCATAACTCAACAGGAAAATGGTGCAAAAGACGTGGACAAAAGAGACAAACACGACAGGACCAGCGCCAACTTACAACTGAATTTTATTTCGCAACAAACCCGCCTTTATGTAGGCCAACACGCCCTAACATCCGTGTAATCACGCACAGGCAGTAGAAAAGATCACGCTTCATGTCTTAGATATCTTACAGTGATCTTTTGTACTTCCTGTGCGTGATTACACGGATGTTAGGGCGTGTTGGCCTACATAAAGGCGGGTTTGGTGCGAAATAAAATTCAGTTGTAAGTTGGCGCTGGTCCTGTCGTGTTTGTCTCTTTTGTCCACGTCTTTTGCGCCATTTTCCTGTTGAATCATGAACCAACTAGCACAAACTAGAGTTCTTCTTGATCCATAACATAAGAGTAGCGCAATACCAGGACAATGGACAAAAGGGGAGAAAACACACACCCACAACACAGGCGCTGCACAGCGCCTATCTTGTGGGCGTGTGTTCTCTCCCCTTTTTTCCGTCGTCCTGGTTTTACCCTACTCTTATGTTATGGCTCCCCAACGTTCTTCGTGTTGTGTCTGGATCCACTCATCCTGCGTATTAACGACAGCCAATCCATAGGCGGCTGCCCTCTGCCTGGCCAGGGTCAAATCAAGGTTTCAGCCTACGCCGACGACGTGTCGCTTTTCCTCGAGGACGAGGATAGCTACGCCGCTTTTTCGCGGCTGTTTCTCGAGTACAGCGAGATATCGGGGGCCCTATTGAATAGGGGAAAAAGCAAGGCGAAAGGTTTGGCACCTTCACACCGAACCTTGCGGGCGAGGTGGAGTGGGTGCAGGGAGTGAAAGTATTGGGAGTAGTATTCCTCGCCAGCCGAGAAGTAGCCCGCGAAACCTGGACCAACCTCCGCACGAAGGCTGAGAAACGCCTCTCGGTGGCGTCAACTTTCCGCCTTTTAATGACGGAGCGCAGCTAAGTTAAGTCCACAATCCTAGCCGCATGTTTTTTGTCACCCGCGTCGCAAACCCACCGCGCACGTTTGCTGGCAGGCTAACCTCGGCCTGTGGCTCTTTCGTTTGGGCGGGCAAAACCGAACTTGTGTCACGGTGGTTCATGCGCCTTCCGTCTTACATGGGTGGGTGCATTATACCTTGCATCCGCATCGTGTGTAATGTGCTCACCTTGCGAGGAGTACGCGATATTGTGCGCAACCAAGACTATGATGACGTCATCGAAGGTATCGGTACATTTCCAACGCACAAACGCCTGCTTTGAAGGAAAAAAAAACAACGCCACCGAAGGCGAGCCCTGCCGAGAGTTGTTTGGCAGCGTCTAATGCGTCACGGCATGGCATGGCTGGCGACAGCGGTAATTCGAAATCGTACCTTCCGTGACGTCACGCCGAGTTTCCCTGCATTCCTCCGGTGCATTCAGGAGAAGTGCCAAATTCAATCGTCGATTGCATCCCTATTTTAAATACTAGTGCAAAAACACTTGGCATGCTTTACCTACAGCCTACATAGATTTAAATCCTTGAATATCGCGAAATTTTTAAACAAGTGCTGCTGCTGCCCTTTAAATGGGCGTCCGCAAAGAACAATGTTTGCAACGTTGCAGCGCCTCCGCACGCGCCTCTTTGAACAAGCATGCGTGGACGCGCTGTCAATGATCGAGGCTGAGGTTTTGCGCAAATGGTCGACATACTTCATCGTCCTGCGCAGCGGTCGAGTGTCGACATTCTTACTGCCTTACTGACGTGCTCAGTGCAGCTGCACTGCGCATGTGCTTGTATGATCAGAGCATTGAGTTCAGCCGTTTTGTTTTGTATTTTTGTTGCCATCGGAAAAAATAAACTTCTCTTTCCACGCCGCCACCGAAGGATTTAGTTCTTTTGCGGGCGCAAGTCAGCCCAAATAAAGAGCTACGTTTGCAAGTCTTTCTGGTGTCTTCCTGACCGGTGGACTGCCGTCACTACAACGTGACATCTGGTGGAGGTGCTGGGTAGCCTTCTATGTTCCGGACACCCCCTACAAGTCGTGACGCCAGCCCTCTGAGTCATTCACCGCAAGAGCTGACTCCAGTCCACCGCGCAAGCCGACGCCTGCTAGGGGACGCACCTGAGTTCGGGATTCTGCAAGACCCTACCCGGAAGAGAGAGCCAGTAGCAACATCCACCATGAGCTTGCCCCAGACGACGACTCCAATCATTCTTCACCAGCCACGGGTACCACCAACATTCGACGCTTTGCCTGGCGCTGACCCCGAAGAATGGCTGGAACAGTTCGACCGTATGGCTGTCTTCAACAACTGGGATGATGCTACGAAACTTAGGTACGTCTTCTTTGCCTTGGAGGGACCAGCAAGAATCTGGTTTGAGAATGAGGAAGCTAGCCTCACGAACAGGGAAACGTTCAAGAAGCAGCTTCTGAAGATCTTCACAAATGTCGTGCGAAAGGATAGAGCCCAGCAGCTGCTACAGTCTCGCATACAACATCCAAACGAGACCGTTGCAATGTGCACTGAGGAGATGAAGCGTTTCTTCCGGCGTGCCGACGCAGACACCACCCAAGCAGCACATATTGATTGGTCCAACAGTGGCAAAAGAGTGGCGGAAATTGGCATGAATATTGGTCTTACATGGGCATTTGAGCAATCCGAGACTTTTTCCAACAATGGCCCTTCATTCATGCCAAGATTGGGCCTATACTCAGCCAGTATAGCTACCAGAATTGATCCAACATTCAGCCAGTCTATCCACAAATGGCCAACGTTCGTGCCAAGACTATGCCCATGTTCAGCCAATCTATTAATTATGGCCCGACATTCGTGCCAATACTATGCCCATATTCAGCCAATCTATGAATAATGGCCCGACATTCACGCCAGTAGTATGTCCAAATTCAGCCAGTATCAATAATGGCCCCAGGTTCGCTCCGACTTGTGCCCGCTTTTCCACCCTTGATCTAACTTTAGAGGTGGCATATCAATTGCAAGGCCAGTGGGAAATTGTATGCGATTGGGGGCCCCACCTAGTTTTGTACCACACCTCTTGCTGGCCAGCGACAATGCAGACATATACCGCTTGTTTTCCACCAGCCGGAGCTTGTATGTGTAACATTTTACATATAAGCAGTCAGCAGACATACAAAAAAGAAGGAACGGATTCAAATAACGAAATTTATTGCATCTACGGTGCCAGTACATCGTGAAATACACAGTGCCCGGAGCCGCTGAATCGATGAGTCATATCGGCACTAATCGTTGCACTCCTCTTGTAAGAGAACTTTTGCAGTGCCTTGAAACAAATTCCTCGCCAAGCTCTTGCACGATGACCTGGCTGTACATCGCAGCTGCAAAGAGGTGCATGATGTGATCATGAGTGTAAGTACAACCATCGCAGAAAAAAGACAAGAAATAAAATAACACATTGATCTTAGTGGCGCGCAGTATGCGAGAAGGTACTCGCAACATATGTTGAAAGTATAATTTCTAAATGACTCTTAATATAAATCCCCACACTAATAGCAAAATGTTGAATTAAATTTCAGAATTGCACAGTTTAGCGAAATGCGCTGAACGCAGGAGACCGAATACACTTTCTTTAAAGAAAGCAGATTATCGATGTCGCTTGGCATGCATGTAAGAGGGCAGACGGAAATCTTATTTGAAAACCACAGGAAATCACTCTTCCGATAGTCCATGGGTGATTAATTCCTAGACAACATGGATAAAGTTCGCTGGGACCAGGAATTCCGCTTTTTCTCGTACGCCTGCAACTGGCCAAAACAAAGGCAGCCGGCACGGGAATATTACACGCGGCCAGAGAACTGCTGCAGTGGAAGAATAAGCGCTTCTGGTACTCATCTTGCACAAACGATAGACGACCAATGTCGTAATGAACGCAACATGAGTCGGGCCACAGAACACTCCGCCACGGTGATTGAAGAGATAGTCAACGTTCCGTAAATCCATTTTATCAAAGCTGAAAAATAAAGTTCTCACCATTCTGTGCATGCCTTTGAGCTAGACATTTCGCTGTGAAAGTTGGCATTCAGAACTCGCGCCAGTGCTATGTCACTTTCTCTTTTTCTGCCGGAGAAAAAAAAAGATCGGCGCTGAGTCAAAGCGTCAATTACGCCAAGAACAATATTCATTTCCAACACATTTCAAGATAAAAGTATGGTGGTACTCACAAATAGAATCTTGCAGGCCAGGCTACTGAATTACGTCTTAATTGTCAAAACGTATCGGGTGTGGATTCTCGACAACGAAAGGCGTCAGCTTGAGCGCGCATGCTTCGTCGGCACGCTGGTTGTGTGGCTTTTCGCCGCCTTGCTATCTACAGGCGATACTCGTTGGGCGAGTGTTCGGGAAAGGAGGAGACGACGAAGGGACAGGTTTCTTATATTTTTCGGAGAATTTGCTGCAGCAAGAGAAACGGCAGCTGGAAAAGGCGTAGAAGAAAATCTAGGGAGGGTGCATGAGCGGCGTTGCGCTTAGTTAGACACGAGGCGAAAACAGGTTAGAGAAGGTCAGTGTACCTAAAATCACAAAGAAAAAAAAACTCCTAGCATGGTGAGGGCCAGCGCTCCTCCAAGATTGAGGCTCGGCCCGGCAAAAGGCGGCTGTATGGGACTTCAAAAAGGGGGTGGGGGGGGGGGTGAAATGAGTGAAAGAATTCCGGAATGTCCGGAGGATGCGCCATAGGCAGTTGAGCACGTGAAAAGCGGCAAGCAAACGACAATGCGGAGATGTTGGAAGTGGAAACGTGGAGCTTGGGCATGAATTTCGTCAAAACGGCTCCAAGCATTAGCGTAACCTCTGCTGTCGTGTGCCTCTTTGGTTGTAGCTGAGATAAATGTGTTACTATGAAAATACCGGAAATATAAAACAATAAATAAAATTAGCGGGAACAATGCGTGTTCTTTGAGTGTTTCATATATGATACTTGTGGCGGACAAGTAGGATGACATACGTCCAAGCAACACCATTCATCAATATAATCCAATGATTCGCTTCTAGAGCGACGAATACCCTACATTTTATACACACCAGTGTAGGCAGGTCGGTCTAAGTCATAGTCATGCGGCCCACCCGTGCGTGTCTGCGCTAGCTCGAAATGACGCGACGCGCTACTCAGCAATGCACCTGTTATGGCTCATTGGTATTAGGAATTCGCGCAAAGAAAGGGCAAAAAAACGAGTGGAAATGCGACCGGGAAAAAGTTCCGATCTTTAATTTGATAAACGTGATAATTTAAAGCAAAAACGTATGCTAGAGCCGTCGTTATAGAATACCCAAAAGAGCACAGCAGAATAAAAAAACAATTGGCGACATTAAAAAACCTAGCCACCTTAGCTTCGCGGTTTCAGGAAGCAGAGCCGTTTGTTCGCTTATTTTTTTTAATCTACCATACATCTACATTTTCTTTCCCGTCTGCTGCTTCTTCACGCAGTAAATGTGCAGCAAGTTGTTCACGTCAACTGTTTATTTGCGATAAAACCTTACTCAGATCGTTTCTTCTCTCCAAATGCGCCACGCAATAATTTGTGACCTAGTTAAATTGTAGTAGAGGAAAAAGTGATTTATTTGTTTTTTTCTAGGGTGAGCATCCTGTGGGTGAGGCATTGTGTTCCGGATTGTGTCATACGATTCAGCGTTTCGTGCAGCATAAACTTATTAGTTAAGTTGAGCCTATATCTTGAGACACGAATTTGAACCGGCAACCTATAATCGGGGGCTGTGGTCCGCAGAGATATGCGAGGCAGTACGTTAATTAGTGCGTTATTATACCATTCCACGAATCGAAATTTTATTTTCTTGATTGTTGCACTTCTTTCTCTTTCTCTTTTTCTTTGCATACCATAATTACGAAAGACACCGCTTTATAAAATTCGTATACCTTCGTGAATGAATCTGACCTCTGCTCACTTTCGCGCGATCAATTACATCGCGCTTTTTATTGTAATTTCGCGTCAGAGTTCGACGCTAGCGCTGTTGTTGGTCATAAAAAAGAAATAAATAAACAAGTCCGAATATTAAAAAAAAACGGATTGAGAGAAATAACCACAGATAATCACAGGGACATCCTTTGGTGTGTCGTGGAGCGGCACTGCCAATACAGGGAAAACAGCGGACAAGTAGGGCCATCGTTGCGGGTGTAATGAGGCGGCACTGCCAATATGGGGACGACAGCGGACATTTAGGGCCATCGTTGGAGGTGTAACTAAGTGGCATTGCCAATATGGGGAAAACATCGGACAAGTAGGGCCAATGTTGGAAATGGCACATTGTGGCAGTGCAAATATGGGGACAATGAAGGCAACATTGGCCCTGTATAGGGCCACACATAGTCAACAGACTCCCAATATTGGGCCAACGGTTTGTGCTGCCTGGGCAAAGAAGAAAAAAAGTAAAGCTTCTTATGCGAGGAGTCAAAGAGCAACTCTTTGCGGGCCTCGTACGGAACCCACCCAAAATCATCGCGGAATTCGTCGAAGAGGCATCCGCCATGGAAAAAACTCTTGATGCCAGGGCCCGCCAGTATGACTGCCAGCAGCGCTTTTTGTCAGCAAGCTGCATGGACACCGCTAACAACGATAACCTGCGGGAGGTTATACGTGAAATTGTGCGAGAAGAGTTCCGACGATTGCTCCCAACAGGAACGCAGCCGCAGCTCACTTCGCTCACCGACGTCATCCGGGACGAGGTGCAACAGGCCATGGGTGTGACGCAGACCACCACGCAGCCTTGGCAGCCCACAGCCATGAATTACGCCGCAGCTGTGCGCATTACTGCACCTCGACGACGGGACCCAAGCACCTATCGCCCTCAGATAGCTGCGTTGTACCGCCGCCCTCTCGCCCCAACCCGCCCGTCCTACGAGCGCCGCACACAGACGAGGACATGCGACGAGTGAAGAACTCCCGACCAGCGCCATCTATTATGCTTCCACTGTGGCGAAGCCGGTCACGTCCTCCGGCACTGCTCATACAGAAGACTGGGCGTCCGAGGGTTCTCTTAAGACGCTCCACGACCCCGACCCGGCCAGCGACCAGCCGAAATCGAGGAGTTTTTGCGTCGGGAAGGATGCTCATCGCCGAGCCGCCTATCACGTTCCCCGTCGCCATCTTCACCGCGCTTTGTATCTCCTAGCCGAGGTTACGCGATGCGTGGACGCTCCCCCAGACCCCGAAGGTTAAACTGAATAAAGCAGCCTCTGGAGGTGAGGTTGCTTCTGAGCGGAAGAACAAAGACCCTCCATCGACGAAAACGCAAAACCCTGCCTCAACTACGACGACAATACCGACGACGACGACGCGGCCAGACTTGAACCTTATACCACTGCCCAGAGAAGTAACGCCGGAGTACGCCCACCGCAGTCTCACTGCCCGACGAAGCCGAGATCGTACACCAAAGACAACGTGTAATACGAAAACGCGAACAACCCAGGCAGCACAACAACATTGGCCGAACGTCGCGCAAGTGTTGGCAAAACTTGGCACGAACATCGGTCCTACACTGGCATTTGGGCCGAGCGCTACCACTTTACACATTGGCCTTACTTTCATGCCAGTTTTGGGCCAACGCTCGGCCGATCAAGCGGCCAACGCAGTCCCGATGTTCGTTCTGCAGCATGGACCAGCAAAGGTCTCATACTGGCATCCAACTTTCAAACATTGGTAGCCAGCTTTCGAATAATGGTTTCCAGCTTTCGAATAATGGTTTCCAGCTTTCGAATAATGGCATCCAGCTTTCGAACGCTGGCACATGCAATTAACCCACTCGCCAATGACCGGCACTGTGGATGGATGTACATACATACCATTCTACCTAGCAAATATTCATAAATGAGGTTGCGAAAGAATTCCAGAAAAAAGACCCGTTTATTGCTTTGAGTTACAAGAATCACGCTTCTAGCGCACACAGGATGGTTTGCGCTACCACCAGCCACCGTGGGGAGTAAAGAAAAGGGGCCCAAGAGCATCGTTGCAGAGGCTGTGGGAAAACAATTTATTTTCAAGTTTGGTGCGTGCCGATCAGGTTGGACAAAGCATCTCGGCAAGCTGCTGCGGCACGGCTAAGGCATCCATAAAGCGCTCAACGGAGCTGTCCTCCAGTGAACTGATCAGTCATATCCAAAGTAATCGTTGCACTCCACTTGCAAGGGGACTGCTGGACTGCATTCAAAGAAATTCCTCGTCCAGTTCTTGCACGATGGCCTCACGAAGCGCCAAGCCTGCAAAGAAATGCATGATGTCATGGTAAGTTGAATTATGGCCATCACAGAACAAAAACAAAAATGATTAAATAACACCGAATTTTGTGAAACACAGTCATCGTGAAGACACTAGCAACATATTTTACAGGATAATTTTTAATTTATTCTTAAGAACCAACATCATATTAGTTGCACAAAGTGGAATTTAATTTACTAAACTTCCCTTATACCAAATGGTTTAATTTAGTTTAATGCGTCGTGTCGCACTCCCAGTAAATATATTCAATGCGAGATAAGCAAATTAATGTGATATTGAAAACAGATTAATGTATTATTTTGTTTTAATATAACTCGTATCTCTAAATTGCGAGGTAATTTTTTATTCCAATAAACATGCACAGGTTGTAGCGTCTCTTCCACATGGACGTCAAAACATTTTTGATTAGTTTTATTTAATGGGGTTAAAAATGCGGCTTGCGATTTTTGACGAAATACGCTGAACGCAAGGAACTCAGGGCACCTTTCTTTTACCTTAGTTGCTTCGCATGCATGCTATATTTGGATTCGAAACTGCAACTTGAAAACCACACAAAAATACTAGTCTTATAGTCCAGAGTAATGCCCTTTTTCATTGCGAGAGAACTTGGGCAAAAGCTTTAACCAGTAATTGCGGATTTTCTATTGAGTCTGCAAGAGTAGAAGGCAAAAAGAAACACTACGGAAGTATTACACATATCCTTACCAACTAGTCTGCAGTGAAAAATTAATTAAGCGGTTCTGATTTCCGTCGTGCATAAGCGGTAAAGGACATATTCCCGAATGCATCCTATCTCAAGTCATATGAGTTCAAACCCGCTGTTAGCCAAGGTAGTGAATCTTTAGTGAGTTCATCTCACCAAAGACGAAAAATTAAATTCTCACCATTCGGCCACAATTCCACTGCGCACGACGTCAAGCAAGCCATTTCGCAATGAGAGTGGGTACACAGAAGTCGTCCTCGTGCTTTTTGGCTCGCTCTCTCCTCCTGCCTAAAAAATAAAGGCGCATGTAGGCAAAGCAACATTTACTACAAAAACCACTTTAACTTCCAGACGTATATGAAGGTAAAAGAGTTTTAGTACTTACAAAAGATCTTGCAGGCGGTACGAACAGCGTCGGAGCTCTCCTAATATATGACTGTGGCTTTTCGCGTGCACAGACTATGAACGGTGCTAGCTCGAGTGTGCATGCATTTTCGTCGCGTTGGTTGTGCACGTGGTTGAGCTCCGCCGTGCAGTCAAGAATGTCTTATTATGATGAGTCGCGCGGTTCCAAGACGAGCAGTGGAGACGATGGTGTGTGTGTGTGGGGTGGGGGGTGGCTGGAGGGGAGAGAGTAATTTTCCTTTACACAGGTTTTGTGGTTCCGAGAAAAGTCCTCGAGCTGAAAGGTGGAGACAGGGAGGTGGAGGAACAGCGAAGAGCGTAGCTGCGTGCGAGGGAAAACAGGTTTGAGAAAGTGACAACCAAAAAGAAAAACTAGCGCTTCGCGGGGTGGGGGGTTAGCCCGCTCCCTGGAAAAGGGCACGGCCGGGAGAACAGGTGGGGAGATATTGGACTTGAAGTCTTGAAAGAGAGAGGGAAAGAGGCCAAAACACGTGAAAAGGGTTTGGAATTTTTGGAGAATGAGTCACATGGCCACAGTCAGTACAGAAAGCAATATCTACAAGAGAGAAGTGGATGGGAAACACGGAAGCGTCAAAGTATTGCTACAAAGCTGCTGCAAAAGCCTGAAAATTTTGAAGTGAAAAACTTGGAGCTTCAAGATGCATTTCGCCAAACGACTTGAGACACTCGCGTATTTTGTGGGGCCGTATGATGTGGCTTCGGTTAGTTCAAGATAGCTTAAAATGTTACCACGTAACAAAATATAATGCAAAAAAAAAATATCCAAGCAGAATGCGCGCTCTTTCATAGTTTCATGTACCGTACATGCGCCAAACAAGCTAGGTTAACATGCGTCTAACGCCAGTTGTCAGTCCATTTATTCAGTGGTCGTCGAAGAATCCTCGAATTGTTTGTTGGGGTGGAAGTTTCGCGCAAAAAAGCAAAAACAAACAAAGACATGTTGAATTGTGGTTCGCAACTACTTTCGATGGTTTTCATCAATAAAGGTGACGTTCGAAAGAAAAAAAAAACCTGCGAGTAAATATGCAAAGACGTGAGCAAGAGTTATATAGCCCCCAATGCAAATTACGCAACAGAAGAATAAAATGGTCAAAAACAACAATTTCCAACACAACGATTTGCAGAAAAGGAAGGAAATAGCAAATCAGAAAACACGGGAAAGGCGCGATCACAGGGCAAGACGTAGGGAAGCGTAGGAATCGCTTAGCACGTGTCCGCGTGCGTTTATGAAGGACCCGCCTAATATTTCACGAGGGCAACGCATAATTCGAAATTACGAGGCGACTGCTTCGTTTCTGGACGTTGCCAAAACTGAGCACAATTTCGGTTTAGCGAATGCACTTGCGCTAATCTATTACGTTTGTATCGCGATCTCCCTGAAGCAGACACCAGCTGCGTACTGCGGCAGTGAATTCCTAGAGCGAATAAAAAAAAAGTGATTTTTTTATTCCAAAAATTTAATCAAACGAAACTTATTTGATTTTTGTTGAAGGCACCTGTTGACAATTTTTGTTGAAGGCGTGTCGGGTGTAATCAGAACGTTAATTCTGATCAACAGGACTTCGATCGCAATTCTTCTAAACGTATTATTGCTGCTCACTGCGCAACCAGAGTGCAGCTTTTCCAACGGAATCATGGGTAGCTTTGCTCACAAACCGCAAAAGTGTTCGGTTAAAATATAATAATAAATAAAACCAAATCTTTGAACTCGCATGTTTTAGCGCGTTCGAAAATTATGAACTGCCGATATGGTACTCGACAATAAAAAAAATTTTGAACCCATTTTAATGGATGACACAATGTTTACCAACGTTTGCCAGTATACTTTGAACACTGGATAAGCGGTGGCAATCCTAGGCCAATATAGCCAGCTCCCAGAAATGGCGTAGCCAATTCTGGCAAAGAGTGGAACAACACTGGCTAACATGGCCCATGATAGCCAGGATTCGATGATGGCACAGCCAGCAATGGCAAACAGTGGGGCAATCCTGGCTAACCTGGCCCATGATAGCCAGGATCTAATTATGGCTCAGCCAATACTGGTAAAGCGTTGGACAACCAGGGCCATTGTTGGATGTGCTAAGGAGTGGCACAACCAATATCGGATGCTCACTGGCAACTCTGGGCCTAGTTAGGGCCACGCTTTGCCAGTGGATTTCCAATATTGGCCCGCTGCCGTGTGCTACCTGGGAAGTGACCTTGAAGTTACGGTCGACGGTCACGCGGTTACTGCCTTGGTCGACACGGGAGCTGACTACTTCGTCATGAGCGGGCCACTCGCTGTCCGACTCAGGAAAGTGACAACAACTTCGGATGGCCCGATGATCCGCACCGCAGGTGGTAACCTTCCCCAGTAGCACAAAGTGGCGGGCCCATGCGGGTCCGACATGGGCAATGAGGGCTGGCGACTGCTCGCAGTAAACCCACAGGGGTCCCCCGTGGGTGCAGTGCTGGCACAAAACGCTGGGGCTGCCCACTTCGTGCCCGAATGGGACCCTCCTCGGCTAGGCATAGGCTTAAACAGACTGGGCAGCCCACCTAGGTCCCAGCGCAGATACATGCGGGCTAGGATGCGGGCTCTATTATGGTGAAGCGCGGGCAACCCCAAAAGGGGCTGCCCGTACACCACCATGAGGGAGCCGCAGTGTTTTTGTGTGGGCAAAGAGCTAGTATTCCCGCCTTCAGCCGACATGGGTCCCGCGTAGGAAATACAGGGGCTAAACTATGGGCTTCACATTGGCGAAGCGTTTTAGGCATGCAGCTTGGGCTGTCTTAGCAACACCGGCGAAGGTCCCGCGTGGGCTGGGCATGGGCACATTTGCCATTCCGACGTCTTCACCGCCTGTATTCTAAATCGGGTATGAAAGGGGTAAGCATGGGCTGCGTGCAGTTCGTGTGCATAAAAGATGGGGCTACATGACGGTGAAGTGCGGGCACACCCAACAGGGGCTGCCCGTGCAGCGCCCTAACGGAACCAATTGGGCTGTAGGTGGGCTAACACCAGTATTCCCGCCTGTAGCCTAAATTGGTCCTGCATGGAAAATATATGGGCTAGGCATGGGCACAATTGTGATTCCAACATCTTCCCCGCCTGTATCGTACATACCTGGTAGAAAAGGCCTAAGCGTAAGCTGCGCAGTAGCAAGACATACAGTGTGTGCGGGCAAACGGCTAGTATTATATCCGCCAGCAGCCTTCGTAAATCCTGCGCAGACTACTCTGGGCTTCACAGTGCAGAAACATCATGCGCCATTAGCGAGTTGCCGGGCAAAACCTACCGACAGTCACACGTACACTAGTTGTACACGGGAAGAGTTGACATTCTTGCATTTAGTCTGCCTGCATATCCTAGATCAGAGGTAAAAGGGTTAAGCGTGACCAAATAGCAAGACCTTGCACGTTTCACTCTGACGAAGAGCTGCTCTTTGAACGTCGTAATAACAAAAGAACCAGCTTCTGAGATTTGTTGGTGCTTCTTTTGCGTTTATCGCATTGTATTTTTTTTCTGGTGTGCTGCGGTCGCCGCGGAGAAAGCTGCCAGGATAAGGCTTCTTGCTTGTTTCAACGCACTTCAATTACGCCAGCACTTCAAGCGCTTTCGTCGTCTCCATGCAACATGTGGCGCATGGAATTCATGACTAGTTCATGAACATAGCGAGCCTCCGGCGACTGCGCCAGAGGCTGCAAAAGGTTTGTTACTGTCGCGTTAATTGCAGCAGCTTTCTTAATGTCCGCTAGCAGCAGTCTGTAGCGACGCATCGATCAAGACACAAAATTCTTGGTTTTTGTGCAGGCATTCTTTGCGCGTCTTCTTCGTCTATTCATCGCTCATTGATAACGCAACTTGGCCAAGCGCCATCGCGAGCTGCCCCACCCTTCACCCTATCAGGAAGATATACTAATCACAAATCGCGGAGAACATTTCTATCGACGAACAAGAAAAGGTTAGCTAGCGAAAAGGTACAGTGGTAGAGAGAACAAAATAAAAACAAACTCCTGTAGAAACGTCACACGAGTAACCTGTCTTTGCGCACTTTTTTTTTCAAATTTTTTCTCCTCTCACCACCGCCTTCCCTGCTTTTCCTGGGTCCACTCTAAAAAAAAAAAAAACTGCTCAACCCTGGTTTTTCTGTCTGCCTTTGTTCCTTCCCCCTTCCCCGAAATGGCGCGGAGGCACTCACTCTACAGCCCACTACGGAACATTTTAAGCCGCCCTCCCGACCACACTCCCCGCGACGCTCCATGACGTGGAGAGGGGGCTCCGATTCTACTTGTTCACTGTGTCCGGTCGCTGCACCCCCGCCTTTCCTGCGTTTGTTTGGAACAGGTTTTTCTTTCCCGCGGTTGGGTTAAGTGTCAAGGGATGAAGGTAGCTGCGAAAACACGCTGGCACTCGCTAGTCCTCGTTGAATTTGTGTTATACAGTTTTTTGTGCCTTTCCTCGTGTTGCTTGATCAATCCACGATCGAAGATGACATCGCCTTCCATGCGTAGTACGTCTAGTGCAAGTATGGTGGAACCCTGTCGTCTTTCTCTCAGTGTTGAATAACTTCGCTCCGAAAGACGTGAGTGGTGAACAGTGACATTTACTGACATTTGAGCGGTGGAGGCCACGGCGGAGAAGGCGGATTTTGTGACGGCGACGTCGTGCTGCTAGGACGTAAGTACGCATTTGAAATCACTCTGTTGTCTGAGTACTGCCGCCGTCTCAGTTATATGCTCGGCGTCAACAGAAACTTTCTAGTTGTTCAGTGTCTTTTTTGAACCAGCCAGTTCTAGATTGCACAGCGTAGAGAGACAAAATACCGAAAAAATTTCTCTGTTACATACCGAAATTTCTTGTCCTTCATGGTAACAAGACTAAACTTAGTTTTGTGGTGTGTATTCTTTCTTACACAGGCATATGGTGCATACGTGCGAGCGCAATCAGCGACGAGCGTCCTGAGGGGGAGCGGCTCAAGGCCGTGAACAAACATCACGCATCGCATCGATGCTGCGGAATGTGCCGTAAATAAAGGAGGATGACCAAGCAAGCATTGGAATCGTCCGAGCAACCTGTTTACACATCAACAATGTTACGACCCACATTTGAAACACAATATTGATTCAAATACGAAAGGCGTGAGGTGCATTCACGATACTGAGCATTGCCAATCGTCAGGGCCAGGCGTCATGAGACGCCTGGCTTGTCCGTGCCTTCTCTTTCGTCCTGTCTTCTTTTGCACGCATTATCTCTTTTTAAGTAATGTGACGTACACCTTCCGCTGCGTGAGATTCTCGGTAGCTTCTTTTCGTCTTTTTTTCTTTTTCTTATTTCTTAGCGATTACCAATCCACAATCACTTTACCGATAACGATCGTCGATTACAATCCCAATTATTGATTACCTATGATCAATCCTTATCTAGCTTACAGAGCACGGCATACTACGCCACTTTTACACATACACACCATTTGTTCCAGTACACTGAAGCACCATAACACTCCTTTTCATGCCGTCCAATTTCTGACGCGTAATTTGCATATTAATATTTGTCTGGCTCCGCGGTGGCTCAATGGCTACGGCTCTCGGCTGCTGACCCGAAAGAAGCGGGTTCGATCCCGGCCGCGGCGGCCGAATTTCGATGAAGGCGAAATTCTAGAGGCCCGTGTACTGTGCGATGTCTTTGCACGTTAAAGAACCCCAGGTGGTCGAAATTTCCGAAGCCCTTCACTACATCGTCCCTCATAGCCTGAGCCGCTTTGGGACGTTAAGCCCCCATACACGACACCAATATTTTTTCACTACTGTCAGACCAGAACACATCCCAAACACAGGTACTAAGCCACACACCCGACCACGCGTTCAATGGGTGTCGCTCAAACACGCCTGAAGCAATTACCCTTCGTGGCCTACGGGAATAAACAACAAACAAAAACCTTCGTGGCATACGCGTTACTTGCCCACCTGGCGCAGTGGGGCTATTTTATTTTTCTATTTACAGGAATTTGGGGTTTTTTCCGACGGGCGGAGCCCGTATTTCACCTGAACGAGCTCCTTACGCTGTCGCTTAATACCTGCGACTGTCCAGTACTAGACCTTTCCCGGAATGCATCACAGCTCGCGTTTCTTGTTCAATGGGAAAAAGATAGCGCGCACCGAGGTGTCTCTAACAAGGAGAACAAATTGGGAGGGGAGCCATCACCAAAGGAAAACCGGTTGAGAAGCAAAAGTGGACTGTTTTGCCTGCGGATGAGGTCCAGATTGGGCTAATTAGTGTATATTCATAATGATGGTTCAACAGCGGGAACACACCAAGACCAAGAAAGAGAGAGGACACACACACCAGCGCTGAATTCAGCGCTGGTGTGCGTCCTGTCTCTTTCTTGGTCTATGTGTGTTTGCTTGTGGGCCGAACTTGGGCTAGCCCACGTGGGCCGGACTTGGGCTAGCCGATGTGGGCCGGACTTGGGCTAGCCCACGTTGGCTGGACTTGGGCTTGCCCATGTGGGCCGGACTTGGGCTAGCCCGTGCGGGTCCCCGCTGCACTGCCGCCTAAGCCCCCCCCCCCCCCTGGAGGTACCCTCTAAGAAACCCATTACTGCCCCTATGGGTCCCACAAAGGACCGAGGGAAGCCCCCTGTATCGTTTTTATGCATGCAGACCATACCCAGGCAGCACGAACCGTTGACCCAATATTGGGAGTCTGTTGGCTATGTGTGGCCCTATACAGGGCCAATGTTGCCTTCATTATCCCCATATTGGCACTGCCACAATGTGCCATTTCCAACATTGGCCCTACTTGTCCGATGTTTTCCCCATATTGGCAATGCCGCTTAGTTACACCTCCAACGATGGCCCTACTTGTCCGATGTTTTCCCCATATTGGCAATGCCACTTAGTTACACCTCCAACGATGGCCCTAAATGCCCGCTGTCATTCCCATATTGGCAGTGCCGCCTCATTACACCCGCAACGATGGCCCTACTTGTCCGCTGTTTTCCCTCTATTGGCAGTGCCGCTCCACGACACACCAAAGGATGTCCCTGTGATTATCTGTGGTTATTTCTCTCAATCCGTTTTTTTCAATATTCGGGCTTGTTTATTCATTTATTTTTTATGACCGACAACACCGCTAGCGTCGAACTCTGACGCGAAATTACAATAAAAAGCGCGATGTAATTGATCGCGCGAAAGTGAGCAGAGGTCAGATTCATTCACGAAGGTATACGAATTTTAAAAAGCGGTGTATTTTGTAATTATGGTATGCAAAGAAAAAGAGAAAGAGAAAGAAGTGCAACAATCAAGAAAATAAAATTTCCACAAACCAACGGACTCACAGAGTGTCTGAACAAGACCATCGCAGACATGCTTTACATGTACATCGATGCCGAACACAAGACGTGGGACTCCATTCTGCCCTACGTGATCTTCGCTTATAATACTGCCGTCCAAGAGGCAACCAGATTTACCCTATTCCAGCTGGTATACGGCAGGAAGCCCACGACAACACTCGACGCAATGCTCCCGCACGTTTCTGACGAAGACAACCTCGACGTCGCCGCCTACCTTCATCGCGCCGAGGAAGCCCGAAGACTTGCGCGGCTTCGCATTTGAGACCAGCAGCACACCGACGCCCGACGCTACAATCTGCGCCGACGAGATATGTATTATTCGCTCCCCCAAAATGGTTTGCTACAGTGTGTAGAAGGATGTATAGAGAAAGCTGGTGTCGTTGCCTTCCAGAATTCTGTGGGTGTGAGCGTTGGGGGTTTTCTGGAGCTGTTAAGCACCTATCTTAAATCTACATTTGTTAAGAGGGACGAGGGACGAAAAGAGAAAGAGAAAGAAGTGCAACAATCAAGAAAATAAAATTTCCACAAACCAACGGACTCACAGAGTGTCTGAACAAGACCATCGCAGACATGCTTTACATGTACATCGATGCCGAACACAAGACGTGGGACTCCATTCTGCCCTACGTGATCTTCGCTTATAATACTGCCGTCCAAGAGGCAACCAGATTTACCCTATTCCAGCTGGTATACGGCAGGAAGCCCACGACAACACTCGACGCAATGCTCCCGCACGTTTCTGACGAAGACAACCTCGACGTCGCCGCCTACCTTCATCGCGCCGAGGAAGCCCGAAGACTTGCGCGGCTTCGCATTTGAGACCAGCAGCACACCGACGCCCGACGCTACAATCTGCGCCGACGAGATATGTATTATTCGCTCCCCCAAAATGGTTTGCTACAGTGTGTAGAAGGATGTATAGAGAAAGCTGGTGTCGTTGCCTTCCAGAATTCTGTGGGTGTGAGCGTTGGGGGTTTTCTGGAGCTGTTAAGCACCTATCTTAAATCTACATTTGTTAAGAGGGACGATGACCTGTTTTTACAAAAGCAAGGAATATGCATAGGATCCAGTGTTGCTCCTATTTTAAGTGACATCTTTTTATCTGAATGTGACCAAAGGCTTTTTGCCCGGTTTGAAGCACTAGGAGTGCTTAAGGTCTTTCGTTTTGTTGACGATTTTTTAATATTTTTAGACACCACTTGTATCCCCCTCGATGAGGCCGTGGGACGTATTTTAGATCATTTTTCAGATTGTTTATCTCCACTGGTCGTCACACATGAGCTGCCTGAAAACAATAGCATACGATTTCTTGACATCAGGTTAAAGTTTTTAGAAAATCACACTTGCTGGAGTTATCATCCTAGGGAAGGAAAAATGCCTTTGCCTTTCACTTCTGCGCATTCCAAGCTCATAAAACGAAACATAGCTCGTTTAGGGTTTCTAAACTGTATAAAAAAGTCATGCCCTCATGTGACTGAGGAGACCCTGTTTCTGCAATCAAAAAGATTGCAAGACGCGGGTTATCCGCTTCATTTGCTGGTATCAGTGGCCGAAGGACTGGTCAGGAAGAAAAAAAGGAAAACTACGACCCAGCAAGAGCAGGATAAGACAACTGAAAAAAGAAAATTGGCTGTTATTCCATATAAGCATAGGCTATCACATAACCTGAGAAAAATTGGCAACAGGGTAAATGTAAACGTTTTGTTTTCAGCCCCGAATAAGTTGAGCGCCCTATGCAAGAAAAGCACTTCTGGAAACCAGGGAAAGGCTGCTTGCACAATCAGGCACCAAAAGCCATTCGTCAGATGCGTAGAAGGCGTCGTATATAGGGTGCCCTTGACATGTGGCAAATGTTATATAGGACAGACGGGAAGATGCATAAACGAGAGGTTAGGAGAGCATAGTTACAACGTGGAAAACAAAAGAGGTGGGCACTTGAGTATCCATTGTCTGAAGTGCAAATGGAAAAGCAAGAAAAGCAAGGAAGGTTGCCGTCCCGATTTTCACAGGTGTAAGGTACTTTTTAAAAGTAGATGTCAAATAACTAGAGAGATTGTGGAGGCTCTTGAGATAGCACGAGCGGGCGATGATTGCGTAAGCGCTCCGTCAATTTTGTTGTCGGATAAAGAGATGTCCTATCTTACATCGGGCATGCCGGTTATCTGAAAGAACGTGCCAGCTATCACTCGGTGGTAATGTTCTTGTAAGGTGCGCAAGTGATTACTATGAGTATAAAGTTGTTTTTCGCATGAAATAAAATCAGTTGAAAGTAAGCGCTTTGTATGTCTTTCCTTTTCTGTCGTCCTTGTCCTTTTGAGCGCTTTCACTGTCAAGATGGAAAACCAACTCGCCCACTCAATTCCATTATTCAATTATATTTCTAGTACAATGGGCTCTAATGTATGTGTGAATGTGAATGTGGATCCGTGTCTACTGGTGTCTCTTACTGCAAACGCCATCTGCCAAGCTCGTGCTCTCTCCTTCTGCATTCGCCGCAACGTACTGCCCCCGGATGTCATAGCTCTGTTTGGATTCCTTCGGCCCTCGGCAAGTCATGGCAAAAGGGTCCTCAAGATACTTCGGGCGGAATGGAGAAGGCAAGCAAGATTGTACAGGAACCGCCTGCAAGCAAGACTTTTCACAGGTGAGAGCCTGCTGGGGGTCAAGAACTGGCAGCAATTCGCACGAGTGCTTGACCAATCCTCCGAGTTTTTGTGGAGCACAATCCTGCCGAGGCTTCGACAGATGGTCCCTCCCCGACATCCCACGCCGCTCAACCAGGTCCGCACGTTTGGGGAGGTAACACTTCCCGAAGATGTGCGTCGGACGCTTCAGCTCGGGCCTAAGTTCGCCGTTGAGCAAGATAATTCAAAACCGGAACTGTTGGCCATGGTCCGAAAGGTATCGAAACTTGCACCTATGTGTGAGCAAGGGAGGTGTGTGTCTCAGGGTGTCGACGTTTTAAAGAAGTGTTCGAAAACCAGGCGTCTAGCTTTCCCTAGAAACGTTTCGAATTTCCTAAAGCGCGACGATTTATGTCTTCTTCCTTGCGATAAGGAAGGTGGTTATGCTGTGATGCCACGGAACATGTTTCAAGAAAAAGTGTATTCTGCCGTCGAGAACGTTTTTGACAGGCAAGAAGGTGTAAATCTTTCAAAAATAAGATCAAAAGCGAAGAAGCTGTGTGTCTCTTTGAATCTAATCCGTCTAGCCCAGTCTGTAGAAAAAGCCAAAGGTGTGAATCTTGAAATGTTTTTTTTCCGCCAAGACACATAAAATTGACTGTCCTTTAAGAATTATTGTTTCGGAAGCGGGTACTTGGCAAAAGTCAGTCTCTGATTTTCTGCAAAAAAGTCTAAAGCAAATTGTTGTTGATGATCCTTTCTTGATAAAAAATTCAGAAAGTGTCATTTCCTTTCTTCAAAAAACTGAAAGAAAGAATCTGGTTGCTTTCTCAGTCGACATAAAAGATATGTATTATTCGCTCCCCCAAAATGGTTTGCTACAGTGTGTAGAAGGATGTATAGAGAAAGCTGGTGTCGTTGCCTTCCAGAATTCTGTGGGTGTGAGCGTTGGGGGTTTTCTGGAGCTGTTAAGCACCTATCTTAAATCTACATTTGTTAAGAGGGACGATGACCTGTTTTTACAAAAGCAAGAAATATGCATAGGATCCAGTGTTGCTCCCATTTTAAGTGACATCTTTTTATCTGAATGTGACCAAAGGCTTTTTGCCCGGTTTGAAGCACTAGGAGTGCTTAAGGTCTTTCGTTTTGTTGACGATTTTTTAATATTTTTAGACACCACTTGTATCCCCCTCGATGAGGCCGTGGGACGTATTTTAGATCATTTTTCAGATTGTTTATCTCCACTGGTCGTCACACATGAGCTGCCTGAAAACAATAGCATACGATTTCTTGACATCAGGTTAAAGTTTTTAGAAAATCACACTTGCTGGAGTTATCATCCTAGGGAAGGAAAAATGCCTTTGCCTTTCACTTCTGCGCATTCCAAGCTCATAAAACGAAACATAGCTCGTTTAGGGTTTCTAAACTGTATAAAAAAGTCATGCCCTCATGTGACTGAGGAGACCCTGTTTCTGCAATCAAAAAGATTGCAAGACGCGGGTTATCCGCTTCATTTGCTGGTATCAGTGGCCGAAGGACTGGTCAGGAAGAAAAAAAGGAAAACTACGACCCAGCAAGAGCAGGATAAGACAACTGAAAAAAGAAAATTGGCTGTTATTCCATATAAGCATAGGCTATCACATAACCTGAGAAAAATTGGCAACAGGGTAAATGTAAACGTTTTGTTTTCAGCCCCGAATAAGTTGAGCGCCCTATGCAAGAAAAGCACTTCTGGAAACCAGGGAAAGGCTGCTTGCACAATCAGGCACCAAAAGCCATTCGTCAGATGCGTAGAAGGCGTCGTATATAGGGTGCCCTTGACATGTGGCAAATGTTATATAGGACAGACGGGAAGATGCATAAACGAGAGGTTAGGAGAGCATAGTTACAACGTGGAAAACAAAAGAGGTGGGCACTTGAGTATCCATTGTCTGAAGTGCAAATGGAAAAGCAAGAAAAGCAAGGAAGGTTGCCGTCCCGATTTTCACAGGTGTAAGGTACTTTTTAAAAGTAGATGTCAAATAACTAGAGAGATTGTGGAGGCTCTTGAGATAGCACGAGCGGGCGATGATTGCGTAAGCGCTCCGTCAATTTTGTTGTCGGATAAAGAGATGTCCTATCTTACATCGGGCATGCCGGTTATCTGAAAGAACGTGCCAGCTATCACTCGGTGGTAATGTTCTTGTAAGGTGCGCAAGTGATTACTATGAGTATAAAGTTGTTTTTCGCATGAAATAAAATCAGTTGAAAGTAAGCGCTTTGTATGTCTTTCCTTTTCTGTCGTCCTTGTCCTTTTGAGCGCTTTCACTGTCAAGATGGAAAACCAACTCGCCCACTCAATTCCATTATTCAATTATATTTCTAGTACAATGGGCTCTAATGTATGTGTGAATGTGAATGTGGATCCGTGTCTACTGGTGTCTCTTACTGCAAACGCCATCTGCCAAGCTCGTGCTCTCTCCTTCTGCATTCGCCGCAACGTACTGCCCCCGGATGTCATAGCTCTGTTTGGATTCCTTCGGCCCTCGGCAAGTCATGGCAAAAGGGTCCTCAAGATACTTCGGGCGGAATGGAGAAGGCAAGCAAGATTGTACAGGAACCGCCTGCAAGCAAGACTTTTCACAGGTGAGAGCCTGCTGGGGGTCAAGAACTGGCAGCAATTCGCACGAGTGCTTGACCAATCCTCCGAGTTTTTGTGGAGCACAATCCTGCCGAGGCTTCGACAGATGGTCCCTCCCCGACATCCCACGCCGCTCAACCAGGTCCGCACGTTTGGGGAGGTAACACTTCCCGAAGATGTGCGTCGGACGCTTCAGCTCGGGCCTAAGTTCGCCGTTGAGCAAGATAATTCAAAACCGGAACTGTTGGCCATGGTCCGAAAGGTATCGAAACTTGCACCTATGTGTGAGCAAGGGAGGTGTGTGTCTCAGGGTGTCGACGTTTTAAAGAAGTGTTCGAAAACCAGGCGTCTAGCTTTCCCTAGAAACGTTTCGAATTTCCTAAAGCGCGACGATTTATGTCTTCTTCCTTGCGATAAGGAAGGTGGTTATGCTGTGATGCCACGGAACATGTTTCAAGAAAAAGTGTATTCTGCCGTCGAGAACGTTTTTGACAGGCAAGAAGGTGTAAATCTTTCAAAAATAAGATCAAAAGCGAAGAAGCTGTGTGTCTCTTTGAATCTAATCCGTCTAGCCCAGTCTGTAGAAAAAGCCAAAGGTGTGAATCTTGAAATGTTTTTTTTCCGCCAAGACACATAAAATTGACTGTCCTTTAAGAATTATTGTTTCGGAAGCGGGTACTTGGCAAAAGTCAGTCTCTGATTTTCTGCAAAAAAGTCTAAAGCAAATTGTTGTTGATGATCCTTTCTTGATAAAAAATTCAGAAAGTGTCATTTCCTTTCTTCAAAAAACTGAAAGAAAGAATCTGGTTGCTTTCTCAGTCGACATAAAAGATATGTATTATTCGCTCCCCCAAAATGGTTTGCTACAGTGTGTAGAAGGATGTATAGAGAAAGCTGGTGTCGTTGCCTTCCAGAATTCTGTGGGTGTGAGCGTTGGGGGTTTTCTGGAGCTGTTAAGCACCTATCTTAAATCTACATTTGTTAAGAGGGACGATGACCTGTTTTTACAAAAGCAAGAAATATGCATAGGATCCAGTGTTGCTCCTATTTTAAGTGACATCTTTTTATCTGAATGTGACCAAAGGCTTTTTGCCCGGTTTGAAGCACTAGGAGTGCTTAAGGTCTTTCGTTTTGTTGACGATTTTTTAATATTTTTAGACACCACTTGTATCCCCCTCGATGAGGCCGTGGAACGTATTTTAGATCATTTTTCAGATTGTTTATCTCCACTGGTCGTCACACATGAGCTGCCTGAAAACAATAGAATACGATTTCTTGACATCAGGTTAAAGTTTTTAGAAAATCACACTTGCTGGAGTTATCATCCTAGGGAAGGAAAAATGCCTTTGCCTTTCACTTCTGCGCATTCCAAGCTCATAAAACGAAACATAGCTCGTTTAGGGTTTCTAAACTGTATAAAAAAGTCATGCCCTCATGTGACTGAGGAGACCCTGTTTCTGCAATCAAAAAGATTGCAAGACGCGGGTTATCCGCTTCATTTGCTGGTATCAGTGGCCGAAGGACTGGTCAGGAAGAAAAAAAGGAAAACTACGACCCAGCAAGAGCAGGATAAGACAACTGAAAAAATAAAATTGGCTGTTATTCCATATAAGCATAGGCTATCACATAACCTGAGAAAAATTGGCAACAGGGTAAATGTAAACGTTTTGTTTTCAGCCCCGAATAAGTTGAGCGCCCTATGCAAGAAAAGCACTTCTGGAAACCAGGGAAAGGCTGCTTGCACAATCAGGCACCAAAAGCCATTCGTCAGATGCGTAGAAGGCGTCGTATATAGGGTGCCCTTGACATGTGGCAAATGTTATATAGGACAGACGGGAAGATGCATAAACGAGAGGTTAGGAGAGCATAGTTACAACGTGGAAAACAAAAGAGGTGGGCACTTGAGTATCCATTGTCTGAAGTGCAAATGGAAAAGCAAGAAAAGCAAGGAAGGTTGCCGTCCCGATTTTCACAGGTGTAAGGTACTTTTTAAAAGTAGATGTCAAATAACTAGAGAGATTGTGGAGGCTCTTGAGATAGCACGAGCGGGCGATGATTGCGTAAGCGCTCCGTCAATTTTGTTGTCGGATAAAGAGATGTCCTATCTTACATCGGGCATGCCGGTTATCTGAAAGAACGTGCCAGCTATCACTCGGTGGTAATGTTCTTGTAAGGTGCGCAAGTGATTACTATGAGTATAAAGTTGTTTTTCGCATGAAATAAAATCAGTTGAAAGTAAGCGCTTTGTATGTCTTTCCTTTTCTGTCGTCCTTGTCCTTTTGAGCGCTTTCACTGTCAAGATGGAAAACCAACTCGCCCACTCAATTCCATTATTCAATTATATTTCTAGTACAATGGGCTCTAATGTATGTGTGAATGTGAATGTGGATCCGTGTCTACTGGTGTCTCTTACTGCAAACGCCATCTGCCAAGCTCGTGCTCTCTCCTTCTGCATTCGCCGCAACGTACTGCCCCCGGATGTCATAGCTCTGTTTGGATTCCTTCGGCCCTCGGCAAATCATGGCAAAAGGGTCCTCAAGATACTTCGGGCGGAATGGAGAAGGCAAGCAAGATTGTACAGGAACCGCCTGCAAGCAAGACTTTTCACAGGTGAGAGCCTGCTGGGGGTCAAGAACTGGCAGCAATTCGCACGAGTGCTTGACCAATCCTCCGAGTTTTTGTGGAGCACAATCCTGCCGAGGCTTCGACAGATGGTCCCTCCCCGACATCCCACGCCGCTCAACCAGGTCCGCACGTTTGGGGAGGTAACACTTCCCGAAGATGTGCGTCGGACGCTTCAGCTCGGGCCTAAGTTCGCCGTTGAGCAAGATAATTCAAAACCGGAACTGTTGGCCATGGTCCGAAAGGTATCGAAACTTGCACCTATGTGTGAGCAAGGGAGGTGTGTGTCTCAGGGTGTCGACGTTTTAAAGAAGTGTTCGAAAACCAGGCGTCTAGCTTTCCCTAGAAACGTTTCGAATTTCCTAAAGCGCGACGATTTATGTCTTCTTCCTTGCGATAAGGAAGGTGGTTATGCTGTGATGCCACGGAACATGTTTCAAGAAAAAGTGTATTCTGCCGTCGAGAACGTTTTTGACAGGCAAGAAGGTGTAAATCTTTCAAAAATAAGATCAAAAGCGAAGAAGCTGTGTGTCTCTTTGAATCTAATCCGTCTAGCCCAGTCTGTAGAAAAAGCCAAAGGTGTGAATCTTGAAATGTTTTTTTTCCGCCAAGACACATAAAATTGACTGTCCTTTAAGAATTATTGTTTCGGAAGCGGGTACTTGGCAAAAGTCAGTCTCTGATTTTCTGCAAAAAAGTCTAAAGCAAATTGTTGTTGATGATCCTTTCTTGATAAAAAATTCAGAAAGTGTCATTTCCTTTCTTCAAAAAACTGAAAGAAAGAATCTGGTTGCTTTCTCAGTCGACATAAAAGATATGTATTATTCGCTCCCCCAAAATGGTTTGCTACAGTGTGTAGAAGGATGTATAGAGAAAGCTGGTGTCGTTGCCTTCCAGAATTCTGTGGGTGTGAGCGTTGGGGGTTTTCTGGAGCTGTTAAGCACCTATCTTAAATCTACATTTGTTAAGAGGGACGATGACCTGTTTTTACAAAAGCAAGAAATATGCATAGGATCCAGTGTTGCTCCTATTTTAAGTGACATCTTTTTATCTGAATGTGACCAAAGGCTTTTTGCCCGGTTTGAAGCACTAGGAGTGCTTAAGGTCTTTCGTTTTGTTGACGATTTTTTAATATTTTTAGACACCACTTGTATCCCCCTCGATGAGGCCGTGGAACGTATTTTAGATCATTTTTCAGATTGTTTATCTCCACTGGTCGTCACACATGAGCTGCCTGAAAACAATAGAATACGATTTCTTGACATCAGGTTAAAGTTTTTAGAAAATCACACTTGCTGGAGTTATCATCCTAGGGAAGGAAAAATGCCTTTGCCTTTCACTTCTGCGCATTCCAAGCTCATAAAACGAAACATAGCTCGTTTAGGGTTTCTAAACTGTATAAAAAAGTCATGCCCTCATGTGACTGAGGAGACCCTGTTTCTGCAATCAAAAAGATTGCAAGACGCGGGTTATCCGCTTCATTTGCTGGTATCAGTGGCCGAAGGACTGGTCAGGAAGAAAAAAAGGAAAACTACGACCCAGCAAGAGCAGGATAAGACAACTGAAAAAAGAAAATTGGCTGTTATTCCATATAAGCATAGGCTATCACATAACCTGAGAAAAATTGGCAACAGGGTAAATGTAAACGTTTTGTTTTCAGCCCCGAATAAGTTGAGCGCCCTAAGCAAAAAAAGCACTTCTGGAAACCAGGGAAAGGCTGCTTGCACAATCAGGCACCAAAAGCCATTCGTCAGATGCGTAGAAGGCGTCGTATATAGGGTGCCCTTGACATGTGGCAAATGCTATATAGGACAGACGGGAAGATGCATAAACGAGAGGTTAGGAGAGCATAGTTACAACGTGGAAAACAAAAGAGGTGGGCACTTGAGTATCCATTGTCTGAAGTGCAAATGGAAAAGCAAGGAAGGCTGCCGTCCCGATTTTCACAGGTGTAAGGTACTTTTTAAAAGTAGATGTCAAATAACGAGAGAGATTGAGGAGGCTCTTGAGATAGCACGAGCGGGCGATGATTGCGTAAGCGCTCCGTCAATTTTGTTGTCGGATAAAGAGATGTCCTATCTTACATCGGGCATGCCGGTTATCTGAAAGAACGTGCCAGCTATCACTCGGTGGTAATGTTCTTGTAAGCATGCGCAAGTGATTACTATGAGTATAAAGTTGTTTTTCGCATGAAATAAAATCAGTTGAAAGTAAGCGCTTTGTATGTCTTTCCTTTTCTGTCGTCCTTGTCCTTTTGAGCGCTTTCACTGTCAAGAAGTTACAAGCCAGGTGATCGCGCTTGGATATGGACGCCAGTTCGCCGCCGTGGATTGAGTGAATAGTTGCTGCGACGCTACTTTGGCCCGTACAGGGTTCTCCGTCGCATCGGTGACCTCGACTATGAAGTCGTCCCCGACGGCACGACAGCATCTCAGGGACGCCGCAGACGGCCGGAAGTCGTAAATGTTGTACGCCTGAAGCCATATTATGAACGCTAAAGGACTCGAAGTTTGCGTTATCCGTGTTTATTTTCATTTTAAAGCATCGAGACGATGCTTCTTTGGGAGGGGGGTAATGCCACGTGTCATTGTAGTGTCCGTTCGTTCGCGCAAGGCCGCATGAAAGGGGTGTTATTATTTGTGTTCGTGACGCGAGAAGCGACCGGACTAATCTCGATTGATCACAGCCATTCTGAGCTGCATCTACGTGTTTCTAGACTACTCTATACGATCTCGACCTGTTATCTCGAAGTTTCCTTGCCGGCTTTAAATTGAACGATGCCGCGAGCAGTGGGCATTAGTAGTTCGACGATTGACGAGCACGCTTGTTGCTTACGCCGCCCCCGAGTGATTTGCGGGCGCAAGTCAGCCCAAATAAAGAGCTTCCTTTGCAAGTCTTTCTGGTGTCTTCCTGACCGGTGGACTGCCGTCACTACAACGTGACAATATTACTGTTTTATTGTGTGCACAATTCGGTTAGACTGCTTTATTTCCCTCCACCTAAGCTCAAAGCAGCTTTCGGTTTAAACAAAATGAAAAATCCTTCCCAACTTTCTTCGCGCAAGTAGAACTTCATGAATTGACTGGTGGAGTGCTGCAAACTGCTTCCGGTGCCAACAGTCGAGCGTTGATTAGCAGTGTTGTGGTCAAGTTCCCATTAAAAGTCGCGGTCACTTACTGTGGCACGCCGCTCAACCACTGCAGATAAGCGCATTTTGATGTCACGGAGTGAAGATTTGAAACCCTCCATTCAGTGGTAGTAAACATATCTGAATTCAATGTATGACAGAAGCCAACAGCCACAGATACCAAGGGGCACAGGGGATTTTTTTAAAATTTATTTATTTATTTGTGGTGTTGATCAATTTAGAATATTACTGAATATGTTATCGCTTAATGCTAATTGATTAGAAAAGCAGAAGAAAAAACAACCACATGCCGCCGGTGGGATCCGAACCCACGACCTCCGAATTACGCGTCCGGTGCTCTACCTCTGAGCTACGGCGACGGCTGTCAAACTTTCTGCTTTCGGGGGTATTTATGTTTACAAGTAACCTAACCTTGAGAGTGTTCATCAGCGCCACCCACGTTCATAAGCGGCGGACGTGGAACGTCCTGAGTTACCACAGGTGTGACGTAGAACGTCATCGAACGAAGAGGGTGGAAGCTGCGTGAGAACCCTCTTATGCTTCCTATGGCGTCAAGGCTGCCAGAACCGAGGCCCTCGCTAAGCAATTAAGCAAACGACGGAAGGGGAATGAGGGGCTCGTTATAAATATGACAGAAGCCAACAGCCACAGGTCTGTGGCGGTTGGCTTCTGTAATATTTATAACGAGCCCCTCATTCTCTCGTTTCTCGTTCGGCCAGGGTGCTCCTGGGGCCGAAGCGATACCCTTTCGAAGCGCGATGGGACCATCCTTTGGTAGGCCAGACTACAATATCGTAGTCTATAATAAGGGAGCTTATTACTTATTGGCATCGGCCCAAGCATCGCGATAGAGCTGCAAAGGAAGGCTACACAGCTGTTACAGAAACTTCACAGTTAAAAAAAGTTCGTCCTGGTCCGGGGTTTGAACCCGGGACCACCGCTTCACCAGAGCAGTCGCCTTACCAACTGAGATAACCTGGACGGATAGTGCTGCGGTAGGGTGAAAGCGAATTGATCAGCAACTTGGAGTGGGTACAGTGTTGGTTAATTACTCCACCTTGGGGGATTCCCCTAAAGATTTGTGCAATTTCGTACTCTGTTTCTCACTTTCGGAAGACAGAGCTCATGAAAGCAATATTAAAAGGCTGTACACCCAGGAGTTATTAGCAAAAATAAGGCTTTTGATATGCTGGCGCTTTTTGTATCATGCTCCAGGGCCTTAGTTATTTACTTAGTTATTAGTGGGCTCGGCGGCACTACTAGCATGCGGTGCGCTAATTCTTTCGTCTTCATTGTGCAGTTCGCCCTTGGACTGATTCTTCATGGTACTGCCAGTGGCATCGAACCTTCCGAGATAGCCTGGGTGACCTCGCCGGTGAACGGAACTCGTTTCCATGCGTGCGATTCCCTGACGTCAGCGGAATTTCTTCGACCACATCATCCGGGAGCAGCAACGTGCGAGCACATTTCTACGCATGATGTGCTGGGAGCGCCACCACATGAATGGGCTACATATACCCCATATACGTCGCCTTTGGACCAGGTAGCATTTTGCTGCGCGGCAATCTAGGCTGCCTTACACATCTCTTCTGCTTTCTGCAATGTTAGACTCTTATCTCGTAGCATTTTTTCTCTGAGCGGGGAACTATTAGTGCCGAAAACAATCTGGTCTCGTACCATGGATTCTTCAAGGCCACCAAAATTGCACAGCTTAGCTTGCGTTCTGAGGTCTCGTGCAAAGGGCTCAAATGGCTCGGAATCACCTTGCACCCTCATACGAAATACGTGCCTCTGTAGACTTCGTTTTCTTTTTCGTCGAAGTAACTGTCAAATTTCTTGAGCAGCGTGTCGTAATCATCTTTGGACTCATCATTCGCGTAGCTGAAGTTGTTGTAAATGTCCAGTGCCTCGTCGCCGGCAGCGCTTAGAAGGATCGCTGCTTTGACCGCTGCTGACTTTGGGGTGGCGGTCGGCGTCGCTGTCAGGAACAGTTGCAGCTGCTTCTGCTTGAATATTAGCCAGTTTCTTCTGACATTCCCAGTCAACTGAAGTTGTCCCGGCGGTTTCACGATGTCCATTTCTTCGGCTGCTTGAATAATCCAGCTGGGCACACCGGGCCACTTCTGACACCATGTATAGATCGCTTCATGCAGAGACGCGACACATCAGTAGCTAGGCCAGAAAAGACGCCCGGTCCTTTATTGCGCATAGATTTATAGCTGCGGCTGCAGCGAGGGAAAGGGAAAGGAAGAAGGGGCGTTGGCATGTTATCAGGCCGCTTGCTTGATAGCCACATCTGATACAGGCGGCAAAAAAATGATGTAAATAACTATTTACCAGTCTCAGTGCTTCCTGTATTTTATAAGGGTTTAGAGAGGGTTGTTCTTTTGCGAATGAACAGCTTTTTTCTTTAAACATAACCTGCTCTCAGGTGGTCAGCATGACTTTTGCAATGGCAGGTCAAAGAAAACAGTATTATTAACAATTAATAATTTCGAATATTGATTAAGGCAAGCTCACATTCGCAATTCTCAGTCACTACAGCAAAGAATTTGATCGCCTAGACCAGGAAATATTACTAAACAAACTGCTCAATTATGCTGTCCGAGGAGTTGGTTCCGCCTTACTTAAATCTTTTCTTTTGAATAGTCAGCAGCGAGTTTCTATCGCTGAAAGTAACTCATACCACAGACTGCTGACTTCCGGCGTGCCACAAGGGAGTATTCTAGGGCCCTTTCTTTTCGACATCATTGTCAGCGATATCGTGCAAAAGGAAAACAATGCAATATGCGCGCTTTACGCAGACGACACGAGCACCTTTTTCACTGGTAAAAATGTAGACGAAGTAGCAGGAGAAGCCAAAAAAGAGCGTGCAATGATTGGGCATTGGTCAAATGAGAGTTGTTTAAAAATAAATAGCAATAAATATAAGGCCAAGATATTCATGGCTACAGGCAAGCAGCCACAGATAGAAGAAAGGTTGGCTCTCGGAGATACACCCTTAGAAATTGCTAAGAACAAAATTCTTGGCGTGACCTTCGCTGCTGACATGTCATGGACTCATCACATTCAATCATTTTCAAAGAGATTCTCTACATCAGTCGGCGCACTAGCACGGTGCCGCCATTTTCTTCCCCATTGAGCAAATCTTCAAATATATCATGCATTGTTTTCCTCTCGCATAATTTACTGCGCATTGGTTTGGGCCACAACCACCAGGTGCAGCTGCTGGATCAAAAATGCCAGCCATTCCGCCATGTACCGCCGATGGTCAGAGCGAGCCACGTGATGGACTTGCCACAAGCGCTCAGCTCACAGCATCAGGTGCAGCTGCTGGATCAAGCATGCCAGCCATTCCACGCAGGACAACCCGGCCACGCCTGGAACCTAAACGGCTGACTTATGATCACGAGTTTCGGCAAATTTCTTAGAGCATTGTCGAAACTAATCTTTTCACAGAGGAAAGAAGATTTCTCAGATGTGGCTATCAAGCAAGCGGCCTGATAACAAGCCAACGCCCCTTCTTCCTTTCCCTTTCCCTCGCTGCAGCCGCAGCTATAAATCTATGCGCAATAAAGGACCGGGCGTCGTTTGTGGCCTAGCTACTGATGTGTCGCGTATCTGCATGAAGCGATCGATACACCGCCCTTAAAAAGAACTGCAACGTTTGCGATTTTCATCCCGTCCGGCAAGCAACCAGATTCAAGAGCCAGTTTGAATATGTATGCTAGATACGGCGCAATAATATCGATAGCCTATTTGACCGCCTTTGTTTGAAGGCCGTCGATATCGCTGACATTGGTATTTTTCAAACTTATAAACTTGCGATACATTCCTGTTTTGTCAGTTGGGCCAAAAAATAGCGTCTCGTTACACTGGTATTGAAGCGAAGCGCTAGTCGAGTTGTCGACTGCTGGCTTCGCTACATTGACGAAGTGTTCTCGGAAAGACTCGGCTAGGGCAATTCCGGATAATTTTCAACCCCCTATAGCCAATTCAGAAAGGATTCTTCGGGTCGTTTGTCTATTAAGGGCTTCGTTGAATATTTTCTAAACTTTGTCCGGACGCTGTTTTCTTGCAGTATTGAAAAGGTTGTTGCTCTTCGCAATGCCACATTTAGTTTGTTACGATACTTCTTAAATATTTCAAGTTTAGCTGGGCCATTTGTCTTGAGGAAGGCTAGAAAAAGAAGATTTTTTTCGAGTTATCATTTGTTCCATGCCGCCCCCAGAAACGGGGCCAGAGAGAAGAACTCCAAACGAAAGCGCGTCCATATAAAGGATCCTCCACGGTCGAGTGACCGAGGGTGTCGTAGAGGTTTGTCTGGATTGCAGGCCCCTGCGCCTCTCACACGCAGCTTGCAAAGGCTGTCCTATTGCTGCTTCTCAGTTCACTATCCACGGTCGCGAGGTTGCTGTCTTCGTAGGCCCTTTGTGTCTGTATGCATTTATGCATTGGTAGGCATTTATGGACCGTTCGCGGCCAAGCTTACGAAAATGACGGCCACTTTGGGCGGTACAAAAATACGCAGCGCTGTAGTCCACTATGTTTTGTCGTCAGGATAATGCACCGCATGACGAAGGATTAGCGGATACTTGTCTTGCGACCTTCATATTTCTTCCGGAGTGTTCCAGAGGTGTGACCTTAGGACAGGATTTCTTCCTGAGCATCGAACTTTCAATGATAATCAGTCGAGGTCCATAACCTTTTAGACCGACAAAAGACATTTCCCGAACCCCGACTCCGGAATGTCACGCAGTCCTCAATGCACTTCAGCAAAGCTGACTCTCTGCCCTCTACTACCGTGTGGGTCGCTCCAACTTGGGTCAGTATGCAGAGACAAGATGGGCGTGTTATGTATCAGCGACCGCTAGGAGAAAATGAAAACATAAGCACGGGTACACCCGGCGTAAATAAAGTAATTATCATGCAGTTATATTCCGCGACGCGTTTCGGTGAACATGCAGTCGAGACATTAGAGATAATAAACCAGGTGATCTACACCACTGGTTTTATTTGCCAAAAACTGAATGCCAGGATACACAGGTGCGAAACGTTGCACGCGTAATACACGCATATAGTGAAATCTAAACACATGCTGCAAAGAAAGAAAGGTCCCCTGAACAAACGCACCTCGTGAAAACAGAGAGTGACAAGACCAGTCAAAGAGATCGTCGAGTGACAATGAAATATTGCACTACATATGTGTTCACAACAATCAGAACCAGAGAAGAAAATAAAACGTAAATTACACAAATACATCTGGCGCTGCCCTTACCAGGCACAAGCAGAACTGAACATATTTTTTACACGTGCCAGTCGTGTCACCATTTGCCTCAGCATTTCAAGCAAACGGTTCTTGCTGCTATACGAGACCGTCAAAAGCAAGCATAAGCACAGCGCAGCCCAAGCCCTCTCTAACGGTGATCTCCCATGCGATATCATCGATAAAATGAGGCGTTCCTTCTACAGGGAGCCACAGTACTGTTAACCCGCGAGTGTCCGCTGGACGTTATTGGGGATTATTTCCGGGTTACCCCTCTTAAGATTATCGAGGTATCTACTGATCATAAGAATACAGTTCATATTCGCTGGTTCAGATTGACGCAGATACAGAAGCCTCTGCTTGGGACGCATACCGCTTGGAACTTCGAAAATTAAGCGGTCACAGTTAATCAGTAACCATAAAATAAAAATAAAATAGCAGGGGAGAGTTATTTTATTTATTTATTTTTTTATTTATGTGCAGATAGAAATAATTTACGGATCATGAATACCTTCTTCCGCAAACGAGAAAAAGGGAAGTGGACGTGGAAGAGCCCCAATGGTGAAACTAAAAATGAACTAGACTTCATACTGTGCGCTCACCCTGGCATCGTAGAGGATGTGGAGGTCCTCCGAGAGGTCCGTTGTAGCGACCACAGAATGGTAAGGTCTCGTATTAGCTTAGATTTGAAGAGGGAACGGAGGAAACTAGTGAAGCGGAAGGCTATTAATGAGTTTACGGAAAGAGGGAAAGACGAGGAATTCAGGATTTCGTTTCAGAACAGATTTTCCCCTTTAATTGAAGAATCCGACGGTAATGTTGAAACAATGAGCGATAATCTCATCGTTATCATGACGGAGTGCGCGGAAGAAGCAGGCAGAAGCATGGTTCGACAGGATGCTGGCAAGCTATCTCAGGATACTAAAGATCTGATTAAGAAACGCCAAAGCATGATAACTTTTAACTCCACAGACAGAATAGAACTAGCAGAGCTATCGAAGTTAATAAGCGCAAGGTAGCCGACATACGGCATTTTAACACGGAGAAAATCGATCGCGCTCCAAGTACGGAGGTAGACTAGAAGTAGAGAAGAGATAACTAGGCATAGGCATAAACCATATGTACGTGTTAAGAGACAAAGAGGGCAATGTCATTAGCAATATGGATAAAATAGTTAAAGTAGCCGAAGAGTTCTACGCAAATCTATATAGTAACACATTTAATCACAGCGTTAATGACAGAGGCAGTAGGCACGGCAATGGGCATCCCGCCAGTAACGAAGCAGTAAGTAACGGAAGCCTTAGGAACAATGCAAAGGGAGAAAGCAGTTGGTGACGATTAGGTAAAAGCAGATTTTTGAAGGACGGAGGAGAGATTGTGCTAGAAAAACTAGCCATCCTGCTTACGCAATGCCTTGGGGCCTCGAGCGTACCGGGAGCTTGGAAGAATGCTAACATTATATTAATTCATAAGAAAGGAGACGTCAAGGACGAAGAATTACGGACCGATCAGCTTACTGTTCGTTGCCTACAGGTATTTAGCAAGGTAATCGATAATACCATCAGTACAACCTTAGACTACAGTCAGCCAAATGATCAGGCAGGCTTTCGTAAAGGATACTCGACAATAGACCACATTCACGCTGTCAATCAGGTGATAGAGAAATGCGCAGAATATAACCAATCCATATATATATAGCCTTCACTGATTACGAGAAAGCGTTTGACTCAGTGGAAACCTCAGCTCTCATGCAGGCATCGCGGAATCAGGGTGTGGAAGAGTGTTATGTGAAAATATTGGAAGATATTTATAACGATTGCACAGCTACCGTAGTCCTTCATGCCCCTTATGTAATGCCCCTCACCGGGCCTTTAAGGAAAATAAATGAAAGTCAGCAATAAAATTCCAATAAGGAAAGGTGTCAGGCAGGGAGACACGATCTCGCCGATGCTATTCACCGCCTCTTTACAGGAGGTATTCCGGGGTCTGCAATGGGTACATTTGGGGATAAGAATTAATGAAGAATACCTAACTAATTTGCGATTCGCTGATGACATTGCCTTGGTAAGTAATTCTGGACATGGACTTCAAAGCATGATCAGTGAGTTAGAAAGGCAGAGCAGAACGGTGGGGCTAAAAATTAACATGCAGAAAACCAAATTAATGTTCAACATTCTAGCAAGGGAACAGCTGTTCACAATTGGTAGCGAGGTGCTAGAAGTAGTACGAGAATATGCCTACTTAGAACAGGTAGTGACCGCTGATCCGGATCATCAGAGGGAAATAATTAGAAGAATAAGAATGGGGCGGAGCGCATATCGCAGGTTTTCTCTATGATGAATGGTAGTTTACCAATATCCCTCAAGGGAAAGGTATACAGCAGCTGTATCTTACCGGTACTCACCTATGGGGTAGAAACGTGGAGGCTCACGAAGGACAACGCAGCGACTATGGAAAGAAAAATTATTGGTGTAACGTTAAGAGATCAGGAGCGGGCGGAGTGGGTGAGGGAACAAACGCTGGTTGATGACATCGTAGTCGAAATCAAGAGGAAGAAATGGGCTTGGGCAGGACATGTAATGCGGAGGCAAGATAACCGCTGGTCCTTAAGGGTAACGGAGTCGACTCCAAGAGAAGGCAAACGCAGCAGGGGGTGGCAAAAATTTACGTGGGCGGATGAGAATGAGAAGTTTGCAGAGATACGGTGGCCGCAACTGGCAAAGGACAGGGTTAATTGGAAAGACATGGGAGGGGCCTTTTCCCTGCAGTGGGCTTGGTCAGACTGATTATGATGATGGAGTGTTGTTTTTTTAAACTGCTGCAGGATTGCAAGCGCCTCTTTTCTTCTGGCCACCTCTCAGACAAAACCATAAGCGCTGCCAAGCAGAAACGTTACTCCGTCTTTCCTCCGCTAATTTTCTTGCGTAAGCTCCCATTAAACCCTACACTGTCTCCGACGCTATCGATACTGCATCTTAATTCCCAACAGGGTCTATATCTAATTCCGTCAGCCAGCCTCTGCCTCTTTCAAGTACGATTGGATGCCTCTACAATGGCAATTCGTCGCGCTCTAGTCTCTTGTCTCTGATACCGCATTGTCCGGGTACCAACATGCTCGGCTCTCCCTGAGAATTAGCACACACAAGAGCTCGTCTGTGACCAATGGAAACTGGTTACCTCAGGGTTGAAGCTAATGGTTCGGCTCATAACGCGGGGCAGCTTTGGAGCGTGCATTTATCCAACATGGAGTACCTACGCAAGCGCCGTGAACACTGCAGAATAGACACCCCCCCCCCCCCCCTCTCCCCCCCTACCACAGGTAGAGGGTCCGCAGAACTTCGCAAAAGTTCGAAGAGTGTTGGTAGAGTTACTTGCCTGTCGGCTTTATGTCAATGGGAAGGTACAGCCTTTGTCAAAAGTTTGGAGCCCAGGGGGTTTGCTTCTGAGCCTCACTGTGTGGTTCGTGATGCACCTCCAGCGCTAAAAATTTCCTCCGGGTAAGAAGATTTCTGGTTCTGCCTCCTTCAATGGGTAGGACTTCCCAGAATGTTTCAGGAGCCCCACTGCAAGGCTAAGCAGTAAACGCCCTGGGCTCTAAACTTTTGACAAAGACTGTACCTGTCCATGCCGGCTGATATACGACTGCTTCCAGCCTAGAGAGAATGCGAAGAGGAGGAGCGAGGAGGGGGGGGGGGGGTGGGGTCTATACGGCAGTGTTCACGGCACAAGCGTAGGTACCCCACGCTGGTATTGCTTCCTGCGAGCCTCCCTCAACCACCAATCGGGCACCTTACAAGATCCTTGTGGGAACATTGCCTGTCCCTGCCCTTGCACGGCCACTAGATTCTCCTGACCCGCTGTGCGTGGGAGACGCCAGCCAGCGCTTGGCTTTCGACGTAAGAGCCCCACACTCGAACGCAAAAATCCATCGTACTAAAGTTTGTTCTGCCTAACCCTGTCTCTAGCCCCAACTGGTGGTCTAGCCCGCGATGGTACAACACTTTCTTTGCCTTGCTGCCATCGCACCTCAACCTACTTTCACAACTCCCGCGACGCATCTCACACGAAGCTCTTAGCTTGATCTGCATCATCAGTTACGACAACAGTCCCAGATGCACAATACCCTCAAATTATCACTTCAAGAATTTGGTATACCCCAAAACTAGCAGCCCCATCCTCCGATTTTACTTCTTTGTTAATCTGAGAACACCTCGATGACTTTGTATTCATTTCTACCTATCAGTATGCTGAAACACAAAGCGGAGCACGATTCATAACACACGGCTGGGATAGCATAGTTTCCAAACTACGCGGGTATATATGCGTTGTGCGTTATTCGTAGTCGTGTATAGATTGCATGCTCATGAAGTGAAGATTGATATTTAGGCAGGCCGACCTACAACTGCTGCTCTACATGTAAAATAAAAACACGACGGTGACCAAGAACCGAGAATGCAGAAGCTGCTTACGAAGAGCCAAGCTGCATTCGTTGGAAGTTCAGCTGGAAACATGGCTGCGCGAGGTCTGTGACGAGCAACGTGCAAAGAATCGCAATCAGCGGCAGCATTGCAGAGGTTCTTCTGCCAATAGTATCATGTAAGTCTAGCCGTGAACAAGGAATTTACAACGATTACCGAGAATCAACTCGAAACACAATGTTGCACTCGAAAAGCACGTCAAAGACACGAAAGTGACGAAGAACGCTGATAATTCATGCATTTGGGAGATTAGACCTCCTTTATCCCGACTGGGCCCACTTGCTTCTGGTTCAGCATCACACCGCTGCAGCTTGTAGTAGGGACGCAGCGTTGTCTCGAACAATCTCTGGAGGAGTTGATCGTAAGCTCTGGCGAAGCGATAGTTCTTGCTCACAGGAGTCGAAGCAAAAGCGAGGTTTAATGGTTCACGTGACTCGTAGTACTGTGTAGCTGCCCGTTGGGCGGAGCAGTACTCCAGGCCGCACAAAAGGCACAAGAATCCAGGCCTACGTGCGCAGTTGAGGCACTCGCCATGGAATGTAGAAGGTACAGCAATGCCTCCATGTTTCCGCCCGAAGGCGCGTCTCAACTTCGTGTACAATGTGTTGTTACTGTATCGCGTCAATTTCAACGATCCATCGACTTCTGCGTGCACGCACCCGTCTGCATTGACGCAGATCTTTATCTTTTTCTTGTCGAGAGCCATCTCAAGCTCTTCAAGTGTGTCTAGAGGGTTTGGTGCGACCGACACAGCGAGTCGCGATGTGAGCTCGCTTCGGAAGTAAACTGACAACGGCATAATGCCAAGGCTCCACACAGTCAACGTTATGATATGCGCTAGCCTACCTGGCCTGTTCCTATGTTCTGCGTGTCTCGTGTCCAATGGCGCCGAAGATGCGAGGAAGGAAGAAATCAGGAATAGTGCCGTGTCCATCAGTGAGTCTACTCGACAAAGACGCTGGTCAAAGTAGTCACCGAGACTCAGTGCCAGCCACACGGCGACCATGGCAAACATGAGAGCTAGAAAAGCCAACTCGGAATGTCTCAGTACCTCGAAGAAGGTTATTTCTGCTATGCTGTTGTCTTTCCAAACGTAAAAGGTCTCGTACGTGAAGCGGACCGGGTGTGGAAGAAGGAAGAAAGACGAAGTTTCTTCGTCCGCCTTGGCGAGCGCCATAAGCAGGTCCGCGGCGCCATCGATGACAGCATTAACTGTTGTGGCCATTCCTGTGTATATCTTGATTTCTATGGTTGCGTTGAGGGCGAGAAGCGCGTCCCTAATTCCTTCAAATACGCCCGGCGCACAGTTATGTTGATTTAATTTTCTGTCTGCTTGTGCAGGCGTGCACGCAATTACGATGCGCTGCCCTGCGAACTCTGCCGCAAACTTCTTGTGGCAGCACCTCTCGGGAAAGCCGTACTTCATAGACAACGCTGTCGCGCCAGCCAATGACAGGCGAATGTTTCCTTCTTTCGGTGAGGGTGCGGAGGCAACATGGCTTCCCATTGGGAAGCCTATCTTGGACACCATGGCGTTCCTATACTTCGGCTCAGTGCCATCAACGGGCAACACGATCCAGTTGGTAATGTACGCCCAGAAAGGATGCTTCCGAATGCGCTTCGCACACAACGCCTGCTGTCCAGGTACGGCCAGCAGAAAAACTGTCGTTCTCACATTGTTAGCCGTGTTTTGTTTCAGCATCTGGTAAAATTGGTTACTTGGAAAAGTCCACAGCGTTGTTGCCTTTGGAATAAGTCGAGATATGGGGTGATCGAATATTTTCTTCTGGTTAGCGCAAAGCAGAAACGCCACGTCTTCACGAGATGACATCCAATATTCCATCGAAGTTGAAGTGCGTTCTACAGGATCGTGCCAAACCGCGATGGAGGTTGCAGACAGTCCGCAGGTCGCTGTTGCTAGCAGAGACAACAAGACCGAAACGAGGAGATGCATACTGCGCATCCCTTCGAGGTCGCAGTGTCAAGTGCAAAGCGTGTTCTCCTGCCTATGACGGGTCTTTTCACAGAAATTACAGTCGAAGAGAACCGCGGCCATTCTCCTGACATGAATTCGAACTGCAGAAATGCAAATCACTTTTTTTCCTATTGATTCGAACCCCGACCTGGCTGTGAACTAGCGCATTCTGAAGGAGGCACTAGGTACTGTCGACGACAATAGCGAGCAAAAACAAATGAAAATAATTGAAAAAAAGCGACATCAGTCTTTTGGAAGAATGGTGCGCGCACAAAGTAATTACCTTAGCTTTGTCTGGGTTTCGCCGGACAGCGGGAAGGCTTTGAAAGGCGAATGTATTTTGAAATGGGACCCGACTTTTACTCGCTCATCATTAATTTCCGAGTCAATATGAATGTACGTAATGCAGGCGCGGTAGCCGGATGCAGCTTAAGGGCTGTAGTGACCGGCCCACAGAATTCCTTCGTGGCACAAATTAGTTCACTGTTCAAAGTTTTTCTTGTTAGCTAAAAAAATTTAACCTCCAGACAAATGCATGAAGTGTGGAAATGGATAAAGGGGGGCTAGTTGGTTTTGCATTGCCAAGAATTTAGAGCACAAGACAGGCCGAGAAGAGAGACGGCCAGAAGAGAGTATTCTTGTTGCCGTCTCTCTTCTCGTCCCGTCTTGTGCGCTAAATTCTTGCAAATGCTTGACGAATTTTAGAAAATATTTTTTTTGTGCGCCTGGCTAAAAAGGTCAACAAACTCATTTCGTTTATTGTTCTGACTGGTCGGCGGAGGAATAGAGGACGGCGAGGAAAATGGTGCATTGTGCTGAACTGTTCATCGTTTCTATCCCACTACAGGAGCTTTGCGCTCTTTTGAATGCAGGTTTTCTGCCCACATTGGATCGATAGTGGGCTGCATAGGCGGCAGCCAGCGCGCTAGAATTTCTACATTATGGTTTGCAATCGACGAATTTTTTGTGTTTTGGCTTCATATACTCTTTATAATAAAGGAACTCTCTGTTCGCTATGCGTCGCCCACGTGCAAACAATTGGATGCATTGTATACCAGCGAATAATTGCAACACTTTCTCGAATTTAGCCCCAAAAGTCCTCCACACGCAATGTTTTTCACAAACTGTTCACAGGGGCTGGACGGGGTGGACAGCGTCCGGGGATAGTGCCGTCGCTGTGTGCCCTCACGGGACTACGTCACCGCTTGGTCGGGCGCGAGTGCAGTGGCTGCGCCAGCGGAGCATAGGTGTGGTCTACTTCCACGCTGCACGCTGGAACGCAGTGTTTTTCATGGCGAAAGCCTTTAAAGGCTCGCGGTGTCCGTCCATGCACTGGAATCGTACCAACTGAGCTCTCTCCTCAGCGCAGCGGCGCAACCTCCTCCCCCCTTAGCGACCGGCGTGCCGGTGGTGGGCGCTGCTCTGCCTAGCAACCGTGCCTAGCCACGAGAGCGCGTGCGTCGGCGGGGGCAGCTGCACCACCGCTCCTTCGCCAGACGTTTCGTTGCAGTCGAGTGAGTGAGACGCATGACTCCGAAACGGCCCACTGATTCCGCGCTAAGTGGTTCAGGGAAGTGGCAGTGGGTTGACCACAAGGCTTTCGCTAAGCGCACTTTAGAATTTCCAGTGTCATCGGTATTTTTTTTAGGAAAAAAAAATGCGCAGTATCTGTCTTCCACTTGCGAGTATGTTTTTGCAGGCTAGTTGGTGCCTAAGCATTCTGGGTTTTTTTGCGCAAAAGACACGACACAAAAGAAACGAGGTAGACAGGACAAGCGCTTCCACAGCTGCGAAACCAATAGAGTGGATGCTTTGAAAGCAGAGGGTTAAATTTTGTAAGTTGGTTTTTGAGGAAAGGAAATGCGCAGTATCTGTCTAACGCATCTCGGTGGGCACTTGAACCACAGGGAATGCGCATAACTACCCTGTTGGAACAGTGGACGCCTCAATCGTGCTTTAAGTTACGTGGCGGTAGTGGCAGATGTGCGCTCTATGCTTTGGCATTGGCAACGTTGTGCCAGAAACGCTGCCACCTGCCAGGGTGGCAGGGCGGGTGAGTTCTTTACTGTGGATATAAAGACAAGCGGAAATTTCTTACCAATTATGCGGGAGAATATCCCGTTCTTCTCGCTCGTAACGGCTCCCACAGCTGTGACAACATCGCGAAATACTTGCGCACACCTTGTCTTTAAGAAACAGGCTTTGGTGCCGCAAGTCGAGAAAATATCCATCTATTTCTCCGGCCACAAAACTTTCTTCATGACAGTCAAGAAACGTTGAGTGTTGCCTGAAGAAATGTGTGTGAAACATTACAAGTTGCCTGTAATTGTACATACTTATCCTGCTCGAGTTCTTTCCCTCAATCTTTTCCTCAATTCTTTCCCAAACCTGCCCTGAAAGTCCGGACAATGTGTCAAAATGGTAATGTTTTGCCTAAATGCAGTGTAGGACCGCCATTCAAGCTAATTTTTGCGAATAGTAGCCCATTGTTCGTCCAATGCTGTTTTGCTGCCTGGGTACATGGGCGCTGTGCAATGTCAGAGTAGGTGAAAGAACCCCAGGGGGCCAAAATTTGTAGAATTCTTTCAGACACAAACGGTCTATGATAACAGGGCTAATGGCAAATGCTCTCTGCCTGACGAGGGCCCGAGGGCCCGAAACAATTAATTCAAAGCCCTCCACTATACCCTGTCAGGTCATCTGCTCATGCCGGATATTAAACCTGACACAACTTACCCTTTTCCTGGTGCAGTCCTAATACAGAGTACAAGGCCGTCCATGGAGAGCAAGAAAAAAATACTGAAAAAAGAGTCACAAAACACGTCTTCACTGGCAGGGCGCGTGGATATAGGAGTCAGCACAACGCGGCAGGTGAGCTGTATGAAGCAGGCAGAAAAGCAGACGACAAACGCGGTGGCGGTGCCAGTGCACGGCCCAGAAGCAGACATCCCCGATGCATGCCATGTCGCATGCGCGTGCTTCCAAAAAAATTATCGGCCAACACTGACTCAGTGTTCGACTTAAGAGCGTTAGCTAAAGAAGCCTCAAGTGTCTACATCGGTGTGCTCAGCAAACGTGGAGAACACCAAATCCAAACATCCACGGATGTTTACTGTCCGGTAACATCCCTTCTAAGACACAACCAGTGCTATCACCTCATGGATTTTGTACTACTATTGCGATTTACAGCTACCTTCACTATATTAGGTGTATTTATTTATATCACTTGTAATGGGGCGACACGCGCAGTTAGTATGGACGGCCACAGTCCTTGTTCAGGAGAGCAAGCTGCCGGGCTAGTTGGTGAAGCATGTTAAATTGAATTCAGCGCAAAAATACAGACAAGGGACAAAGAGAGACACACTGAGACGTTCACGAGCGCTAACTACCAACTGTTTATTCATGCTGAAGTACAGGGGATATATAGGAAGGGAATGAAGAGCATGCGCGTAGTGAGGTACAGATAATGCACATCCGTCAAGCAAACGAGCTAATCAAAAAACGAATCTAAAAAAGCACATTCAGATGAGTATATGTGTACCGACGTGTCACTGACACAACGTTCGGACAGCTTTCTGATATAATAAGCTTCTAAAACGAGCCTTGCCTTATCATTACCGCTCTTGCCAAGAATCGTGGTCTTCTCTAATCCCGCCCTACATTTACACGAAGCAAGGTGCCGCACAAGATTCACATTCGTGTCGTTATTTTCTATGTTTTTGGCATGCTCCCGTAGCCGGTCATTAATACAGCGGCCAGTTTGGCCAACGTACGAAGCCCCACATGAGAGGGGAATGCAGTACACCACACCTATTGCACATTTGGCGTAGGCGAACCCATGTTTTTTGTTGCAGCCCCTGCCGGCACAACCAGTAATGCGAGGGCATAGCTTGGACAGCTTGTTTGGAGCTGAGAATACCAAGGGCACGTGGTGCCTGCCAGCCACTTTTTTGAGGTTGTGAGAGAGTTGGTGTACATAAGGGACCACCACCGGCTTAGAAGAAGGGGTTTCATGTCTTTTCTGGGCGCCTTTATGCTTCTGCAGGAGGGTTTCGGCAACAGCTGAAATGACCGGGCCAGGGAAGCCTGCTACTGAAAGTCGCGAAACCTGATCGTTCAAACTCTGTAGCATTTTATGTGGGCAGGATTTTCGAAGCGCAGATTCCAGGCAAAGCGACGCAATAGCTCGCTTTACCACCTTGGAATGAGCGGAATCAAAGCTGAGCAACTCTTTGTTGACTCGGGGGGAGTACATCCAGCAGGTATGGTCTCGGCAGAACGTGAGCTTAAGGTCTAAAAAACGCAAAGTCTGACTTTCAGGTAGTTCATGGGTAAAAACTAAACCTTTCCCCAGTTGATTAAAAGTAGATAAAACCAGTGAAACAATATGGTCAAGGGATGTAAAGTTCCCTGACCTTAAAATAATTAAAAAGTCATCAACATATCTAAAAACTTTAAAAACTGGCCCCCCTTGAAAAGTCCGTGCAAGAAGGCGGTCAATTGAACATAAAAATATGTCACATAAAATGGGAGCTACACATGAGCCGATACAAATGCCCTTACGCTGCAGAAAAAACTCGTTGTCATGAGAGATAAAAGTTACCTGCAGGTAGTATTCTAGTAATTTTAAAAAATTGTCTACCGAGATACCAGCTAAGTTCTGAAAAGCCACAGCCCCCGAGCCTTCAATGCTTTCTCTGACCGAAGCTAAGAGCTCAGCATGTGGAACAGAATAGAACAAGCCTTGGATGTCAATGGAAAAGGCTAAATCCATCCGATCGTTATTCTGCACAAAATCGGCAACTTCTTGTGACTTCTTTATCAGAAAGGGGTCATCAACAGGAATGTGCTTAAGCTTGCTGAGCAAAAAACGACTGACGTTGTGTTGCCATGAACCCTTCTCGCTAACAATGGCCCTGAATGGCATATCCGGTTTGTGCGTTTTTGCCGCGAAAAAAATATCCAAGGAATTCTTTGAGCTGGCATTGATGGCAGTTGCCAGAGAAGACAACTGTAGGCTGCTACAAAAAGCAATGAATTTAGTTTTCACCCTGGTTTGGCTTCGTTTGACAGACATAAAATTTTTGTGAACCGCTTGGAGCGCTTTTTCTTTAAAAAGGCCGTTCGGCATGACAACAAACATGCCTTCTTTGTCAGATTGCAATAAGCTTAAACTATGGTCCTTAAAATATTTAACAACGGAAAAGACATCAATGGAACCAGTCTTACAGTACATGGGATGTTTAGCACACCTTTTTAAGCAGTCCACGCCATCCAGTAGGCAACGTTCCTGGTCTTCGTTTATCGCCTTTGAGGCTATAGTCCTGTTGATGGCGAGGAGTTCATGGGCGGGCACCTCAGGTTGAATGCCGAATTTGGGACCTTTTTCCAGGACGCGTGAAATCCTTTCAGGGAGGCTTGCCCCACCAGTGAAGACCACACGCTCCTTCTCGTGGTTCGGCCTTTTCTTGCAGTGGGTGGTACACATCGGTACACGTCGGTACGTCGGTACACATATACTCATCTGAATGTGCTTTTTTAGATTCGTTTTTTGATTAGCTCGTTTGCTTGACGGATGTGCATTATCTGTACCTCACTACGCGCATGCTCTTCATTCCCTTCCTATATATCCCCTGTACTTCAGCATGAATAAACAGTTGGTAGTTAGCGCTCGTGAACGTCTCAGTGTGTCTCTCTTTGTCCCTTGTCTGTATTTTTGCGCTGAATTCAATTTAACATGCTTCACCAACTAGCCCGGCAGCTTGCTCTCCTGAACTGCATTTCTAGTACAGCGGGCCCATCTTTTTGTGTGTCACCTGCTTCCCCTTCACGCATCGATCTTCTTGTTCAGCACATCGTCAGCACAACATGTCAAGCACGTCAGTTAGCCTTCTGCCTCCGGAAAGGGGTCACGCCAGACAGTGTGAGTGCTCTTTTTGGTCCCGTGAAGCCGTCGTGGGGCCATGTGAAGCGTCTTGTTAAGATTATGCGGTCAGAATTGTGGCGACAGATCCGGCTTTACCAAGACCGGCTGAGGGTTTTGTGCCAAAGCTTGTTCCCAGTGGGTGTGGCAGATAAGAAGCTAATGGACTCGAAGCTTCAAGCATCGAACCTTATTGAACAGCGATGGAGAGCTGTCCTAGGCCATCTCCTAACCACCCACTGCAAGAAAAGGCCGAACCACGAGAAGGAGCGTGTGGTCTTCACTGGTGGGGCAAGCCTCCCTGAAAGGATTTCACGCGTCCTGGAAAAAGGTCCCAAATTCGGCATTCAACCTGAGGTGCCCGCCCATGAACTCCTCGCCATCAACAGGACTATAGCCTCAAAGGCGATAAACGAAGACCAGGAACGTTGCCTACTGGATGGCGTGGACTGCTTAAAAAGGTGTGCTAAACATCCCATGTACTGTAAGACTGGTTCCATTGATGTCTTTTCCGTTGTTAAATATTTTAAGGACCATAGTTTAAGCTTATTGCAATCTGACAAAGAAGGCATGTTTGTTGTCATGCCGAACGGCCTTTTTAAAGAAAAAGCGCTCCAAGCGGTTCACAAAAATTTTATGTCTGTCAAACGAAGCCAAACCAGGGTGAAAACTAAATTCATTGCTTTTTGTAGCAGCCTACAGTTGTCTTCTCTGGCAACTGCCATCAATGCCAGCTCAAAGAATTCCTTGGATATTTTTTTCGCGGCAAAAACGCACAAACCGGATATGCCATTCAGGGCCATTGTTAGCGAGAAGGGTTCATGGCAACACAACGTCAGTCGTTTTTTGCTCAGCAAGCTTAAGCACATTCCTGTTGATGACCCCTTTCTGATAAAGAAGTCACAAGAAGTTGCCGATTTTGTGCAGAATAACGATCGGATGGATTTAGCCTTTTCCATTGACATCCAAGACTTGTTCTATTCTGTTCCACATGCTGAGCTCTTAGCTTCGGTCAGAGAAAGCATTGAAGGCTCGGGGGCTGTGGCTTTTCAGAACTTAGCTGGTATCTCGGTAGACAATTTTTTAAAATTACTAGAATACTACCTGCAGGTAACTTTTATCTCTCATGACAACGAGTTTTTTCTGCAGCGTAAGGGCATTTGTATCGGCTCATGTGTAGCTCCCCTTTTTATGTGACATATTTTTATGTTCAATTGACCGCCTTCTTGCACGGACTTTTCAAGGGGGGCCAGTTTTTAAAGTTTTTAGATATGTTGATGACTTTTTAATTATTTTAAGGTCAGGGAACTTTACATCCCTTGACCATATTGTTTCACTGGTTTTATCTACTTTTAATCAACTGGGGAAAGGTTTAGTTTTTACCCATGAACTACCTGAAAGTCAGACTTTGCGTTTTTTAGACCTTAAGCTCACGTTCTGCCGAGACCATACCTGCTGGATGTACTCCCCCCGAGTCAACAAAGAGTTGCTCAGCTTTGATTCCGCTCATTCCAAGGTGGTAAAGCGAGCTATTGCGTCGCTTTGCCTGGAATCTGCGCTTCGAAAATCTTGCCCACATAAAATGCTACAGAGTTTGAACGATCAGGTTTCGCGACTTTCAGTAGCAGGCTTCCCTGGCCCGGTCATTTCAGCTGTTGCCGAAACCCTCCTGCAGAAGCATAAAGGCGCCCAGAAAAGACATGAAACCCCTTCTTCTAAGCCGGTGGTGGTCCCTTATGTACACCAACTCTCTCACAACCTCAAAAAAGTGGCTGGCAGGCACCACGTGCCCTTGGTATTCTCAGCTCCAAACAAGCTGTCCAAGCTATGCCCTCGCATTACTGGTTGTGCCGGCAGGGGCTGCAACAAAAAACATGGGTTCGCCTACGCCAAATGTGCAATAGGTGTGGTGTACTGCATTCCCCTCTCATGTGGGGCTTCGTACGTTGGCCAAACTGGCCGCTGTATTAATGACCGGCTACGGGAGCATGCCAAAAACATAGAAAATAACGACACGAATGTGAATCTTGTGCGGCACCTTGCTTCGTGTAAATGTAGGGCGGGATTAGAGAAGACCACGATTCTTGGCAAGAGCGGTAATGATAAGGCAAGGCTCGTTTTAGAAGCTTATTATATCAGAAAGCTGTCCGAACGTTGTGTCAGTGACACGTCGGTACACATATACTCATCTGAATGTGCTTTTTTAGATTCGTTTTTTGATTAGCTCGTTTGCTTGACGGATGTGCATTATCTGTACCTCACTACGCGCATGCTCTTCATTCCCTTCCTATATATCCCCTGTACTTCAGCATGAATAAACAGTTGGTAGTTAGCGCTCGTGAACGTCTCAGTGTGTCTCTCTTTGTCCCTTGTCTGTATTTTTGCGCTGAATTCAATTTAACAGTCCTTGTTCCAGCGGTGCTGCTCGGCAGGCCACCGTTCGGAAGCGCAAAACCCGAACTTCGTCAGCGTCGGCTTCCTTCTTCCTCTTCTTCGTCGGCGCTAGCTGCCGGGGCATCAAACCGCAACTCTCTTGCTTACAATATCCCCGGGGTGAAAAGGCGCTATCCTGGCGGACTAAGGGCACGAGACGATAGCTGGATCGTAGTAGGGCTTCAGGCGGTCTAAGTGCACAATTTCACGGCCGCGGCGGCGATGATCAGACGAAGGCGTGATGGGCTCGACGAGATAATTAACTGGGGATGTCTGCTGAACAACGCGATAGGGGCCTTGGTATTTGCTCAGCAGTTTTGTAGACTTTCCTGAGCTAGAGGAGGGCACCAAAGCCAAACCAAGGATTCAGGAAAATAGGACGGCGGCAGACCGGGAAAAGTGGCGCGGGCGCTTTTCTGACGGTGCGGGTAGTGAGAAGTAAAGGAACGGGCGAGTTGACGGCAATCTTCGGCATGCGCAGCGGCCTGAGAGACGGTTGTAAATTCGGACGAATGGGGGCGGTAAGGGGTATGGTGTCTATGATGGAGGAATGCTCGCGGCCGTAGAGAAGAAAATACGAGGGAAAATCAGTAGTAGCTTGCGTTGCAGAGTTGTAAGCGTAGGTAACGAAAGGTAGAACGCGGTCCCAGTCTGAGTGATCGGCAGAAATGTACTTGGTCATCATATCGCCGAGGGCCCGGTTAAAGCGCTCGATCATGCCGTTCGTCTGCGGATGATACGAAGACGTCGTGCGATGAACGATACGACACTCCCGAAGGGCTTCCACAACGCCGGGCAAGAAGACGCGACCCCGACAGCTGAGCAATTCTTGAGGCGCACCGTGACGAAGAATGATGTTCTGAAGTTTGAAACCGTCTACGTCAGAGGCGGTCGCAGCTGGTAACGGGGCAGTTTCCGCATAGCGCGTGAGATGATGAATGGCGACGATGATCCAGCGGTGCCCTGCGGCAGTGCTGGGAAGAGGGCCTTAAAGGTCAGTTCTAACACGGTCGAATGGCCGGGCTGAACAAGGCAACGGCTGCAGAGGAGCAGGTGAGTGCGGTGGTGGGTTCTTGCGACGCCGACATTCCAGGCAAGAGCGTATGTACTGGCGGACAAAACGGTACATGCCCCGCCAATAATACCGAAGGCACAGGCGGGTAAAAGCTTTCAGCAGACCGGCATGAGCACAATGTGGGTCGTCGTGATAACTGGCACAAATTGTGGAGCGGAGATGCCTTGGAATCACGAGCAGCCATTTGCGACCATCGGGGAGGTAGTTTCGACGGTACAGCAGCTGGTCACGCACGGCAAAGTGATGGGCTTGACGACAGAGTGCTCTGGAAGGGAGGCGCGCTGAGCGGTTGGCTAACAAATCCAGCAGAGAAGTAATGCAAGGATCCTTGCGCTGCTCAGAAGCCATATCAATAGTGTCAAGAGAAGATGTGAGACCGGAACTAGATGGTGGGTCAGGATCAGTGGTCACAGGGGAGCGCGAGAGAGCGTCGGCATCAGAATGTTTACGACCGGAACGATAAATGACCCGAATGTCGTAATCTTGTAAACGGAGAGCCCAACGAGCCAGGCGGCCAGGCGGATCTTTGAGTGAAAACAGTCAGCCAAGGGCATGGTGATCTGTAATGAGATCGAACGGGCGGCCATATAAGTAAGGACGAAATTTTGTGATCGCCCAAATTATTCTTCGCCCAAACATTCTTTTTCTGTGACGGAATAATTAGTCTCCTCTTCTGTGAGTGTACGGCTGGCATAAGAAACGACATACTCATCGAAACCTATGGGTCCGGCTATGGGTCCGTTGGCTATGGGTCCGGGCAGTGTTTGCGTACATTTTTAATGCAACAAAGACCAATAAATAAATGAATGAATGAATGAAATGAAACTAGGTTTTCGCTGAGCTAGAACGGCACCGAGACCAATGCCGGTGGCGTCCGTGTGGAGTTCTGTAGGCGCGGAAGGGTCGAAATGGCGCAAGATCGGAGAAGAGAGAAGCTGGCGCAGCGTTGCAAAAGCTTCGTCGCATGCAGGGGACCAAGCCGACAAGTCGTGGCTACCAACGAGAAGTTGCTTCAGCGGGGCGATAACGGCAGCAAAATTCTTGACGAACCGGCGAAAGTAGGAGCGAAGTCCAAGAAAGCTTCTTATTTCTTTCAGGGATGTGCGCTTCGGGAAACCAGCAACTGCGCGGAGCTTGGCAGGGTCCGGGAGTACTCCATCCATGGACATGACATGGCCTAGGATAGTCAGCTGTCGGGCACCGAAGCGACACTTTTTCAAGTTCAGCTGCAGGTCAGCGTCACTCAGACAGCGAAGAACACTCTCGAGGCGGACAAGATGAGAAGGAAAATCCTGGGAGAAGATGACAACATCGTTCAAGTAGCAGAGGCATGTCTGCCATTTAAGCCCACGGAGGATGTTGTCCATCATACGCTCAAAAGTGGCAGGAGCGTTGCAGAGACCGAAGGGCATCACATTAAATTCATACAGCCCATCACGTGTGATGAAAGCTGTTTTCGGGCGATCGACGTCGGCCATCATCACCTGCCAGTACCCAGAGCGCAGATCCAACGAAGAAAAGTACTCCGCTCCCTGCAAGCAATCCAGAGCGTCGTCTATACGAGGCAGGGGGTAGACGTCCTTCCGAGTAATTTTGTTTATCCGGCTTTAGTCTACGCAGAATCTAATGGAGCCGTCCTTTTTATCCACGAGCACGACCGGAGAAGCCCACGGGCTGTGAGAGGGCTGGATCACGCCGCGATGTAGCATGTCGTTCACCTGTTCATCTATGATGCGGCGCTCGGCGGAGGAGACGCGGTAGGGGCGTTGGCGCAAGAGTCCATGGGTGCCAGTGTCGATATGGCGGCGAACCGCTGTTGCAAGACCCAACGGCGCTTGAGGAGAGTCGAAGTATGCGCGGAAGCGCTGCAGCAGAGCGATGAGCTGGGCGCGGTGGCGAGGTGGTAAAGCGGCATCGACAGAATGGGAAAACATATCCGGGAAGAACGGGTCGGCGACGTCGGCGGAAGGAGTGAGGGCGTTGATGTCATTGGCGTTAGGGTCATCAAGGACAGGAGAAGCGTCGTCGAGATCGATGACATCAACTGTACCAAGCGATTCTCCCCGAAGTCGAGTGGTGGGGAAAGGCAACGGGTTGGCGACGTACAGGGCGCCACAACCACTAGAAAGTGTGAGCACGGCATGACGGAGCATGACAGATTTTGCGGTACGCAGAAAGACGAGAGGGTGAATAAAGGACTGTAGCGTCAGAGAGGGCAGCACAAGTCAGCGGCACGAGAACAGAAGAGAAAGCTGGCACGTCGACGTCGTCAGTGGCGAGAATAGGCGCGGCGCTAACAGGGGAGGCGTCCAGAAGAGCATCACACAGCGGCGACAAATCAATTTGAGCACGTGCACAGTCAATGACGGCGTGATGCGCGCACAGAAAGTCCCACCCGAGGATGATGTTATGAGAGGAGCGGGTGAGAACGAAGAACTCAATGGTGTAGGAGAGGCCTTGGATGACGAGGCGGGCAGTGCACGCTGCCAGGGGGCGAATGGGGTCAGCGCTGGCGGTGCGAAGCGAAAGGTCACAAAGCGGCGTCATTATTTTTTTTAGTTTGCGGCACAAGTTGCGACTAATGATGGACACGGCAGCACCAGTGTCAATAAGCGCGCCAACAGTAACATCTTCAACGATCACTCCAATAACGTTCATAGGAGCGGTGATAGGGCTTGAGATGGTCGTTGACGGCGCATTACTTGACTGCTGAACTGCGGCGCCTAGTTTTGCGCTTGGATTGTTGGTGACCGGCGGCGCATAGGAGAGAGCGAATGGCGTCGAGAAGACGGCGACGGATAGCTTCGGTTGTAGGAGTCGTAGCGATGCGGAGAGGGAGTCTGAGGCGGCAGAGTAGAAGAGACCGGGACGGAGGGCAATGGAGCGTCGTACGAAGGCGAGCGTCGTACGATCCGTCGTACGACGGATCCGCGCGTGCGGCACCAGCCGGCCACATGACCAGCGACACCGTGGGCATAGCATATCGGCCGGTTATCTGGAGTGCGCCACGGATTCATAGGGCGGGGACCGGTGCGAGGCAAAGGACGGTGAGTGTGTGGCAGTGCCGGCGCGAGCTGCTGCTGAGGGTACACTGTGACAGGTGGAGCATAAGTCGGAACAACCGGCTGAGGGCGTGGCCGGATGACTGCTTCAGCATATTTCAACGGTGCAGTGACCAGAGGAGGTGGATTAGTGGGGGGCACGACCTCAGCTACCTGCTCCTGGATGACACGCCGAATAGAAGGCGACAGCGATGGCGTTGGTGCGGGTTGGCTGGTAACCAGCGATATTTGCCGGGCGACCTCCTCCCGCACAAACTGCTTGATGTGCTGACGAAGGGTCGGCTGATCGTTAGCAGGACCGCCTTCCGGCAAACTCGAAAGGTAGTCGTCCGGGCAAATGGCACGTCGGGTGACATGACGCTGTTTGCGGAGCTCGTCGTAGCTCTGACACAAAGAGACGACGTCGGAGACGGTTTGGGGATCTTTTTACACCAACATTTGAAATGCGTCGTCCTCAATCCCTTTCAGAATGTGTCGGATTTTGTCAGCCTCGCTCATAGATGGATTGAGCCGCTCACACCATTCAACGACGTCCTCGATATAGCTGGTGAAATTCTCGCCCTTCTGCTGGGCACGACTGCGCAAACGTTGTTCGGCACGAAGTTTTCGGACAGCGGGGCGGCCGAAGACGTCAGTCAGGCTGGTCTTGAGAGCCGCCCAGGTAGTAAAATCCGCTTCGCGTTTTTTTTTGAATTTTTTCTTTATTTATTCTCAGAAACAGTGCACAAACTGTTGTTTGGACCCATAGCCTTTACGGCTAGTGAGGGGTCCAAATACGAAACAAGTACAATATTACTGCAGAACGTGTAAAATAAAAAAAAAACAAAAAACTTCAAGATTAACACACACAATTGAATTCATTCCTACATTTCCATAGAAATTAAATAGTGTTTTAAAGATGCCGAAAAGTTATTTTTTTCTTTAACTTCATTAGGGATTTCATCCCACACATGGGCTCCGTTGTATTCTAGGAGTCTCCGGCCGTACATATTGTAACAAGGTGGTAAATTAAATAGATTGTTGGTTGCAGCTCTTGTTTGTTTCATTGGTAATCTAAATAAACTAAGGGGCAGGGGGTTGTTAGATTTTATTACATTGTTTACTATTTCAGCTATCTTCAGTTTATATGCCATTGATAGGGGTAAGATACGAAGCTGCTGAAAGAGTGGCCTGCTGGGGTATGTATTATTTGAATAAGTTATCATACGAATAGCTCGTTTTTGAAGGCGAGAAACAGGATCTAGGTATGTTTTATATGTACCACCCCATGCTTCCAGGCAATAAGATAATTGACTGTGCACAAAGGCGAAATACAGAATGCGTAGAATTGGAAGATCAAAGCAGTCCCTGGCCTTTAGTAAAATATGGCAACCATAGGCTAATTTGGAGCAAATATTATTAATTTGTTCTTTCCAGTGCATATCAGACGCGAACAGGACACCAAGATACTTGTATTGAGGCACCCTCAGCAGAGTCGTGTTGTCGATTGTTAGAGATATATGTTCGTAGTTCATGTTCTTCCTGCGCGAGTGAAACACGGTGTACTTTATTTTCTCAGTGTTAAGGGTTAGCCGATTACTTTTAAACCACTGTGAAACTTCACTAAGCTCTTCATTAATTATACATTTAAGTGCCTCTAAATTTTCCCCTGTAAAAAGTAATGCAGTGTCATCGGCATATATTACAGCTTTCGAATATTTCAGCATTGATGGAAGGTCATTAATATACAGGGAAAAGAATAGCGGCCCAAGCACGGAGCCCTGAGGCACACCTAGATTAATGCTTTGTGGTAGTGAGGCTAAATTGTTCACGACAACATATTGTTTCCGTCCTGTAAAATAGCTTCTAATTAGATCACAAATTTTCCCTCTTAAACCGTAGGTTTCCAATTTCTGTTGTAGTATTGTGTGATCAACCGTATCGAAAGCTTTTGATATGTCTAAATATACTACTATGGCCAGCTTGTTATTATGCAGTGCAGAATTTATAAGTTGTGAAAGAACAAGAACTGCGGATGACGTTGACCTTTGGGGCCTGAAGCCATGCTGATTATGACATATAATGTTATATTTATTTAGAAAATTTTGTATACGTTTACAAAGAACCTTTTCAAAAACTGTATTAACTGCATTTAATACCGACATTGGTCTGTAGTTTCGCGGGTCAGATCGCTCACCGCCTTTATAAATAGGTACAACCCTTGCAACCTTCAGCTCGTCAGGATATATTCCATTTGCCAATGAATGGTTAAAGATGTGTAGTAGATGGATCGCTAGTATATCAATGTTGTTTTTTATCAGTCTAACGGGTATTGCATCAGGTCCTGCCGCCTTGCCGGCTGAAAGGCTGCCGACTGCAGTGATTATTTCTTCTATGTCTATGTCAGGCAAAGCAAAACTGTTGTTAACACGTTCCGGCATCTTCGCCGTAGGTGCGTCAGCATGAACCTGCGCGGCAACCGTAGGCCCAATGGAGGTAAAATAGGTATTAAAAGATTCTGCTGTGTCTTCGTCAACTGTCTCAGGGAGTGTTGCTGTACTGGATCGCAAGCCGATTGCGTCGTTCACTATATCCCAAATTTTTTTTTGTATTTCCATGCGCCTGTTTCACCAGTGATGAATAATATTCTTTTTTTCTTTTTCTCATAAGAGATACAGACAAGTTCCTGCAACGCTTATACTGGCTTAGGTAGTATTCGTTTGATCTCAAATGCTTCCATTTGTGATACCATTTGTCCTTATCTTTTAACACGGCTAATATTTCAGTATTCATCCAAGGACACGTTGGCTGGCTGTATTTATTAGTGTTCGGCAGAGAGCTCTGTTCAATGGCATTTTTAAGGATATCTAAAAAGTTCTTACACTCAGTATTGACGTTTTCATCATATGCCGTAGTGAAGTCGGCTTGTTCTAGTGTTTCACGTAGTGCTACATAGTTTATCTTACTTCGAATTTTACACTGCGGCAGCTGCGCTTGTGGAGGCAGGTCTTTTTCTACTACAAGAAAAATAGGTGAATGGTCAGCTACCACCTCAGCGCAGGTACCGGCCAGTACACCTGGGACAATATTACAGAGGGCGTGATCTATTAGAGTACTTGAAGTACTTGTTACGTGGGTAGGTTCTGTAATAAGGTTGCGTAAGGCAAATGATTCGAGAAGGAAAGTGTAGCTGTTCTGTACTCCATGTGTTAGATCTAAATTGAAATCGCCCATTATGACAATATTAGAGCGACGCCCATGAAAACATTTTGTTAGAATCATTTCGAACTTCTCAAGGAACTGCGTTATCGATGTGTTTGGGGGCCGATAAACCACACCAACCATCAAACCATCTTGAAGTTTTATGAACAGGGTTTCAATGCAGTCAAAACTAACAGACGCAACTCCCATTAGCTGGTAGGAGACACTATCTCTGACAAACATCCCTACCCCACCTCCCCTTGCTCGTGTATCCCGTGGCTGGGATAAAAATTTATAACCCGGGAAAGAGACTACTTCATCACGCTTGAGCCACGTTTCACTCACGGCTATTACATCAAAACAGGATTTATACCTTGCCATATGTACAATCAAGTTATTTAGGTTACTTCGTATGCTGCGCACGTTACAATGCAAAATTGAAAAGCTTTTATCACGCATCAAATCGTCAACTTGTTGAAAAGTAAAAGCCATGTCAAAAGAAACAGAAAAAACGTCATGCTAAGATCTAAACGACAGAAAAAAAAAGAAAAGTCACACAACGTTGTAATTGAAAGTATTACAATGGAAGGCATTAGTTATAGCGGACTCGCATTCGCAGACAAGTTTAATAGCTATTTCAGTGGACTTGTTGATAGTGAACACAATAGTATGGCATTGGATTACATTACGAATCATACAAGTAACAGTATTTTTATAACATGTTGTGACGAAAATGAGGTGCTTAATATATATAAAGGCATGAACAATACAAACAGTGAAGATGCTTTTGGACTGAAAATGAAACCTGTTATGTACGTCTTGGACATTATCTGCCCAATTTTAACTTATATTTATAACTTGTCTTTGACTACCGGCATTTTCCCTTCGGACATGAAAATAGCAAAAGTAGTTGTTCTTTATAAAGGTGGTTCGAAAAACGATCTTGGTAATTATCGACCAGTGTCTATATTGCCTATTTTTTCTAAGGGCTTGGAAAAAACAATACATTTACGACTTTCCAATTTTCTTGAAAAATACAACGTGATAACTCCAAGACAGTTTGGATTTAGACCTAAGTCCTCTACTGAAATGGCTCTCCTGAAGCAAACAGAAATAATCTTAAATAACATTGAATGTAAACAAATAACCCTTGGAATATACATAGACTTCTCCAAAGCCTTCGATAGGATTCATCACGAAACTCTTCTTCTTAAACTTTCTGCATACGGTGTCCGGAACAAGGCACTATCTCTTATCACCAGCTATTTAACTGACCGATATCAGTACGTTTCTATAGATAATCATCGCTCTACTTATAATAAAATAAAGCATGGTGTACCTCAAGGAAGTATCCTTGGTCCCTTATTATTTAATGTATATATTAATGACTTAGTACAGATCGACTCCGAAACAGAATACGTAATTTACGCTGACGACACTACTTTATTTCTGTCTGGCACCAACGCGAATGATATAGTAGAAAAGGCTAACAGCGTGTTGGGCAAACTTAACTCATGGTCTGAAAAAAATTCCCTACTAATAAACACACGGAAAACAAAGGCGATATTTTTTAGAGCTAAAAATGTCAAATGGGCTGTACATACAGATTTAGTATTGGGTGGTAATATGATAGAAATAACTAATGTTGTAAAAACACTTGGCGTTCACTTCAATGAATTTATGCTATGGGACTACCACATCGAGCAAATGGAGAGTAAGCTAGCTCGCGTTGTCGGCATACTCAGAAGGTTAAAGTGCATGATACCTACTAGGACAAAACTTGTTATTTACCATGCCCTCTTTGACTCTCATGTTAAATATTGCCACTTGGTCTGGGGTACAACGACGCAAACTAATATTCAGATGGTTTTGACATTACAAAAAAATGCAGTCAGAGCAATTGCGGGTGCCACATACTTAGCACATACGAGTGCTCTGTTTGCAAAATACCGCATTATGGATGCAAGGGTTATTCATCAGTACCGTGTAATTCAGCAGTACAAATCTCAGGTACATAGTGACACCACATTTTTTGCTGACCTTGCGAATCTACGGGAAAATACCGCTGTTCACAACACAAGACACTACGAATATTGGTATGTACCTTGTCCACGCACAAATTACGGTTTTCAAACTCTCAGCTATGTGTTGCCATCTTTCCTTAATAGAAACGCTTTCACTAATCAATCCATTCTTTCCGTTTCATACAACGCTGTCAGAAGTATGTTCTTGCAAAGAATGAATAATATCCAACTGTAAAATAAACAAAGTATCCATGTGCTGTGATTAAACTATCATTTGCGTGTGTGTAACAGTACTGAGACTATTCTGGTGATCTGTTATGAAGATATTGTACATATTTGTTATTTCATGCATTCTCTTGATATTGTTTTACTGCTGTCTGTCATCACCGTGCCAAGCCGCTACGGGAGATGGGAGCTTTGTCAAGCCGCATGCGCGGCTTTTTTTCCTTTCTCCTCAGCCATTGTATATGACTGAAATAAATGCACTGAACTGAACTGAAGTCACCTTCACTTGTGATGTGCAGAACAGTGGAGTTGTCTGCCCTACGCATCAAAATTTTTCCTTGTGACAACCAAACAAACTTCCAGTTGTGGTCCTTAGCTGCTTTCTTTGCTTTAGATAGTAGTACTTTGTTTTCAACACACAGGTGCTCATTAACAAACAATGGTTCTTGTTCTTCAAATCCAAGCAGTCTCGTGTTCAGTTTGGACTTTTTAGCAGCATTGAGCACTTTATCTCGGATAGACCTTGTGACAAACTTGACCACCACGTTTGGCTTATCCTTATCTTTAGAGCGCACTCGATGCACTACATCAATGTCAGACTCGGCAAGTTCGACACCCAGGCAAGAAGCCACCTTCTGAACAGAGTTGACAAGGTCCTCATTCGGAGCACGCGGAAGTCCCTTGATTTCAAGATTTATGTTCCTGGTGAACTGCTTTAGCTCTAACATCTCTTTTTTTGTCTCCTGCAGTTCATTTCTCAGAAGCTTTGTTTTCTGATAATGTTCATTTTGTTTTTTGAATTCCGCAAGCTCCCGACGAAAACCCTCCACATCTGCCTTGAAGCTTTCAAACCCCTCATTCATGAAGTCAATTGACTCTTTAATGCCAGAGAGCTAAGCGCGAATTTCAGTGCTTGAGCCGCCCATTTTTTCGACACTGCTTTTCATGTCGGATGCAAATACATCAAGTTTAGTTAGCAGTTCGGTAAGGATCTGCGCTACTTCCTTAATGCTCCCTGGAGGCTTATCCCCGAGAGCCCTGAAATCTTGTAGGGCATCCTTTGCACTGTCCATTTTCGCGCTGAGGCGCTCGGCGAAAGCACCCGACAAAGTTAGTCCTTGAGGCGACAAAATTCCACCACAACACACCTGGCAGCAGCAGCGACGGCAAGATGATGATGCTGTTTACAATAAAGCATACGAACAAGCACCAACCTGAAAAATTGAAGACAATATCTTGATATGCTGTGTGCGTGTCCGCTGCTGCTGCCAGAATGTGAAGATACGTGTTTCGCACGGCTGCAGGTAAGCGATAGTCCAGGTGGCGCTCACTGTGGGTGCCAGACACGCCCACCTCGTTTATCCTCTGACGATGACACGGGGCAGTACGTCGATGAAATGCTGCAGGAAATTGTAAAAGCGGCGTAGCGATGAGTGCCAGGAGAACGGAAGAGGCAAGGCAGCTGCCAAGGCAACCACCGGTAGAGCACCACCGGTAAAGCGTACAGAAGAGCCGTCCAGCGTCCAGTACCTGAAAAATTGAAGACAATATCTTGATATGCTGTGTGCGTGTCCGCTGCTGCTGCCAGAATGTGAAGATACGTGTTTCGCACGGCTGCAGGTAAGCGATAGTCCAGGTGGCGCTCACTGTGGGTGCCAGACACGCCCACCTCGGTTATCCTCTGACGATGACACGGGGCAGTACGTCGATGAAATGCTGAAAAATTGAAGACAATATCTTGATATGCTGTGTGCGTGTCCGCTGCTGCTGCCAGAATGCTGCTGCCCATAAGTCGGCGACGTCGGTCAAGTAGAAGATGACGTTCGTGAGCCTAAGGACGTCGTCCCATTTGTTGTAAGCGCTCACGCGCTCGTAGGAGGCCAGCCAGTCTTCGACGTTTGTGTCGTCAGTGCCGCTGAATATCGTTGGGTCGCACTGACGGACGGCACCGGAACAGATGACAGCGGGCTGGGCAGGTTGGGTGAGGGTGTGGGACGTCGTGGTAGAGCCTGGTAGCCTGGGCATCGTGGCGTAGCTCCAGGGGAAGAGCAGGCAGCCCCTCCACCAAGTGTAATGGGGCGACGCGCACAGTTAGCACGGACGGCCACAGTCCTTGTTCCAGCGGTGCTGCTCAGCAGGCCAGCGTTCGGAAGCGCAAATATGATGATGATGATGATGTCCTCAAGCTGAATGGCACATACCCAAGGCGAAGCGCAAAGCCCGAACTTCGTCAGCGTCGGCTTCCTTCTTCATCTTCTTCGTCGGCGCTAGCTGCTGGGGCATCAAACCCCAACTCTCTTACTTACACAGTGAATAAATTTGATAAAACTGTGTATCACAACACGACCACTCGTTTGAAAACATCCGGGAACCCCCACAGACAAATGGTTCGGTCGTAATGGCCGTCTGAAGGTCCTCGGAATGAATGGTTTGGGGACGGAAAGGTCGTCGGTGCGAATCCGACGCATATTCTGGGCTTCACCTCAATTAATAATTTTATCCTCAGGACCATAACCAGTCATTTGACATTACTTCGAATATATACTTCGACGAGGGTCCCCCGTACAATTTTATGCAAATTATGCTACCGTCGGGGAGGGGGGCCCCACATTGATGGGCGCTATACTGGCAGATATAACGGAACGAAAGTATTGGTATCAACTGAGGCGCTACGCACCCACGGTTGCTATGTGGTGTAGTGTGGTCACGTGGTTACTGTTCTGGTCAATTTCACCTCATTGCACATACACGCGCCCTTGACAAACGTAACAAGCAAGAAGTAACACTCTTAAAGAGATGGAGAAAACGTTTTTTCTACGGACCCCGGAACGGTAGTGCAGATCGCCGGCTTGCCGGCAGTGCAGTACCAACACCAATGCCAAATCCCAATGCCATCTATCAGACGCCTCATCATGCTCTCTCTGATGTAGCAACACCGAGTGCCTGTCATCGGTTCAGTCGGCACTCCTGTCTCTCTTACTCACTGGTTACAGCAATAAGCCTGATGGCAATGCAAAATTGCGTAGCAAAAGTTTTCCAGAAGAGATATATCAAAGTACGGTCTACTTCTAAGTAGAGCATACCATTTATGACGCAAATTTAGAACATGATGCTCAAGGCGTGGTTCCCACACAGTGGCCAGATATTTGAGTGCGAGAAGACTATTCAGATGAGTAAACAACGCTCAAGATTTTGCTGTGTTTTTGGGTTTCTGGCAAGTGATATAAATGGAAATTAGATAAATACTTGCTCATAGGATTCGAACCCGTGGCGGCGCGGAAAAGTAGGCTTTGCTGGGCGTTGTGCGAGTGCCCTAGGCTATCGCCACAGCCGATCCCACCTGGTGTCAAACTGCAACACACTCTCGAGCTGTGGATTGCACACCATCTTGTTCAACTAATATTGCTATCAAACTAATATTCGCTCTGTGAGCTATGCGACGGTAGTGAGAGAGAAATGTGTGCCACATTCGTTCGAGTGGACAACGTTGTGGAAGAAAAACATGGCGCTAGAGCAATGCGCGTTTGCGCTGACAACATTGCTGCAGAAGCGCGGAACTGGAATAAAAGTTGCCGGCATACAATGGAGAAATTAGCAATTATGAGCAAAAAGTTCAAGACACGCATAACGGGCTCCCAGGATGAGTGGAAACCTGAGTCGCGCTTTCACGCACTTCGAGGCTGTGGTGTCCACCTGCAAAACAGTGTGCTTTCGCACATTTCGTGCTTAGCAATGCTAAACCGAGAGGCTTCTTTTTTTTTGTGAACAGACAATTCCGGAAATAATTTTTTAGTAAATGACGGTCAATATGATGGTATGCAGAGCGACACAATATGTACTTTGCTTAAAAGACGTTTAGTGTTAAGCTCGTTATTCTTAATCACACTGGCAGGTTTATTAATCTTTTGCTCAGGATGGCATCTGTTTGTTGTGCAATGGGTTTTTCGTGCGCAAAGCACAAATCACAGCACGGCACAAAGCGCAGAATGGCGTCCACCGACAGTGAGCGGTTCCAGCAGCACCAACTCGAAGCACGCACTCGCCGAGAGGAGTCCCGCTGCCGCGCGGGCACTTCTTCGTCATTACAATTGCAGTGTTTTGCCAGAAAAAACGAATGCGCTATCGGCAGCATAGATGATTGTTTTAGGTGCCCGAGTAATAGAGAGTAACTCATAAATATAAAGAGAAAACAAAATTGGCCCTAAAAACAGAAACCTGAGGTATTCCTGTTAGAACTTTAAAGCACGGGGAGGAAAATTCCTTGATACGAACGTAATGTTGAAGGGTCTTTAAATAGCTAATGAAAAGTGTGAGATTTCTTCTCAACCCGTTCGGCTTCACTTATCCAACAAAACAGAATGCGCTGTGGTATCAAAAGCATTTTTAAGGTGGAGAAATATAGCTACTGCTATATTACCTTTGTGTAACGAGGAGCAAATACATCGTGGTAGCTCCGTCACCCCAGTCGCTGTTGATCTTTGAGGTCTGAAGACGTACTGTGAACTCCTTATTATATTCTTTTCATGCAGGAAGTTTTGTACACGCGCTGATGTTACTTGCACAAATACAGTGTTGACAACGCTTAATATCGATGTGGGTTGGTATGCATGGGTCGTCCAGATTTTCATCTTTATAAACTGGGTTAACTTTTGCTCATTTCCAAATATCCTGGTGTTAACCCTGTGGCATAGAAAAGAATAACTCCGCCATTATCGGTGCCAGAACGCCAACATTGTCAATGAGCACCTTAACCTGTATGTCAACAGATCCTGCAGCTTTGCAATCGGGCAGGCTAGAAACTACTGCAGTGATTTGCATAGCATCTGTGGCATCAAGCTCAAAATTGTTATCTGTTGTATCAGTACATGGGACGTCCCTATTGAAGGCCACCGGGCTAGCTAGTTGCGTCACAATATTCACGAAGTAGCTATTAAAAATCTCCGCTGAAATGGAATCACCACAATTCGGAGCAGTAGTTTTTGACGTCGTTATAATAATATTTTATTAACATCCCACATTTCTTTTCGTATTTCCAAGGGGCTGTTCTATAGGTGAAGTATGCAATTCTTTTTTCCTCTTTCTTATCAAAGTCAGCACTTTGTTCCTAACAGCGCAGAACGTTTGCAGGTAAAAGGTGTTTTCTTTCTCCTTCTTTTTTGGTACCACGCGTCTGTCTTTATACACTTAAGAGTTTCGGTAGTCATCCAGAGGCATATTGGACTGATTTACCGGTGGACGGAATATGTCAAACTCTGTTCTTAAATCACTTCCAACTGTATATATACTGTAAGCACAACATGCGACCTTCGTCTTCATCTGTACATATCCATCATCATCGCTCAAAGCACAACATGCGATCTTCGTCTTCATCTGTACATATCCATCATCATCGATCATCTTCTTCTTCGAAGCGTTGGTCGCCATACTTGCGGGTGCCATTAAAAGCTCGCTCCATCCTGCGCTCTGTCTCCTGTCTCACAAGTGGTGGAGTGTGCTCTCGATCCCTGCGTCCTCTCCGCCGCCAGACTGCAGCTACGTTCCGGTCGCCACCTGCTCGTACCATCCGCACCGATGGATACCGTCAGCGACAACACCACTCGTACTCCCGATGGGCCCCCCGTTCTTCTTCCTCTCGATTCGAACCGTCTGGAGCCAGCCATGATGAACCAACCCGGTTCTTCCCAATCTTCTGGACACCCCACTTGGACCATCACCACACTCCAGCGCGAGCCTCCCATTTTTGCTGGTCTTCGTGGGGACGATGTCGAGGACTGGCTCGACCAATATAACCAGGTCAGTGCCTATAATCGTTGGGACTCAGCGATGAAACTTGTAAACGTGTCGTTCTACCTCACTGCCGTGGCCAAGACTTGGTTCGTCAACCACAAAGATGCCATCCCGGACTGGGCTCACTTCTCGGCACAGATACGACAAATCTTTGGCACATCTGGTGCAAGCCCCGCTGTCTACAAAAAAAAGCTAGATACGCGCGTTCAGCTACCCGGTGAGTCCTACACATCCTACATTGAAGACGTGCTTGCCCTGTGTCGACGTGTCAACAGCGCTATGTCAGAGAACGATCGGGTACGTCATCTTCTGAAAGGGCTTGGGTCATTTGCCTTCAACACGCTTGCTGCTCAGAATCCCTCGTCAGTCCAAGACATCCGAACAACTTGCCATCGTCTTGACGACCTTCAGTCGCTTCGATTAAAAGACACCTGGGACACCCCAGTTTCACCCGACGTGGACTTACGCTCCCTCATTCGCTCCATTATCCGGGAGGAACTGCACGGCTCCACCTTACCGCCAGTTGATTCCCACCCGCCTCCAGCCCCGTCGTCCTCGCCTTTGCGTGATCTCATCAAAGACGAGCTCGCTTCGGTCACTCGCCCCTTGGCTGCGGAACCACCTGTACCGCGTTTTGTGCCTACCTATGCCCAGGTTGCTGCGACGCCTCCTGCTGCTGTTTACCCGTCGCATCCACAGCCCGTCCAGCAAACTCCGGTCTCTGTGTCCCCGAGCCCCGCTATGTGTCCTGTTTGGAGTCCGCCTGCACGTCGGCCGGTGTGTCACTACTGCGGAATTCGCGGGCATGTTGCCCGTGTGTGCCGTCGGCGTCAACGCGACGAGCGCGAGTGGTACCCAGACTTTCGCAACGGAGCTACGTACTCGTCGCCTGCTTACCGTCCGGCGTTTGCCTCCAGTCCTCCTCGTCGCCCATCGTACGGGGACTTCTCCCAAGACGCTCCGCACTCGTCGTACGCTTACCGCCCACCGTTTGCTGACCATACAAATTATCGTCCCTCCTATCCCTCTACCTCTCCGGACCGCTCCTCGACCGACAGGCCGTCGCGCCGCCGCTCCCCATCGCCTTTCCGCCGCTCGTCGTCGCCTCTACGTCCACCATCCTCCCAGACAACTGGCCACACGGAAAACTAAATTGTGCAGTTTCCGGAGGTAAAACTGCACCACACGCCGCCCTCTCAATTCCTCCTGCACAGCCATCGAACATGTTAACCGTTGACATTGAAGGCACTGTAGTAGAAGCATTGATCGATACGGGCGCCGCCATTTCTGTAATTAGTTCTGATTTATGTTCTCGTCTTCGCAAGGTGCGCACCCCTTACAGTGGTCCTTCTCTCCGTGCTGCCAATGATGAATCAATGCGTCCTTCCGGATTGTGTACGGCACGAGTCACTATCGACGGCATCCTGCACTACATAGTATTTGCTGTGCTTCCCTCCTGTGCTTATCCCCTCATCCTCGGCTGGGACTTCCTCCACTCTGCGCAAGCTGTAATTACCTGCTGTCCCCCTACTCTACAGGCTTCTGAATCCGACCTTTCTGCCGTTTCTGTCCTGCCTTCTCATCATCTGGTTACCACCGCTGATCATGTACTTTACCCCGGCTGCGAAGATGTCCTCTCTGTTGCTTCTGCCCACGTCAACGCTGGGGACGTTTTCGTCACACCAAGCCCCCGTCTTCTCTCAAGGGGCATCTTTCTCGTCGCGTCCCTGCTCCGCTTCACCAATGGGTCTTCACTACTGACTGCCTTCAACACTACGCCGGAACCCATTCTTCTGCGTCAAGGCACAGCCATCGCTTCTGTGGATACCACTCAACCTGTGGCCGTTCTTTCCTCTGCCCCATCAAGCTTCGCTCTTTCGACCCCTGCCTCTGCCTCTGCATCTATTTCAGCTGCTATCAGCCCCGGTCTCACTCCGACTCAAAAAGATGAATTGCTTGCCGTCTTGACCAAGCATGCCGCTTCCTTCGATACCCAGGCAACAACCTTGAGCCAAACCACCGCAGCTAAGCATCGCATCTACACAGATGGTTCGGGCATCATTCGCCGTCGCCCGTATCGTGTGTCTTCTAGTGAGCGCAAGGTTATTCAAGATAACGTAGCCGACATGCTCAAGCGCCACATCATACGCCCTTCTTCGAGTCCTTGGTCTTCGCCTGTTGTGCTGGTTCAAAAGAAGGATGGCTCAGTACGCTTTTGTGTTGACTATCGCGCCCTTAACAAGATCACTAGAAAAGATGTTTATCCGCTGCCTCGGATTGATGACGCCCTCGACTGTCTCCAAGGTGCACAATTTTTCTCTAGTCTCGACCTAAGATCCGGATACTGGCAAATACCTATGCATGAGGCCGACAAGGAAAAAACTGCTTTCGCCACTCCCGACGGATTATACGAATTCAACGTTATGCCGTTCGGCCTATGCAATGCTCCGGCCACGTTCGAGCGCATGATCGACACCGTTCTCCGAGGCCTGAAGTGGAAAACGTGCCTATGCTACCTCGACGACATAGTCATTTTTTCTTCGACTTTTTCAGAACACCTTGTTCGTCTCGATGAAGTATTAAGCGCACTTTCTGAGGCCGGCCTTCAGATAAACACCAAGAAATGTTCCTTTGCTTCCACTTCTATCAAGGTACTCGGTCACGTCGTTAGCCAGAAGGGTGTAAAGCCTGATCCCGACAAAGTGGCTGCAGTTTTGCATTTTCCTCGCCCATCGCGCGTCAAAGACCTGCGCAGTTTTCTGGGGCTAGCGTCATACTTCCGGCGCTTCATACGCAACTTTGCCTCTATTGCGGCCCCTTTGCATAAGCTCCTCTGCGCTGACCAGCCGTTTGTTTGGTCTGAGGCCTGTGAGGTCGCTTTTACTACCTTAAAGAAGGCTCTCACATCTGATCCGATACTAGCACATTTCGACGACAATGCTCCAACGATTTTACACACGGACGCCAGTGGACACGGCATTGGTGCAGTTCTTCTGCAGCGGCAGCACTCTTCGTGCGAGCAAGTCATCGCCTACGCCAGTCGTACACTGACTGCAGCGGAGCAGAACTACACGATAACTGAGCAAGAGTGCCTCGCTGTTATCTGGGCCATTCAGAAATTTCGCCCTTATTTGTACGGCCGCCAGTTCACAGTTGTCACTGACCATCATGCCCTGTGCTGGTTGTCCTCGCAGAAAAACTTGTCCGGCCGCCTCGGCCGCTGGATTCTCCGTCTCCAGGAATATGACTTTACCGTCACCTATAAATCGGGCAAGAAACACCAGGACGCCGATGCGCTATCTCGTTGTCCCCTCGCCCAAACCCAACCTCCGCATCCGCAACCCGTGTCCTCCGCATCCTCAAACTGCCAAACTACCCCTTCGACGGCTATTTCAACCTTGACCGCCGCACCCATTGACTTGATGCCAGCTCCCAGTCTTGGCGATCTCGCCTCAGCGCAGCGGGCCGACCCTTACTGTCGGACTCTTATCAACCGTCTGAGCGGTGCTACGCGGCCACCGAATGCCCGCCTACGTCGCCAACTTAACTCTTTCAAGCTAGTCGACAACATCCTTCTTTGGCACAATTACAGCCCCTTCGGTGACTCATGGGTCCCTGTCGTACCCCGTTCTCTTCGCCGAGAAGTTTTGCAGGCCTTTCATGATGATCCCCCGGCTGGCCACTTAGGCTTTCAGAAAACTTATGACCGCATCAAGCGCCGTTTCTTTTGGCCTGGCCTCTCAACCGCTGTTGGAAAATATATTGCGTCTTGCATCTCTTGCCAACGTCGTAAACGGAGCACGTCTGCCCCTGCGGGCCTTCTACAGCCTCTCCCCTGTCCTTTCTCCCCTTTTGAAGTCGTTGGGATTGACCTCTACGGTCCCTTACCATTAACACCAACGGGCAACCGTTGGATCGTCACTGCCATCGACCACTTAACTAGATACGCTGAAACGGCCCCTGTTCCTTCCGGCTCTGCTTCAGAGATCGCCCACTTCTTCCTGAACGCCATCCTTCTGCGCCATGGAGCTCCTCGTGTCCTTATTAGTGACCGCGGCAAGTCCTTCCTCTCCAGCATCCTTGCCGAAGTTCTTCACGCCTCCAGAACCGTGCACAAAACCTCTTCAGCTTATCACCCTCAGACCAATGGGCTCACAGAGCGCTTTCATCGCACGCTGTCCGATATGCTAGCCACCTACATCCAGCCCGACCACACCAACTGGGACACCATGCTTCCCTTCGTTACCTTTGCATACAATAGTGCCGTGCAAAGAACCACCAACTTCTCCCCATTCTTCCTTGTGTATGGACGTCAACCTACCTTCACCCTCGAAGCGTCTTTCTTCTCCGCCCCCTCAACCTCTTCCAGACTCTCTCACGAACAGTTTACTTCTCGTCTTACCTACTGCCGTGCCATTGCCCGCCTGAATACCGACGCCTCCCAAGCCTCCCGGAAAAACACCTATGATCTCTCCCACCGTGCCATATTTTTTCACCCTGGTGATGAGGTACTGCTGTGGACTCCAGTGCGTACCCCGGGATTGTGTGAAAAATTTTTGAGCCGTTATATTGGTCCGTATACTGTACTCGAACAAACGTCCCCGGTGAACTATCGCGTTGCCCCTGTTTATCCTGTTAATGATCGTCGTTGCCGAGGTGCCGAGATTGTTCATGTTTCACGCCTCAAACCCTTTGCCCGTCGCCCTACTGTGCTCTAATCTGCGCCCGGGCCGGTCGCTTTCGTACGCGAGGGGAGAAAGTGTAAGCACAACATGCGACCTTCGTCTTCATCTGTACATATCCATCATCATCGCTCAAAGCACAACATGCGATCTTCGTCTTCATCTGTACATATCCATCATCATCGATCATCTTCTTCTTCGAAGCGTTGGTCGCCATACTTGCGGGTGCCATTAAAAGCTCGCTCCATCCTGCGCTCTGTCTCCTGTCTCACAATACCTAAAAAATTCGGCAGTAACAACATCGCTTCAGACAGAGCTGTATTTTATGATTAGGGCTTCATTACGTAATAAGTTGTACTTGATTCTGGGCCTTTGTGGAGACGTATCACATCTTTCACCAGTGGCTTTGATGCGACGGAATGAAAATACTGATGAATGGTCTGATATACGCACGTTACAGATGCCAGAGTACGTATGGACGTTGCCGGACAAAATTTGACCCAAAACTGTGACCAATGTAGCGGTGATTCGAGTTTGCACAGATACAGCTTTAGTAATACTGTAAGACTGCAGCAGCAGTATTTACTCAGAAGCCGACACTATAGTAGCGTCAATGTTAAATTCTGTTCTTCTTAAAACAGCGCCTTCATGTTTATCATGTACAGACTCAAGAATCTCGTCCATTTGCTCTAGAAATAGACGGAGCTTACGGGGGGCCTGTATACTATGCCTACTATTATAACTTTAGAAAAGCTAAACAAAAAGGCATTTGAATGTTTGGTAATTTACTGATATGTGTTAACTGTCATCTGTCGCAATGCGGGCGTAATTAGACAGCTACTCGTGCTCATCTAAACAGAGAGTTCTTACAGTTTGTTAGTAGTGTATATTCAGGTACAGGGGCCTGTTCCCCGCTTTTCAACCACGTTTCTGTTAAAGGTAGAGCATAAAACAAGAATTCGTTATCAGGTAACAGTGCTATCGGTCAGTTCTGATTTTTATAGAAACTTCGAGCACTGCAATGAAACGAGGAAAATTTATTCCTCTCACGAAATTCAAGATTCACTTCGGCAGTCGTAAAACTAAAAATTAAGGTAGAACACTGAAAACTTCTGCCTTCTAGGGTCACTGGCATACACCATTTGGTCAAGATCCCCCTCTTAAGTCATGAGCTGAAATTTAGACGTATTAGTTTCACTCATTACCATCTTGTCATTGCTCACTCATGCAATTTTCAATCTTTCCTGTTTTGTTCTGCACAGCCCTTCCGAGAAGGATCTTCTGAACAGACATGCTAATTTACGTGCACTGGTTCACTAGTGCCAAGACCCAGAGCAGATGTTGAGCGTTTCGGTTTTCGAGCTATCTGCAAAATTTTATCTCGTGTCCTATTGATAACAATTTTACAAGTATGCTGGGCACATTGTTGTGTTTGTTCGGAGCGCAGTGCATAGAATTGATTTCCGTATCGTGATCTCTATTTTCACTGAAGTAGCAATTATTAAGGACACATCATAGTGGGACTCCTCTGATTACGATGCTGTTTCTGCGACTGCATCAGTTGATGTAAATAACATCGTGGTACAGCTCGTACATTTGATTTTGCAGCTCCTTGATTTTGCAGCGCCCACCCTCTGCTCTTGTTTTGCTGAAGTCAGCTATGAACAATCTGTAAACTGGTTTCAGTTCTTGAAACGAATCATTCATCAAATCTCTTCGCGCTTTCTGTTCCTTGTGGTCGTCTGCGACTCGTCGTCTGCAGTCATCTGCAAACAAGCAAGTGCAAAGTTCGTAACATACAGTCTTGGACACAAGTCTTCAGGCCAAAGGTTTTTCGCTTCACGCGCATACTGAGCCATCACGGCAGGATTGACGACTTAATGGCCTTGAAAGGCTTGGAGAAGACTTCTTCTCGCACTAGAAAAGCTTGATGCTCGAGTGAATTCTTCAAGGAGAATTCATTCCACTACAAGTGAGCGCTGTGGCCTGAAGACTTTTGACGCGGGTGTACTTTTGAAATGTAAACCAGGGCCTTAGGTTGCCTGTGGAGTTTTCGCCTGCCTCAAGCACTGTGTGGTGTGCATTCAATCTTCAATGAGTTGGTCTTCAATCATTCAAAAACTTCCCTTGGTGCTAGATGGTAACATCATCCGGGAAAAGGGCGTGGCTTATGCACAATACATGATCAAGAAAGAGAGGGAGACTGATATATGCAATGTTGAGAGAAGCGCCGACATGACTGGCCCTTTCGGCGGGCCTCTCATGCCCATCTTGACCCGCGTGGTTTTGTGCCGGCGTTGATGACGACTATTAAGGTGTAAGCCATTCTTGGTTAGAGCGAAACAAAACTGCGCGAAGACGACGGGACAAAAGAAAGGAACGAATACACACACACAAAGCGCTTCTTGGCTCATGAGTGACGTGGGTGGGAGTTTGTAGACGGAAGTTGTTTGCACGAACTGTCAAACAACAGTTTATAAGCTGCATATAGGGAATGAAATAAAAAGCGAAAAATTAAAAACAAAACGACAAAAATAAAAGCAAAACACAAAGTAGAAATAAAACAAACAGAAAAATAAAAGATAAATAAACCCGAAAAGAAACAAGCCGAAGATAAAGAATGTAAATATGAGGGAAAAAAGAGGAAAGGCAAAGGCTTCCGCATTTATACCCTTAAACTGACTTACGTGCAATCCTTTAGCTTTTCTGTCCTTCGTGTAATCGCAGATCTACTACTAGACTCGCAAGATGCAGTTGGTGTTTGCAGGTTGGCGAGGAGCGCGCAGTGGTTGACGTCATACTTTCCCTTCATATCTATAGGGTTAGATGTGCTCGGCTATTGTTTCTGCGTGCTGAATAAATGACTTCGCATTTCAGTTGCGGAAGGACACCTTGGGCACACACGTGTGCTGTGGATCGAAATATTATGTGCGGCAGTAGCTTGCGATTCTATAGATAGTTGGAGATACGCGCGCGGACTGAGTTTGCCTGCGCATGGTGCGAGGGATATGGGGCGCAGGCTTTCAATGCTGATTTCTTTGCTGAGTTTGGGGATAAAGAGTACAACCGTCGTTTTCCACGTTTTCTCAATGGTGCCGGTGCGCCAGAATTCGTTTATGTAACCCGTGATTTGCTGCAGAGCCTCTGGAAGAGCCGTAACTACTTGTCCCCGGCACTGTGCCTCGGCGCAGATCTACTGCTTTGGAATCTAGGGTGGCTTTTATCTAGGTCTTTGTTCGGTTTCCCCTGCTAGGCAGTCCATATAAAAGTCTCGCGGTGGCTCAGTGGTTGTGGCGCTCGGCTTCTAACCCGAAATTCTGCGAAATTCTAAGCCCACACAGCGCATGCGCCTAATCCGGGCTCCTGCTCATGTCCCACTTACTGGTAATGAGGCGGCTCATTACCTAGCTTGAGAACTGTCCCGCCGAGCTGAGTCGTGCAGCCCGCCCGCCATCTACTCCGGCAAGGACAGGTTGTATTCTTACAGAGAGATCTTGCAGACTACAGGATTGCTAGACCAAGATTTCCCACAGCAGAGAAAACGCTCTACAAAAGATAGGACATTTGCCAGCATAAGGGTTACATCGCAGTGGTTGTGTATCCTCACGCGTTCGTACATGAGGATCCAGTCGTCAACATCTACGTTGTCGGTGCCAGAAAATGTCCCAGGGTGACACGGAGAGGGGGGGGGGGGGAGGCAGCGAGCGATGGCATAGGCGGTGCTGATGTTTGCTGGGAGGCGTCTTGGGCCATGGTCAGCGAAAACAGCTGGCGGCCTCTGCGGAGTTGCGTTGTCTGTAGGCGTAGCGGTGTCATAAAATTCGGTGCATTTTTTAAAGACAAAAAAAACAAAACAGCGTGGCGCGCACGGCGTCTCGCCGGCGCGAGCCGAACGGGGGAGAAGGAAACCACCGCTGAGCGCCTAGCCTGTGTGCCTGTCTCTCTCTCCCCTCCACCACCGCTCACCGACACGGCATGCGCGGAGGGAATGAGTCATCCACGCCGAGTTGTCTCGAACGTCCTAGTAGCTTCTACTGCTAACCAGGGGAAAAGGGCGGAGCCTTGCGTGCGCTAAGACATGTCCCCCTTCTCCGCATTCGGACATCGGCGACAGCGCCACGCCAGAACTAGCCGGAACCTTCGAGAAGCAGGCCCCGACCTCTGACCAATGGGGACGCGCGGCTTGCGAGAGAAAGGGAGGGTGTCTGCGCAGGCGCCTAATCTACCGCGTAGAGCAAACAGACGTGGAACCGCGCCTATAAAATAAGGACGTTGACCTCTGTCAGATTAGTCCGAACCGCCGTTTAAGCTTCATCGAAGCGCGCCAGTTCGACTCCCGGGAAAACACCACTCGGATAGCATCGGACCAACGAGCGCTCGGACAGCATCGGACCAACGAGGGAACGTTCGCCAGTCTGCGGGAAGGCGTCGTCGTGCACCTGTGGTCGTCGGACTGTCGCAATGCCCGGTGAACAAATTGTGTTTTGTTTGTTTGTCTCTCTCTTGTGTTAGTGCACTTTAGGTGCAATATTTCCTTTGAATTGTATTCTCTCTCGAGCTTAAATTTGCACGAGTTGCATTGTTCGGTTAATCACTTTGTATGTGCTTGTGCTAGTGATTGTGAAATCCTCTGTGTCGTCTCTTTGCTGTATAAACATTGTTTTGTTTGTGAAGCTTTGGCTTCGAGCCATTCTCTGGCTTGCGACCGGCGAAAGCTGGGCACCAAACGACCAAAAACCTCTTGTCTCCGCTGAGCTGGTCTCCGCTGAGCTTGCCACGCATAGTCGACGGCATCGCCTTTGAGTCCGAGACCGCAACCCCCCTAGGCTCTAAGTTTCACGCTAAAAATGCGGGAAGTGTGGGTGACATATATTCTGGCGTCTGCGACAGGACCTTTGGTGTTTTTAAGCGCAGAGAACGGAGAAAGAGTCGGAAGAAGTGTTCTGTTCTAAGCAGCAGACAGACGCTTCAGTGGCAGCAAAGCAAAAAGCTCTTTATTCGAGGCAGCAGCGTCCTTTTATAGGCAACGCTGCATGCCGGTCAGGCACACGTCATTTCCGTTACAATGTTATCAGACTGACTGGCTGATACAGAACATTCCTTCCTCTTTAATCAAAGCTACACGCGTTTCTTTCCGCGTTCATAACTGGAGGCTTGATAGGGATCAGGAGGACGTCTTGTTCGATTACTTCTTCGCAAATGGGCCTCTTCGGGTGTAGCCATGGTTGATGCGGTGGAATTTGAAGGCTGCGCTGCCATGTGTCTTGCCTCAGGCTGCGATGCCGGTTCCTCATTTGAAGTGGCGTCATCTATGCGAACATCCTAAAGCTTGTCCGCAGTGGGACCACTAATCACGGAGCCAGCAGGCACGGAGGGAGCTGATGGAAAGTCTCGCTGAACAGCGGCACTTGGAGTGGACTCAGGATGCGCTTCTTTTGCGACGTCGGGATGGAGTGATGACTTTGCACCCGATATCCAGCTGGGTCTCAAGTGGTCGATATGCACAAAACGAAACTGGTCACCGACTTTGACTACAAACGTAGAGTCGCTTACACGTTGCATTACGACCGCTTCCTCCCATGACAGGGTTTCCCCTCTCGTAGTCTTGACGAGAACTGCATCACCGGCTTCCATCTGCGGGTCCCTTCCTCGGCCCTCGTTGCGATGAGTGGCGTCTCTGGCTTGGCGGCTGCGCATGTCCTGCACAAAACTTGGCTTCAGGAGCGAAAGCTTCACTCGGGGTTGTCGTTTCAGGAACAGCTCAGCCGGCGTTCTTCCTGTTACGGAGTTCGGGGTGTTCCTGTAAGCAAGCAAGAAGTCGTTAAGTCGTTGGTGCAGAGTTCTGTTCTGCCCTGTTAGGTTATCGTGAAGCAGTTGCTTGAGTAGAGTGGCCTTTGTCGTCTGAACTTGCCTTTCTGCTGCCCCGTTCGACGAAGCGTGGTAGGGTGGCGTACGCGTGTGGCGAATCCCGTGAGAAGAGGTGAAATTGGAGAACTCCTGCGCAGTAAACTGAGGTCCATTATCACTGATTAGTTCCTCCGGGTAGCCATACGCTGCAAATATCTCCATGAGACAGTCGATTGTTTTCGACGTCGTCGTAGTGCGGAGGCATTTTACTTCTATCCACTTTGAGTAAGAGTCTACTAGAAGGAACAAGTTCGAGCCATCCTTCATGGCGAAATCGACATGGACTCTCTGCCAAACACGAGTTGGATAAGTCCATGGATGCAATGGCACTGGTGCCTTCGCAGGCATGGTCGTTTGGCACACTGTACATTGACGGACAGTGTCTTCAATGTTCTTGTCAATCAACGGCCACCAAACAAACGACCTAGCAAGCATTTTCATTCTTTGTATTCCAGGGTGTTCTTCATGTAGCAATGTTAATACTGCTTCCCTAAGTTCGTCCGGAATGATCACTCGCTGGCCCCACGTGATGCAGCCTTGCTCATACGATAGTTCGTTTCGACGAACGTAAAAGGGCTGAAATTTATCATCGTGGTGCGCGGGCCAGCCAGATAAGGTGAACTGCACGACTTTGGAAAGAAGGCGATCCCTTTTAGTCGCAGCAGCAACCTGGCTCGCAGTGAGAGGCGTTGACTCAAACACTGCAAGGCATTCTTCAGTGTCGTCTTTATGCTTGACCAGAAGTGGAAGCCTTGAAAGAGCGTCGGCAACTTCCATGTTTTTGCCGTTCCTGTAGCGCAGTGTGTACTGATAAGCTGCTAAGGTGATAGCCCAACGCTGAATCCTAGCTGCAGCCAAAGAAGGAATTGGTTTATCTGATGCCAAGATCCCCAACAGTGGTTGGTGGTCTGTATACAGCGTGAATTTGCGCCCGTACAGGTATCTATGAAACCTGCTCAGACCAAAAATTAATGCTAGGGCTTCCTTCTCGCCTTGCGCATAGTTGCGCTCCGCTACACTCAATGCTCTGGAGGCAAATGAAATTGGTCTTTCCGAACCATCAGGCATGACGTGAAAAATTACTGCCCCAAGACCGTAGGCCGACGCGTCGCAGCTTAAACCGATTGGCTTTTTCACGTCGTAAAAAGTCAGAACTCGACTGTCTACAAGACGCTGCTTGGCTTCCACGAATGATCTTGAACATTCGTCCGTCCACGCCCAACTCGTGTCCTTTTTCAGCAGGTCGTACATTGGTGCAGCTACTGTGGCTAAATCTTTGATGAATTTGGCGTAGAAATTCAGCAGACCCAAGAAGGCTCGTAACTCAGTTACGTTGCTTGGCTGAGGTGCTTCCGTGATGGCTTTTATCTTTGTTGATGTTGGAAAAATGCCATCAGCTGTCACTTTGTGTCCAAGATAAACGACGGACTGCTTGAAAAATTCACATTTCTGTTCTTTTACAGTGATATTGTGCTTTGCCAGTCGTTGAAGTACCTTTTCCACAGTTTCTTGACAGTCGTCTATATTGTCGCCTACGACGATGACGTCGTCGATATAGCAACCCACTTTTGGAATCCCTTTTAAGACTTCTTCCATTAACGACTGAAAGATAGCGGGTGCGCTAGAGATGCCGAATGGTAGGCGCTGAAACTGGAATAATCCGAGATGAGTGTTTACGGTTAACAGCGTTTTGCTTTCCTCAGCAAGCGGCACTTGCTGATAGGCTTGTGGTAGATCCAGAACGCAAAAGATTTTACCTCCTGCGAGCATGGAATACAAATCTTCCGGCAATGGCAAAGGGTAATGGTCAGTTTTTAGCACAGGATTAACCGTGACTTTGTAGTCGCCGCATTACCTTAATCCTGCGCCGCCTTTCTTCGCGACCACCACCAGAGGCGTTGCCCAGTCACTTTTCGTGACCCTCTTTAGTATTCCGGCTTGCTCCAGCTTTTCCAGCTCCTTTGCTACTTCCTCTTTGATGGCAAATGGTATTGGCCGTGCTTTTGAGAACACTGGTTCAGCCCCTTCCTTTACAAAGATGCGAGCTTCGAAGTTTTTGACGACTCCCGGGGTGCTCTTGAAAACCTCGGGATACTTTTTCCGTAAGGCTTCTACCCTCTGCTCCAATGACTTATCCGTGGACAGGCTGTATACTGCTTTCCAGTTTATCTGCAGTTTTTCCAGCCAGTCTCGTCCCATGAGAGCGGGCATCGGCGTTCCGTTTCCCTTCACTACCACAACAGGCAAAGAGATTTCGCTTGCGTCCTGCTTGACTAAGACGTTTGCTTTTCCAATTACCTCCAGCTTGTCTCCGGTGTAAGTGCGGAACGACACATTGGATTCTACACATTTAACATGCGGGAATCACTGCTTATATAACTGTTCTGGAACGATCGTGACCGCTGCACCTGTGTCAATTATGATCGAAACAGTCTTCCCTTCAATGTTCAGGTCGACGCTGTAGCCCCTTGAACTTTTACCCGAGAAGAACACAGTCTGACAACTCAAGTCTTCGGATTCGTCGTCCGTGGTGTCGACGTATCTGACAGCTTTTGCTTTGGCCCCGCTTTTGCAGACGGCTTGCAAATGCCCTTTTTTGTTACAATTTCTGCAGGTGTGGTTGCGATACCAACATTTTTCTCCCGCATGACGTTTTCCGCAATGCTTGCAAGCACTTCGCCGCTCTTCCTCGCGTTTATCTTTTGGCCATGCAACCGTCCTCGATTTCTTTTCCTTATCACGGCGACGTTCGCCCTGAATGACGTTGACGCTGCACGGTTTTGTGTCAAACTCATGCATTTGCTTCGCCTGTTGTGCCGCTAGTTCTTTATCTAGCGCCGTTTGGCACGCCAGCTCGAACGTCAAGTCAGGCTGTGCAAAAAGAGCCCGTGTGTTTCCTCGTCACGCAAACCAGCTACAAGCCTGTCCCTTAAGGCATCATTTAAAAACGTGTCGAAATTGCAATCTCTTGCAAGATGCTTCAGTTCAGTGATGAAATCTTTGACGCTTTCATTTTCTTGCTGCATTCGGCGATTAAATTTACAACGCTCTGCGATAATTGAATGAGCTGGTCTGAAATGATCTTCCAGAAGCTGTTTAATTTCTTCGAAAGTCTTCTGAGAAGGCAAATGAGGCACAATTATCTTCTTTAGCTCTTCGTATGCTTGCGCACCGAGTACGTTCAGAAACAACTTCAGTTTCTTGTCTGCAGAGACATCATTTATGTCTACGAAGATCTCGAAGCGTTCAAAATACGAGCGTATGTTGTCGATTTTCGGGTTGAATTCGGGCATTCTGCCGAGCTTAGGACCATGTCCAGGTTCTGCCATAATGAGCAAATTTCACTTATCTGCGTTCTTGCGCTCCTCCGGCGTTCTTGCGTTACTCCTGGCCGCCGATGAGATCGTGGCTGCAAGGGCGCCGTGTCGCCTTGCACCGTAGGCGGTTCAGCCATAGAGTAATATAGAAGTAAAGAGCGGACACTCCCGTAGGCCCCAGCGGCCGACTTTTGTGCACAGCGCACCTAGCGGACCCGGGGAAACGCACTGGCCTCAGAGATGATAGGCCCAACAGAAATCTTGGAGGCTCTACTTTCATTTTCGGTTACGTTCTCGCATGCATAGCGTTGGTTCATGCAGGTTTGCCCAGGTGTCAAGTGCACGGAACTTTGCATTGCTATTACCCTACCGCTTGGAGTCATGCAAAAGAACGTAAATGCAACGACACAATCACACAAGATGATCTTGACTGAGGTGTGTTTTATTATGCAAAACATGCTTGAAAAACATACTTGAGAAAACTTATTGGCGTGAAGCTTTTGCTCACGCAGGATGGCATAACCAAGCCATATTTTACAGTTCATGAACAGAGGCACACACACACACACATCTATATATATATACATATACATATATATCTGCCAAAAATGTTCAGTTATGACCATTACGAAAAGTGAGGAACACCACCTTGATACATTAATGTACAAGTTTTCACGTGCTTAAAGGAATAGACACACCGTTCTTTGATGTGTGATTTGTAGCTTGTAATGATGCTTATCAGAATGTTACACATGGATGAGCAGGAGATTTTTTTTTCATTTAATTACCTTCAAGGCCAGCGGGCATAGCAGAAAAGAGTGCGGGTGCATTAGAAAAAGTTGGGACAAAAAAGACAGTGTAGTGAATATATGTACATAAACAAATGAAATTGTTGATGTTGGGAAAACGGTTGCATAAATGCACTAAGGACAGGTAACAAAAAATGTCTCACAGAACAAGCAAGCAAAAAAGCTGGTAGGCATAAGTAACTATTCCAAACAAATGCAGAAGAAAACCGACAGTCGAGGGAAAGATATAATTCAAAGAGCACGCATTACAAAATGTTCCTGCAGTAAAAAATGAAACGAAGCCATGGCAGGCAACACCCTCATGAGGTTATGTCATGTAATTAGCAGGTTATTTAAAGCAACTGCTTTGAATTCAGCCTTATCAGCTTTACCAATGACAGTGGGGAAGAAGATTTACATAAGACAGCTAAATAATTCAATACCGATCATCTTCTCTCCCCTGTTTTGTATTGAACAGCCGAGCGAGGACTACAACATCAAAGTTCAGCGTAGGTCACGTGAAGAACGCAAAACACAGGAAGAGAATCGCTACTCAGTCGTGAGCACTCCTCGCTAAGTGGGCATTCCTTGGCAGAAATCATAGGAAGGGAAAAAGCACCAGTTATATCCCAATTTTTTCAATCGACTACATAACCCTAAACTGAGTTTTGACATTAGTCACTGGTGAACTGTGAAACGAGGTCAAGTGAGGAAAAATATGCTATTCTAAATTATTTTGCGGGTGTGGTTAAAATAGCATGAAAAACCATGCATAGTAACAATTTATGTATCATTTTACAAGAAGGAACTTCACTTTCATTTCAGGCAGAAATGGTGCCCGGAAATGATGCACAGTGGACAATATGGATAGCGAACGCAACAATTCTGTACTGTACCTGGCAAATATAACTGGTCTTCAGATAGAAAAATAACCTACTTGAGCCTCGTACCGCATCTTAATTTAAAAATAAGATGGACTATCTGCTGGAGCATTTCAATCCTGTCAGATAGGACAGACAAGGTGGCAAGCAATTAACTAGGATTGAAATAAGCTTTCACTAATGTAAAAAAACCTGTGTAACTGTGCTCTTTCAAAAGATTTTCGTATTTGAACAGTTATGCCTTAAACCTCTCAGGCTGCAAAGCAGAAACAAAGGACAGAAATCGAACTTGGTCCAAGCTGCAATCAACAAAACGGGTATATGCCAGCACAACAGTATGTGACAGTATGTGTTTACATCTTTGAAAAATGTTCCCTGCAAGGCGCCAAACAGAACTGGAAATGTATGCCAGACAGTTTGCCATATCGAACCGAGGAAACATTGCGCTGGTGTGAGACGCTTTAAACACTGGACAGAAAGGAGGACTATCTCCTGGAACGTTTTGAAGGCTCTGTCGAGTGGGACAGTCGAATCGCCATACAATTTACCGAGATCATAAGTGGCTTTCAGTAACACAAAGTGCTTGCGCTCTTTCAAGAGATGCCTCAAATAAAGAATTAGGCCTTAAACTTGTCAAGCTGCAAACCAGAAACAGAGGTCTGAAATCGAACTTTGTCCAGGTTGCGATTAACGAAACGAGTATGCCAGCACAAGCGTATACGACTGTACATCTTTAAAAATTGTTCTCTGCACACCATTGAACAGAATGGAAAAATTATTTCAGACAGTTTGTTATACAGGGCTAAGCAAACATTACGCTTGTGGGAGATGCTTTCAACGATAGAAAGAAAGATGGACTCCATTTCCTGGAACATTTCGAAGGCTTTGTCAGATGGGGGTGTCAAATTGCCGTACAACTTTCCAGGAACATGATAGGCTTTGAGTAGCATAAAGTACTTGTGTGCCTGTACCGTGCCATGCTCTTCTCTGAGAGTATCCGAACAACTACAGCCCTTGGAGTACTTATCGAGAAACATTTTGATGAGATACCCAGCAACATAATACGATACTGAATCATCAACAATATGAGATTCCTCCAGTGAAGAAAGTGTCTGTATATCCTGAAGTGCTGGAAAGTTATCCGAACAAGACTGCTCAACATGATCACCAAGAGATGGCCTTTGCAATGAAATTGAAGACAGTTCACGAAGAAGCACGGTGTGATCTTCCTCAACATTTCCTTTGTCTGAAAGTTTCATGATCTTGTTAAGCATGATGTGCTTTAGGCCACATATGAAATGGGGGACAGTGGGGTTTGAATTACATCCCTGCCTTTGTCTAATGCAGCCGAACATATTTTCCAATGGATCCTGCTGTAGGCGCCTTGTAAGGAGGAAGGTAAAGCCATCTACTCAACCTTGGGGGATTCCCCTAAACATTTGACCAACACTCTTCCCACTTCGAGTTACTGATCAATTCGCTCTCGCCCTACCATAAGCTTGCCGTCCCGGTTAGCTCAATTGGTAGAGCGACTGCTCCGGTGTGGCGGTGGTTCCGGGTTCGAACCCCGGACCAGGACGAATTTTTCTTTAACTACGAAGTTTCTGAGAAAGCTGTATAGCTTTCCTTTGTAGCCGTATGGCTGCGCTTGGGTGGATGCCAATGAGTAATTACTCCCTTATTACAAATCTACTCCACCTTGGGGGATTCCCCTAAACATTTGACCAACACTCTTCCCACTTCGAGTTACTGATCAATTCGCTCTCGCCCTACCATAAGCTTGCCGTCCCGGTTAGCTCAATTGGTAGAGCGACTGCTCCGGTGTGGCGGTGGTTCCGGGTTCGAACCCCGGACCAGGACGAATTTTTCTTTAACTACGAAGTTTCTGAGAAAGCTGTATAGCTTTCCTTTGTAGCCGTATGGCTGCGCTTGGGTGGATGCCAATGAGTAATTACTCCCTTATTACAAATCTACTCCACCTTGGGGGATTCCCCTAAACATTTGACCAACACTCTTCCCACTTCGAGTTACTGATCAATTCGCTCTCGCCCTACCATAAGCTTGCCGTCCCGGTTAGCTCAATTGGTAGAGCGACTGCTCCGGTGTGGCGGTGGTTCCGGGTTCGAACCCCGGACCAGGACGAATTTTTCTTTAACTACGAAGTTTCTGAGAAAGCTGTATAGCTTTCCTTTGTAGCCGTATGGCTGCGCTTGGGTGGATGCCAATGAGTAATTACTCCCTTATTACAAATCTACTCCACCTTGGGGGATTCCCCTAAACATTTGACCAACACTCTTCCCACTTCTAGTTACTGATCAATTCGCTCTCGCCCTACCATAAGCTTGCCGTCCCGGTTAGCTCAATTGGTAGAGCGACTGCTCCGGTGTGGCGGTGGTTCCGGGTTCGAACCCCGGACCAGGACGAATTTTTCTTTAACTACGAAGTTTCTGAGAAAGCTGTATAGCTTTCCTTTGTAGCCGTATGGCTGCGCTTGGGTGGATGCCAATGAGTAATTACTCCCTTATTACAAATCTACTCCACCTTGGGGGATTCCCCTAAACATTTGACCAACACTCTTCCCACTTCGAGTTACTGATCAATTCGCTCTCGCCCTACCATAAGCTTGCCGTCCCGGTTAGCTCAATTGGTAGAGCGACTGCTCCGGTGTGGCGGTGGTTCCGGGTTCGAACCGCGGACCAGGACGAATTTTTCTTTAACTACGAAGTTTCTGAGAAAGCTGTATAGCTTTCCTTTGTAGCCGTATGGCTGCGCTTGGGTGGATGCCAATGAGTAATTACTCCCTTATTACAAATCTACTCCACCTTGGGGGATTCCCCTAAACATTTGACCAACACTCTTCCCACTTCGAGTTACTGATCAATTCGCTCTCGCCCTACCATAAGCTTGCCGTCCCGGTTAGCTCAATTGGTAGAGCGACTGCTCCGGTGTGGCGGTGGTTCCGGGTTCGAACCCCGGACCAGGACGAATTTTTCTTTAACTACGAAGTTTCTGAGAAAGCTGTATAGCTTTCCTTTGTAGCCGTATGGCTGCGCTTGGGTGGATGCCAATGAGTAATTACTCCCTTATTACAAATCTACTCCACCTTGGGGGATTCCCCTAAACATTTGACCAACACTCTTCCCACTTCGAGTTACTGATCAATTCGCTCTCGCCCTACCATAAGCTTGCCGTCCCGGTTAGCTCAACTGGTAGAGCGACTGCTCCGGTGTGGCGGTGGTTCCGGGTTCGAACCCCGGACCAGGACGAATTTTTCTTTAACTACGAAGTTTCTGAGAAAGCTGTATAGCTTTCCTTTGTAGCCGTATGGCTGCGCTTGGGTGGATGCCAATGAGTAATTACTCCCTTATTACAAATCTACTCCACCTTGGGGGATTCCCCTAAACATTTGACCAAGGTAAAGCCATACTTATTTGAAAGCTCATCCCACAGCAAAAGAATTGCCCTTATTGTCACTTGCCACCCAGTAACCGTATGTGGCTGGCGCCTGCCTTCAAACCTCCACGCAGCAACCCAAGGTATGACAGCCTCGAGGAAGTCTCTCACCTCAGAATGTCCTTCTTGAATTGCATACCGCATGTTTTGAGCATTTCTCCTGGGGCTGGAACTGTTCAGAGCATCGAACAACTTATCCATCCGGTCGCAAAAGTTTGCTGTGCTAAGCGCAGCGTCTGGCAACTCCTTGACATAGACAAGTGCCGTAATAGCAATGGAAACAGATGCGCTTAAGACTTGGGTTGCTCGTTTAACCTTCATATTGCTGAATGGTTTTTGAAAAATATGCCTTTCCGTCAACTTTGGTGCCATTCTAAGCCGGAGCTCGTGTGTTGAATGGTACAATTTAGTGATATGTACCCAGTCGACGACCTCGCTTCCAGTATGCAGCTTGTGCATTTGCAGGTTGTTTCGCGTAGTTTTCACAAGGTGTGGAACATCGAAAATGAAGAAGATTCGATTATCATCTACAGTGAAAAAAGGCTGCACAACCGATACACCCAGCTGCCTGGCTAAGCTCACATTGGAGGCTCCCTGGTCACATATAATGCATTTCACAATGATGCCAATCTCAATCAGCTTTTTGATGAGAGACAATAATAAGAAACACAATTCTGATGACGGTGTTGATGCATGGCCAAGTGTATAGGCGACTGGCTGAACCCATCGTTTAGATATGCCAGACAACAGGACTACCAAGGCTCTGTCTGCAACGGTTGATGTTCGTTCAACACCATTGTCAGTAAACCCCTGTACAAGGTCTTGGTTTGCTTCATAGGACAGGTTTTTTTTAAGCATCATTTCATCGAATATCAGCGAACACACACGGTCACGCTCACACCATGATCTAGTTGATGACGAAATAGATGTCAATATGCCTGGAATTATACCAGGTGACATTCTTATGTCAGACAGCCACCTCCTGATGGAACGTTCTGTGGGCAAGGTGAGAAAAGAGGACAAATATCGGTATGCTTTTGGGCCACGAAAATGCAAGTGCAATGCAATTTTCTTCAACCGCTGGGTAAAGCGCCTTCCCTTGTCTTTTCCTCTCATACCAACATGGCCTTGCAGAAGCTCAAACCCTTCGTCTGACACATGGGGACGAATGGAGGCAAGCAGTTCGGAAATCGTGTGCACGGCTTTAACCTTTTGTTTCCGCAGTCTCGCAATGGTCTTCCTGTACTTTGAGACCTGTCCTTGAAGGCGCCTGATGACGTTTTCCTGCCGAGGCCTGCATTTTGCAGGAAGTGCAGCAGAGATGCTTGCAGAACCTGTAGTCAGAGAAAGAAAATAACAAATAGCCACACTATTCAGTACTGGATGAAAGTTCTTAAATCCTTACAGCTTTCGTTTCTCTTGTGAAAAAGTTACGTACGGTATAACAGGAATGGCTGGGAAACAAAGGTTTGCCTTAAAAGTGCATAGATGTAATCTCAAGAGCAGAAAATGCCATTTGTATGAGATACACTATGCAGTTGCATGTACCCTCTACAATCAGTTAACTGGGTTGGTAAGAATCATGTAAATCATTTTGATTGAATACTTTTTGAATGAATGAACTATAATTCCATCCTTGACATGCTAAATTACAGCTGCAAATGCAGACCAAACTGGTGCAGTTTCTGCGTTTGTCTGCTATGCAGTCATTTTTTGTGCCTGTGTGCGTGTGTGCCTGTGTGTGTGCATTACATAACGATGAAGAGGTCAAGAAGGTTTAGTGCCGACTGCATTCAAGAAAATATCAGCGATAGTCAGTGTCCAAGCTTATCTATTACTAAACTCTATTTGCACTTTGTGTACCCGCTTTTATACAAGTTATGAAGTACAGCTTTCAAGCACACTTTGCAGACATTACATGGAACACAAATAGTTTATGGATGTTTGCCATGAAATGCAAGGCACACAATGATAGAAATGAACAGAATGAGTGTTAGGGGTAGTGATCTCTAAGTGGACACCTGCCCAAAGAGGAATTTCAGAACTTCTACTGACACACACACAGGAAATGGTGCTGTAGAAAAGAGCTTTCTGGTGGGATACCCGAAGAAATTCGTTTATCTTCATAACTGCGCATAAGATACAGGAACAGAACAAAGAACACAAAACGCATACACAGCACAGACTTCTTGTGTTTCGAAAGACTACAGCAGACGTTTCATACTATACACCCACTAGGTAATAGGAAGAAACATAATAATGGGTGCGTTTATCTGCTTATCCGTAGGTCATCTACTCACGCCAGAGAAATAAATTTAATATCTAGGAGGTCGAAATGCATACTGACGAGTTTAGCACTTTTCCTTTTTTTCATTTGGGTTTTCTTTCTTTCAATCCCCCAGCTCTTGCTTCTTGTTGACGCCACATGTCTTTATTTAGGTTATAGTTCCATCGATATCGTTTGCACCTTTTACGACTGTTTTCACATAGCGTCTATCTTGGGTTCACATTAAGCATTCTTCCTTGTCGATTCCATCTTTCACGCCTAGATTAATCTCCGCTGTTCCGGTTTTCACCTTTTAGACATGGCTTTTGCAGGTGCGCTTTTCAGGTTTTTTTGGCGCAGGTTGGTTCCATCTAGATTTAGAAGTAGTCACCTTCATTACCATAATAATCAGTGTTTATGAGTGTATGCGCATTTTACTTTTTGCCCCATTTGCCCCATTTCTGACACCTGCCTTTCTGTAGTGGTCACAATGAACATTGTTGCTTTGCGCTTTCGCTCTCTTCCTAGGCTTCTCGATGTCATATGTTCTAGTATTCAGTGCCACGTGGGCTCGTAAACTTCGAGCACTTTGACTGATGACATCATATGTCCGCAAGATGTTTACTGTACCAGTTCCTTCCTGATATGGTGTAGTCAAAGCGACCATACTAATCAGATAAAGGCATTGGGTTTTTACTTTTGTTTCGCTGTTACCTGCTGACTGCAGAATACGACAAGTCTGCTGCAATCTTTCGAAACAAAACCTGGAAGTCTCCGCTGTTTGTGTATTCTGTAATCTGTCCCTGTCTCTTTCGTGCAGTTGTGAAGGTGCTGTACGAGACCACCCTTTTAATGATCACAATAAGAACATTTCACCTGCTGGATAGCTCACAGGGAACAGAACTTTCATGGTGGTAACTTAAAGCTGGCTCTCCAATACCACCACAACAGGAAAAAACATTACACAAGTAGCATGAGGTGGTAAACAAATGCCTCTCACCTTCAAGTGGCATGCCTCTGTCCTCCAGTGGTTCACTACTGCTTTGAAAAGCCGTGCAGCTGCCACTTGCCACGGGTTCTGCATGCAGGGAAGAAATTTAGACAGGAAACTTAAAAAGCTGATTCTCCCCAAGCACCACCGCAAAAAAAGCATTACACAAGAAGCATGAGGTGGAAAACAAATGCCTCTCACCTTCAAGTGGCATGCCTCTGTCCTCCAGTGGTTCACTACTGCTTTGAAAAGCCGTGCAGCTGCCACTTGCCACGGGTTCTGCATGCAGGGAAGAAATTTAGACAGGAAACTTAAAAAGCTGATTCTCCCCAAGTACCACCGCAAAAAAAACATTACACAAGAAGCATGAGGTGGTAAACAAATGCCTCTCACCTTCAAGTGGCATGCCTCTGTCCTCCAGTGGTTCACTACTGCTTTGAAAAGCCGTGCAGCTGCCACTTGCCACGGGTTCTGCATGCAGGGAAGAAATTTAGACAGGAAACTTAAAAAGCTGATTCTCCCCAAGTACCACCGCAAAAAAAACATTACACAAGAAGCATGAGGTGGTAAACAAATGCCTCTCACCTTCAAGTGGCATGCCTCTGTCCTCCAGTGGTTCACTACTGCTTTGAAAAGCCGTGCAGCTGCCACTTGCCACGGGTTCTGCATGCAGGGAAGAAATTTAGACAGGAAACTTAAAAAGCTGATTCTCCCCAAGTACCACCGCAAAAAAAACATTACACAAGAAGCATGAGGTGGTAAACAAATGCCTCTCACCTTCAAGTGGCATGCCTCTGTCCTCCAGTGGTTCACTACTGCTTTGAAAAGCCGTGCAGCTGCCACTTGCCACGGGTTCTGCATGCAGGGAAGAAATTTAGACAGGAAACTTAAAAAGCTGATTCTCCCCAAGTACCACCGCAAAAAAAACATTACACAAGAAGCATGAGGTGGAAAACAAATGCCTCTCACCTTCAAGTGGCATGCCTCTGTCCTCCAGTGGTTCACTACTGCTTTGAAAAGCCGTGCAGCTGCCACTTGCCACGGGTTCTGCATGCAGGGAAGAAATTTAGACAGGAAACTTAAAAAGCTGATTCTCCCCAAGTACCACCGCAAAAAAAACATTACACAAGAAGCATGAGGTGGAAAACAAATGCCTCTCACCTTCAAGTGGCATGCCTCTGTCCTCCAGTGGTTCACTACTGCTTTGAAAAGCCGTGCAGCTGCCACTTGCCACGGGTTCTGCATGCAGGGAAGAAATTTAGACAGGAAACTTAAAAAGCTGATTCTCCCCAAGTACCACCGCAAAAAAAACATTACACAAGAAGCATGAGGTGGAAAACAAATGCCTCTCACCTTCAAGTGGCATGCCTCTGTCCTCCAGTGGTTCACTACTGCTTTGAAAAGCCGTGCAGCTGCCACTTGCCACGGGTTCTGCATGCAGGGAAGAAATTTAGACAGGAAACTTAAAAAGCTGATTCTCCCCAAGTACCACCGCAAAAAAAACATTACACAAGAAGCATGAGGTGGAAAACAAATGCCTCTCACCTTCAAGTGGCATGCCTCTGTCCTCCAGTGGTTCACTACTGCTTTGAAAAGCCGTGCAGCTGCCACTTGACACGGGTTCTGCATGCAGGGAAGAAATTTAGACAGGAAACTTAAAAAGCTGATTCTCCCCAAGTACCACCGCAAAAAAAACATTACACAAGAAGCATGAGGTGGTAAACAAATGCCTCTCACCTTCAAGTGGCATGCCTCTGTCCTCCAGTGGTTCACTACTGCTTTGAAAAGCCGTGCAGCTGCCACTTGCCACGGGTTCTGCATGCAGGGAAGAAATTTAGACAGGAAACTTAAAAAGCTAATTCTCCCCAAGTACCACCGCAAAAAAAACATTACACAAGAAGCATGACGTGGAAAACAAATGCCTCTCACCTTCAAGTGGCATGCCTCTGTCCTCCAGTGGTTCACTACTGCTTTGAAAAGCCGTGCAGCTGCCACTTGACACGGGTTCTGCATGCAGGGAAGAAATTTAGACAGGAAACTTAAAAAGCTGATTCTCCCCAAGTACCACCGCAAAAAAAACATTACACAAGAAGCATGAGGTGGTAAACAAATGCCTCTCACCTTCAAGTGGCATGCCTCTGTCCTCCAGTGGTTCACTACTGCTTTGAAAAGCCGTGCAGCTGCCACTTGCCACGGGTTCTGCATGCAGGGAAGAAATTTAGACAGGAAACTTAAAAAGCTGATTCTCCCCAAGTACCACCGCAAAAAAAACATTACACAAGAAGCATGAGGTGGAAAACAAATGCCTCTCACCTTCAAGTGGCATGCCTCTGTCCTCCAGTGGTTCACTACTGCTTTGAAAAGCCGTGCAGCTGCCACTTGCCACGGGTTCTGCATGCAGGGAAGAAATTTAGACAGGAAACTTAAAAAGCTGATTCTCCCCAAGTACCACCGCAAAAAAAACATTACACAAGAAGCATGAGGTGGTAAACAAATGCCTCTCACCTTCAAGTGGCATGCCTCTGTCCTCCAGTGGTTCACTACTGCTTTGAAAAGCCGTGCAGCTGCCACTTGCCACGGGTTCTGCATGCAGGGAAGAAATTTAGACAGGAAACTTAAAAAGCTGATTCTCCCCAAGTACCACCGCAAAAAAAACATTACACAAGAAGCATGAGGTGGAAAACAAATGCCTCTCACCTTCAAGTGGCATGCCTCTGTCCTCCAGTGGTTCACTACTGCTTTGAAAAGCCGTGCAGCTGCCACTTGCCACGGGTTCTGCATGCAGGGAAGAAATTTAGACAGGAAACTTAAAAAGCTGATTCTCCCCAAGTACCACCGCAAAAAAAACATTACACAAGAAGCATGAGGTGGTAAACAAATGCCTCTCACCTTCAAGTGGCATGCCTCTGTCCTCCAGTGGTTCACTACTGCTTTGAAAAGCCGTGCAGCTGCCACTTGCCACGGGTTCTGCATGCAGGGAAGAAATTTAGACAGGAAACTTAAAAAGCTGATTCTCCCCAAGTACCACCGCAAAAAAAACATTACACAAGAAGCATGAGGTGGTAAACAAATGCCTCTCACCTTCAAGTGGCATGCCTCTGTCCTCCAGTGGTTCACTACTGCTTTGAAAAGCCGTGCAGCTGCCACTTGCCACGGGTTCTGCATGCAGGGAAGAAATTTAGACAGGAAACTTAAAAAGCTGATTCTCCCCAAGTACCACCGCAAAAAAAGCATTACACAAGAAGCATGAGGTGGAAAACAAATGCCTCTCACCTTCAAGTGGCATGCTTCTGTCCTCCAGTGGTTCACTACTGCTTTGAAATGCCGTGCAGCTGTCACTTGCCACGGGTTCTGCATGCAGGGAAGAAATTTAGACAGGAAACTTAAAAAGCTGATTCTCCCCAAGTACCACCGCAAAAAAAGCATTACACAAGAAGCATGAGGTGGAAAACAAATGCCTCTCACCTTCAAGTGGCATGCTTCTGTCCTCCAGTGGTTCACTACTGCTTTGAAAAGCCGTGCAGCTGCCACTTGCCACGGGTTCTGCATGCAGGGAAGAAATTTAGACAGGAAACTTAAAAAGCTGATTCTCCCCAAGTACCACCGCAAAAAAAGCATTACACAAGAAGCATGAGGTGGAAAACAAATGCCTCTCACCTTCAAGTGGCATGCCTCTGTCCTCCAGTGGTTCACTACTGCTTTGAAAAGCCGTGCAGCTGCCACTTGCCACGGGTTCTGCATGCAGAGAAGAAATTTAGACAGGAAACTTAAAAAGCTGATTCTCCCCAAGTACCACCGCAAAAAAAACATTACACAAGAAGCATGAGGTGGAAAACAAATGCCTCTCACCTTCAAGTGGCATGCTTCTGTCCTCCAGTGGTTCACTACTGCTTTGAAAAGCCGTGCAGCTGCCACTTGCCACGGGTTCTGCATGCAGAGAAGAAATTTAGACAGGAAACTTAAAAAGCTGATTCTCCCCAAGTACCACCGCAAAAAAAACATTACACAAGAAGCATGAGGTGGAAAACAAATGCCTCTCACCTTCAAGTGGCATGCTTCTGTCCTCCAGTGGTTCACTACTGCTTTGAAATGCCGTGCAGCTGTCACTTGCCACGGGTTCTGCATGCAGAGAAGAAATTTAGACAGGAAACTTAAAAAGCTGATTCTCCCCAAGTACCACCGCAAAAAAAACATTACACAAGAAGCATGAGGTGGAAAACAAATGCCTCTCACCTTCAAGTGGCATGCTTCTGTCCTCCAGTGGTTCACTACTGCTTTGAAAAGCCGTGCAGCTGCCACTTGCCACGGGTTCTGCATGCAGAGAAGAAATTTAGACAGGAAACTTAAAAAGCTGATTCTCCCCAAGTACCACCGCAAAAAAAACATTACACAAGAAGCATGAGGTGGAAAACAAATGCCTCTCACCTTCAAGTGGCATGCTTCTGTCCTCCAGTGGTTCACTACTGCTTTGAAATGCCGTGCAGCTGTCACTTGCCACGGGTTCTGCATGCAGAGAAGAAATTTAGACAGGAAACTTAAAAAGCTGATTCTCCCCAAGTACCACCGCAAAAAAAACATTACACAAGAAGCATGAGGTGGAAAACAAATGCCTCTCACCTTCAAGTGGCATGCTTCTGTCCTCCAGTGGTTCACTACTGCTTTGAAAAGCCGTGCAGCTGCCACTTGCCACGGGTTCTGCATGCAGGGAAGAAATTTAGACAGGAAACTTAAAAAGCTGATTCTCCCCAAGTACCACCGCAAAAAAAACATTACACAAGAAGCATGAGGTGGTAAACAAATGCCTCTCACCTTCAAGTGGCATGCCTCTGTCCTCCAGTGGTTCACTACTGCTTTGAAAAGCCGTGCAGCTGCCACTTGCCACGGGTTCTGCATGCAGGGAAGAAATTTAGACAGGAAACTTAAAAAGCTGATTCTCCCCAAGTACCACCGCAAAAAAAGCATTACACAAGAAGCATGAGGTGGAAAACAAATGCCTCTCACCTTCAAGTGGCATGCTTCTGTCCTCCAGTGGTTCACTACTGCTTTGAAAAGCCGTGCAGCTGCCACTTGCCACGGGTTCTGCATGCAGGGAAGAAATTTAGACAGGAAACTTAAAAAGCTGATTCTCCCCAAGTACCACCGCAAAAAAAGCATTACACAAGAAGCATGAGGTGGAAAACAAATGCCTCTCACCTTCAAGTGGCATGCCTCTGTCCTCCAGTGGTTCACTACTGCTTTGAAAAGCCGTGCAGCTGCCACTTGCCACGGGTTCTGCATGCAGGGAAGAAATTTAGACAGGAAAATTAAAAAGCTGATTCTCCCCAAGTACCACCGCAAAAAAAACATTACACAAGAAGCATGAGGTGGTAAACAAATGCCTCTCACCTTCAAGTGGCATGCCTCTGTCCTCCAGTGGTTCACTACTGCTTTGAAAAGCCGTGCAGCTGCCACTTGCCACGGGTTCTGCATGCAGGGAAGAAATTTAGACAGGAAACTTAAAAAGCTGATTCTCCCCAAGTACCACCGCAAAAAAAACATTACACAAGAAGCATGAGGTGGTAAACAAATGCCTCTCACCTTCAAGTGGCATGCCTCTGTCCTCCAGTGGTTCACTACTGCTTTGAAAAGCCGTGCAGCTGCCACTTGCCACGGGTTCTGCATGCAGGGAAGAAATTTAGACAGGAAACTTAAAAAGCTGATTCTCCCCAAGTACCACCGCAAAAAAAGCATTACACAAGAAGCATGAGGTGGAAAACAAATGCCTCTCACCTTCAAGTGGCATGGTTCTGTCCTCCAGTGGTTCACTACTGCTTTGAAAAGCCGTGCAGCTGCCACTTGCCACGGGTTCTGCATGCAGGGAAGAAATTTAGACAGGAAACTTAAAAAGCTGATTCTCCCCAAGTACCACCGCAAAAAAAGCATTACACAAGAAGCATGAGGTGGAAAACAAATGCCTCTCACCTTCAAGTGGCATGCCTCTGTCCTCCAGTGGTTCACTACTGCTTTGAAAAGCCGTGCAGCTGCCACTTGCCACGGGTTCTGCATGCAGGGAAGAAATTTAGACAGGAAAATTAAAAAGCTGATTCTCCCCAAGTACCACCGCAAAAAAAACATTACACAAGAAGCATGAGGTGGTAAACAAATGCCTCTCACCTTCAAGTGGCATGCCTCTGTCCTCCAGTGGTTCACTACTGCTTTGAAAAGCCGTGCAGCTGCCACTTGCCACGGGTTCTGCATGCAGGGAAGAAATTTAGACAGGAAACTTAAAAAGCTGATTCTCCCCAAGTACCACCGCAAAAAAAACATTACACAAGAAGCATGAGGTGGAAAACAAATGCCTCTCACCTTCAAGTGGCATGCCTCTGTCCTCCAGTGGTTCACTACTGCTTTGAAAAGCCGTGCAGCTGCCACTTGCCACGGGTTCTGCATGCAGGGAAGAAATTTAGACAGGAAACTTAAAAAGCTGATTCTCCCCAAGTACCACCGCAAAAAAAAACATTACACAAGAAGCATGAGGTGGTAAACAAATGCCTCTCACCTTCAAGTGGCATGCCTCTGTCCTCCAGTGGTTCACTACTGCTTTGAAAAGCCGTGCAGCTGCCACTTGCCACGGGTTCTGCATGCAGGGAAGAAATTTAGACAGGAAACTTAAAAAGCTGATTCTCCCCAAGTACCACCGCAAAAAAAACATTACACAAGAAGCATGAGGTGGTAAACAAATGCCTCTCACCTTCAAGTGGCATGCCTCTGTCCTCCAGTGGTTCACTACTGCTTTGAAAAGCCGTGCAGCTGCCACTTGCCACGGGTTCTGCATGCAGGGAAGAAATTTAGACAGGAAACTTAAAAAGCTGATTCTCCCCAAGTACCACCGCAAAAAAAACATTACACAAGAAGCATGAGGTGGTAAACAAATGCCTCTCACCTTCAAGTGGCATGCCTCTGTCCTCCAGTGGTTCACTACTGCTTTGAAAAGCCGTGCAGCTGCCACTTGCCACGGGTTCTGCATGCAGGGAAGAAATTTAGACAGGAAACTTAAAAAGCTGATTCTCCCCAAGTACCACCGCAAAAAAAACATTACACAAGAAGCATGAGGTGGTAAACAAATGCCTCTCACCTTCAAGTGGCATGCCTCTGTCCTCCAGTGGTTCACTACTGCTTTGAAAAGCCGTGCAGCTGCCACTTGCCACGGGTTCTGCATGCAGGGAAGAAATTTAGACAGGAAACTTAAAAAGCTGATTCTCCCCAAGTACCACCGCAAAAAAAACATTACACAAGAAGCATGAGGTGGTAAACAAATGCCTCTCACCTTCAAGTGGCATGCCTCTGTCCTCCAGTGGTTCACTACTGCTTTGAAAAGCCGTGCAGCTGCCACTTGCCACGGGTTCTGCATGCAGGGAAGAAATTTAGACAGGAAACTTAAAAAGCTGATTCTCCCCAAGTACCACCGCAAAAAAAACATTACACAAGAAGCATGAGGTGGTAAACAAATGCCTCTCACCTTCAAGTGGCATGCCTCTGTCCTCCAGTGGTTCACTACTGCTTTGAAAAGCCGTGCAGCTGCCACTTGCCACGGGTTCTGCATGCAGGGAAGAAATTTAGACAGGAAACTTAAAAAGCTGATTCTCCCCAAGTACCACCGCAAAAAAAACATTACACAAGAAGCATGAGGTGGTAAACAAATGCCTCTCACCTTCAAGTGGCATGCCTCTGTCCTCCAGTGGTTCACTACTGCTTTGAAAAGCCGTGCAGCTGCCACTTGCCACGGGTTCTGCATGCAGGGAAGAAATTTAGACAGGAAACTTAAAAAGCTGATTCTCCCCAAGTACCACCGCAAAAAAAACATTACACAAGAAGCATGAGGTGGAAAACAAATGCCTCTCACCTTCAAGTGGCATGCCTCTGTCCTCCAGTGGTTCACTACTGCTTTGAAAAGCCGTGCAGCTGCCACTTGCCACGGGTTCTGCATGCAGGGAAGAAATTTAGACAGGAAACTTAAAAAGCTGATTCTCCCCAAGTACCACCGCAAAAAAAGCATTACACAAGAAGCATGAGGTGGAAAACAAATGCCTCTCACCTTCAAGTGGCATGCTTCTGTCCTCCAGTGGTTCACTACTGCTTTGAAATGCCGTGCAGCTGTCACTTGCCACGGGTTCTGCATGCAGGGAAGAAATTTAGACAGGAAACTTAAAAAGCTGGTTCTCCCCAAGTACCACCGCAAAAAAAGCATTACACAAGAAGCATGAGGTGGAAAACAAATGCCTCTCACCTTCAAGTGGCATGCTTCTGTCCTCCAGTGGTTCACTACTGCTTTGAAATGCCGTGCAGCTGTCACTTGCCACGGGTTCTGCATGCAGGGAAGAAATTTAGACAGGAAACTTAAAAAGCTGATTCTCCCCAAGTACCACCGCAAAAAAAGCATTACACAAGAAGCATGAGGTGGAAAACAAATGCCTCTCACCTTCAAGTGGCATGCTTCTGTCCTCCAGTGGTTCACTACTGCTTTGAAATGCCGTGCAGCTGTCACTTGCCACGGGTTCTGCATGCAGGGAAGAAATTTAGACAGGAAACTTAAAAAGCTGGTTCTCCCCAAGTACCACCGCAAAAAAAGCATTACACAAGAAGCATGAGGTGGAAAACAAATGCCTCTCACCTTCAAGTGGCATGCTTCTGTCCTCCAGTGGTTCACTACTGCTTTGAAATGCCGTGCAGCTGTCACTTGCCACGGGTTCTGCATGCAGGGAAGAAATTTAGACAGGAAACTTAAAAAGCTGATTCTCCCCAAGTACCACCGCAAAAAAAGCATTACACAAGAAGCATGAGGTGGAAAACAAATGCCTCTCACCTTCAAGTGGCATGCTTGTGCCCTCCAGTTGCTCACTTGTGCCCTGAGGTGCCGTGCAGTTGCCACTTGCAATGGGCGCTGCATGCAGGAAAGACATTTAGACCGGCATCAGCAACAGTGGGCACCACCACAAAACAGTGTGAACTACTCCATACCAAAGTAATTATGCAATAAGCAAGTGGTGCAAAATAAAAACCCCTCACCTTCAAGCACAGTGCTTGTGTTCCCTGCACTTTCCAAAAGAGGCTGCCTCTCATAGTTGGCACTTGTGGACTCTGCTATCGAAGGAAAGGAAACACACCGTGTACTTCGGTCAGTTTTTCCTGCAAAAACCTCTATGCGCTTGCAGGGTTAGGTATGCCAAAGCTACCGAGATCAACACGCAAAAACACTAAGGATGCCAGTGCATAGCAGACATAATGAAGATAACAAAAATTCAGAGTGGGAGGAAAACAAGTCCCCATGAGCTTTCGCACAGAAAAGAAAGTTTCCTTGAATGAACAGAAATAATGATGGATCCTCCAGGCACAGAATAAACTAGATTGAATGGATGCCGGAACTTAAAGGCACACACAACCATGCTTCTGCAGCAATGACCAAATGTCATACCCACAATAAATACACAGGCAGTATTTTTCAACAAGCATGCAACAGTTAATACAATGATCTAACTCAGTGAGTATACGCACGCATTTTCAATTAGCACAAGGACAGAATGTTTATTACGAACAAAAGTGTTTGGTGCTTGAACAGACAGGAACAATGCGGTGCACTTAACAAGGGCAAAAAGGAACTTTGAAACAGGACGTACGGAGAGCCCACCCTTTAACGCAAACACACACATCTGGATCCTAACAGCTAGACAGGACTATCAAGCTACGTCTTTTGAAAGTGAAACGCGAGAGAGTTTTTTTTATCCATTTCATTCCCTTCTAACGGCCCTGCTTGAGTGCCTTCCTAAAGATAATAGTCTTTTTCCGCCCCTAAAAAGGTGAGGATCAAAAAGAGTGTTCATGGCTCGGTTGCCCTCCTGAGAGAGCGACAGTGGTTGCGTCCTTCCATTTTATATGCACAAGAAACGTATTCGTTGCCATGGGCTACTCTGGTGCTTTGTCACTTTACACACATCACATCAGCAACTCATGGCATCTCATTATACGAGTCAGGTTCTACTGTGGCATCACGGAACCAGGTTGTAGCTTGAGTGTTTGTTTTGATTTCATGACAAGATTATGTCAGGTAACTCCTGCAACGAGGTTTAGACTTGACATGCGACGTCATGACAGGGTCACGTGGTTCGTGTAAGACGTTACCACTAGATAATGTAAGAGGCGCATGCGTTGGGAACTCCATCACACCTAGGGATGTCTGAATTGCCTGTAGACGGAAATGTTATTGTGACGTCGCAAACTGGCGACCAATCTGGATTTCGCATCGCAATACTGGAAAACAGCACCGACCCCGGCTTTTCTGCGACACGGGTTCCTTATGTTGTCGCGCAAGAATCGGTGCATAATACTCTAAACACAACAAATATGTTACCTGCAGTTGACACGATCCACCGCTGTATCGATGAGTGGGAGCAGCATACTGCAGTCAGCAACTCCGGATGTTGAGAACCTTACATTTGTCATGCTCTTATATGTTACACTGGAGACACATTCCACATGAGTCTGAAGATGGGACTGGACAAGACAAAAGACATTTTCAGTGTGGAAGGAAGCACACAACATTCAATGAGAAGAATAAAAACACTGGTCATGGTAAGGCACCATATGGACAAAGAGATGGATTGCTCAGTAAAGAGTGCAAGCCACTGGGACAGTATGATGACCTTGTGCCCCAAAACAGGAATGTTCCAAACACAACAGCCACAACAGGGGCAAAAAGTAGATGTCACGTGGCGGTGGTCGATTGTGGGGCCTAACGTCCCAAAGCGACTCAGGCTATGAGAGGCGCCATAGTAGAGGGCTCCTGATAATTTCGACCACCTGGAGTTCTTTAACGTGCACTGACATCACACAGTACTCGGGTCTCAACATTTCACCTCCATCGAAATGAAGCCACCGCGGCCGGGTTCGAACCCGCGTCTTTTGGGTCAGCAGCCGAGTACCATAACCACTGAGCCACCACGGAGGGACACATGCTGTTAGGTTGTAATTAGTCGACACCAAGGAATATTTCTTGCTTATTGTCATTAATGTTTGAAAGAAATAGTGATCATGCATTTTTACGGCGCAAGGACATCTGAGACTGAAGGGAGCCATGGCACAAAGTACTTTCAGTCTACTCAAGGTGGGGTCAAAGACCCATTTCTCAAGCGTATCACCCCAAAGAAGCCGAGCACCAGGCCAGGGGACAGCTTGTACCCACTGTATCACCGGTGGGCACCCGGCGGCACTGGGGTTCGAATCCCGTATTTCTCGCATGCGAGGCGGATGCTCAACCACTGGGTCGCCGCTGCGGTTATTAATGTTTAAAAGTAGTACAAACAACACTTTTTCCTATGGAAACAAATGCACATATATGTCACATTCTAAAAAATGAAAGTTACCCCGAGCTAGCATAACTTGAGAGCACGTCAGTGGAGGCGCAGTGGGAACTGCACTTTTTGTGAGCTTTGTTCGAGCAGGGTCCATAAAGCAGTGAGCAGAAAAGTGCTCGCTGCACATGTAGTAGCACCTGCTGAGTGCAGAAGCTGGCCTTGAAAGAAGCTCGTCACGCCCGGCGTACTGCACCCATGCTTTTGCTCTGGGGAGAGAGATTATTCTTTAGCAATGGCTTGATGCTTGTTGAACATATCTCCGCAAATTTGGCGTAAGTAGTGCTGAAGTGCAAGTACAGATCAGAATGTCTCGATTTACGCACAACACATGGCAGAAGGTGTCACGAAGGGTGATTTTAACTAAAACAGCACTGGATCGGTAGAAAATATTAGCAGGCAGTAGTTGTACCAAGACGATGTTTCAGCTATCAGACGTGATGGGTGCACTTGCAAGATGTGCAGCGTCAAAAATAAATACTGCTACGCTTGAAGTTTACAACGGTATATTAAACTGAATGTGGATGCTTTCGGCGAGTAGAACTGAAAGTAAATGAAAAGAAATATAACACATGTGTGCACAGACTGACGTCTCCACAGAAATTCAGCTGACGCCTGGCTTCCTTCGAGTTTTTTCATTGTTGCCGCACCATGTGACACAGCAGTACCTGCCGTAGCCCCCACTTCCCGGTGGCATGGCCTGAGAACATAGAAAAGCCACAATTTTGCATATCGGCAAATTCCTGCTTTGAGATAAACGTAATGAACACTAACAAAAATACAAAATACACAATTTCTCACAACGCATGCTACGCGTAGCTAACCAAATTCACACAAAGGCGATATCATAGTTGAATTCACATGTCCTAAAGCCGCCGTGTGCAGCTTTAGTAAATAAAACAAACGGCCTTCGCGCCGAATGCTACAGTTATGCGCTATTTCTTGTTCGAAATATGCCTATTTAGGGCTATGCCCCCCAGCGAGACGCATAGAGGAATATTTACGTGCAGACAGTACAGTACAGCAAGAATAGCGAACTGCGGCCTTACCAAGAAACAACCGTCGCAGCACCACAGCAGTACACAAAACGGACGAGCCCACGAAGCTTGCAGACGCCGCAAAAAAATACAGCCGCTCACACCGTCGGTCCGTCGCCGCCTGGACGTGCTGCCCGTTGGCTTGACGCGCTTAAAAAACGCCGCTGTTGCTGACGTAACTGCGGCCGTAGGCGCGCAGCGCACGTCACTGCAAGCCAAGACATGCCAAGACCATACTCTTTTTCTTTTTTTTTATTTGCTCGTTCAGTGCCATCTGGCGGAAACGGGGAAGCGCCGAACTCGGCCGCGAAAGGGCCCGAGTGTCCGCTCTTTACTTTTAGGTTACTCTATGGTTCAGCCTCGTGACTGCTGCTGGCCGGCGGCGGTTTACTGCGCGCCGGATCCCATCCTCGTCGCCAGATGTTCTGTTCTAAGCAGCAGACAGACGCTTCTGTGGCAGCAATGCAAAAAGCTCTTTATTCGAGGCAGCAGTGTCCTTTTATAGGCAACGCTGCATGCCGGTCAGGCACACGTCATTTCCGTTACAATGTTATCAGACTGACTGGCTGATAGAGAACAAGAAGTTTACGAAGAGGTCGTAAACGAGCGTTAGCAGCATAGCGATGTTGTGAGGTGCCGCGCAGAGGCGGTTGGATACGGCTCCCCGAGTTGAGTTATGATCGAGGCTTGAACAGCTGGGACTCCAAAATGGATCTAAGAGATATCGTGAAGTTGGGTCGTCAGCTGGGCCTGGAAGAATCCGAGATTGCGGATAGGGTGAACCGGGAAATAGAAGGAAGAGAGAGAGAACGAAAAGAAAATGAGAAGAGGCAAAGAGAGATGGCTAGAGAAGCCGCAGAGAGGGAAAGAGAAATGGCTCTAACACCCACTAAGAAAGGCGAGAAGAAGCGCGGAGAGAAAGGAAAAGTGCCCAAATAGAGGCAGAGAAATTCGAATTGAAACGAGAAGGAGAAGTTCACCTAGAGAATGCGATTCTCATGAGGGATGAAGTGAGGAATAAGAAGAGCCAGCTTAAAAGAAAGGGCAAGCGTGGTAGAGTGCGAGAGCCCTCGCCGAAATGCTACCGGTGCAACAAGATAGGCCACTACGCCTCGGATTGCCGTAGCAACTTAGCAAGAAAACGCTTGTTTGCTTCAAGTGTGGAGATAAGGGGCACAAAGCAGCTGTGTGTCCTACTCTTGAGAAGCCGGTCCCGCAGGTAACGCAAGCATGTGGCTCTTCGTATGACGGCGAGGAGGAAGACTTTAGGGCCCACTGCGTAGAACAGGCCTACTGGGAGAAACCTCCAGTCTTATGCACAGTTACGTGTGTCAGACCAAAGTCTCTAACTGACGGAATGCCGGTTCTTCCCGGCAAAATTCGAGGGAAGTCAGTTTCCGTTTTGAGAAGCACGGGAAGCACCGGGGTTTTCATCAAAAGGGAACTGGTCACCGATGAAGAACTTACTGGAGAAATGAGCACTGTGTACTTCTTGGATGGTTCCGCACAGCTGTTACTTGAAGCCAGAGTGCACGTGAACACTCAGTACTTCACCGGAGAAGTGACATCGCTGTGCATGGAGCGCCTACTGTATGACCTCATCCTGGGTAACATCAAAGGAGCGAAATCACCGAACGGCCCAGAAATATGGGCCACCGATGTGGTGGACGGGACCTTCGCTCCCCATTCGGAAGAAAGGTCGGCAGGCGGTAGGTCTACAGTAGAGACGGCGCAGCAAGCACAAGCGAAGGCTCAGAAAACGGAGTGCCATTTGTTAGCCTCTAGCAAAAACGTGTGCAGTAATAACGAGACTGATTCGGTGGCAACCACAGAAGAGGTTGTAAATAGCTCCACTAGTGAGAGTGAGGTTGTGGAACAGCCTGTTCCTGCAGCTGAAACCACCGAGAATGAAGGCAACACCGGAGTGTCAATTCCTCAAGAAAGTGAATGCGTAGCTGCTACCGAGGTAGTAGGCACTGAGGAGAAGACCAACCTGACGCTTCTTTCAGGGGTCACCATAGGGAGGCAGGCGCCTGAAGAAGAAGAAGAAAGTTCGAGCTCCAGCGACAAATCACTGAGCTGCACGCCTGTGGGTTGCAGTAGGGACCATGAGAAAGAGGGGTCAAATGTCGCAGAGAACGAAAGCTCCGACGTAGTTATAGCCAAGGAAAGCGCACTCAGTGAAGACCCGCAAGCCGTTCCGAGTCAACCCTCGAGCAGCGAGGAGGGCTTTCCCGAAGAGAAATGCGAGGAAATGTGCGCCTCGGAGGGAAGAGGCAGTGCAGTACAAGGAATGGAGCACCACTGCACTGAAACTGACGCGCTTAGGAAATTATCAGAGAAAGCTGAGGAAGCAACACTGAGCGAAAGTGAGGAGGATGAGCCATCAACGGCTAATGAGCCACGCTAAGAATGCTCCTCACAAGGAAGGCTCCGAAAGAAGAAAAAGAAGGAAATATCAGAATGAGAAGAAACTTCAGCCCAGGAAGAACAGAAAGGGACTGAACCAGTGGCTTCGTCCCGGGAACCCATCTCGGACGATGCAGGTGAAATCGAACCGGACAAGCCCTGCAGAAAATTCAGGAAGAAAATGGACAGAAAGAGAACTAAGCTGAAGACAGCTGAGTCGAGTCCAAGCGAGCTGCGCGAGTATCGCAGCAAAGTGAGAAAGAAGCTGAGACCAACGAGTCCAGTGTGCAGCAAGGACTCAGTCTGGAGGCGCAAAAGAAAACAGAAGAGGGCACACCGAGAAAAAGGAACACACGAGAAGCCGAGCCGTCATGAGCGAACTGGCGTCAAGTTTGTTCGCAACAGACGCGTTAGCCGCAAGAAAAGAGGAAGGGCTCGAAGTCTGCGCGCAAAACCCGACAGGAGTACGAGCAGGAAGCGGAGCCAAAACAGCGTTAGGAAGGGAAGCCTCAGCATGAGGCGAAAGAAGAGCAGAGCTCGCGACAGAAAAAAAAGGTCAGAGTCGCGTGCGTAAGAGAATTAAAAGCGCGACTGAAAGCTTGAGCGAAACATTCATGTTCTGAACCAACTATCTAGGCCAAACCTGGAAGTATATGCGAAAGTATGCCTCATACATGTGTGCTTCCTGTTTGCAATGTTGTGTTAATGCACTGCCCAATCGCGGCGTGTTTTTATGTGCATTGTGAATATTGCATTGAGTTAGATATGTGGAATAATCATTGTATTGATGTATGTATTCTCACATGTAGTATCTGAGCGCATGTATGTGCTCACGAATTGTACCGCCAAACTGCGGCGTGTTTTGACGTGCAATCTGTCCATTGCACTGTGTTAAGTATCTGAAAAACATCTTGGTATTGATGTATGTATTTGGCATTCGGCGTTGAGTTTCTGAGCTCATGCATGTGCGCGCGAATTTTGTGTTTTGTGAATATTGTTACACAATATTCTTAAAGGAAGGGCCAGTATCACAAAATTCGGTGCATTTTTGAAAGACACGAAGAAACAAAACAGCGCCGCGCGCACGGCGTCTCGCCGGCGCGAGACGGACGGAGAAGGGAACTCCCGCTGAGCGCCTAGCCTGTGTGCGTGGCTCCGTCTCCCCTGCACCACCGCTCACCGACACGGCGTGCGCAGAGGGAATGAATCATCCACGCCGATTTCTCTCGAACGTCCGAGTCGCTTCTACTGCTGACTGGGGGGGGGGGGGGGGGGGAATGGGTAGCCTTGCGTGCGCTAAGACATGTTCCCCTCCTCTGCACTCGGACGTCGGCGACGGCGCCACCAAGCCCGAACCTACGAGAAGCGGGCCCCTACCTCTGACCAATGGGGACGCGCGGCCGGCGAGAGAAAGGGAGGGTGTCTGCGCAGGCGACACTGCGTGTATGTGCGCACCTACTGTGGCGCGTAGAGCAAACAGACGTGGAAGCGAGCCTATAAAAGGACGTTGACCGCTGTCAGATTAGTCCGAACCGCCGTTTAAGCTTCATCGAAGCGCGCCCGTTCGACTCCCGGGAAAACACCAGTCGGACAGCATCGGACCAACGAGGCAACGTTCGCCAGTCTGCGGGAAGGCATCGTCGTGGACCTCTGGTCGTCGGACTGTCGCAGTGCTCGGTGAACAAATTGTGGCAAAGCAGAAATTTGGGCGAGTTGGTAAGTATTCATGATATTGTTCACAGCGCAACAGAAACGGGAAAAACGAAAGACGAAAGAGTAACACACACTAGCGCTGACGTGTGTGTTACTCTTTCGTCTTTCGTTTTTCCCGTTTCTGTTGCGCTGTGAACAATATCATGAACAAATTGTGTTTTGTTTGTTTGTGTCTCTCTTGTGTTAGTGCACTTTAGGTGCAATATTTTCCTTTGAATTGTATTCTCTCTCGAGCTTAAATTTGCACGAGTTGCATTGTTCGGTTAATCACTTTGTATGTGCTTGTACTAGTTATTGTGAAATCCTCTGTGTCGTCTCTTAGCTGTATGAACATTGTTTTGTTTGTGAAGCTTTGGCTCCGAGCCAATCTGTGGCTTGCGACCGGCGAAAGCTGGGCACCAAACGACCATAAACCTCTTGTCACTTGGTAGCTGGTCTCCGCTGAGCTTGCCACGCATAGTCGACGGCATCTCCTTTGAGTCCGAGACCGCTACCCTCACACGCTCTAAGGGTGTCTGGGAGCTTCACGCTGAAAGTGCGGGAAGTTGGGTGACAAGGGGAAATCCACAGCTCCAACAAATATGCTGCAGGAAAGAATATATTTACACTTATTTACACAAGCGACGGGAACAGCTTTTAGCGGCACCCAGATGATGATGATAACGTCCTCGGGCTTAATGGTACGCACCCTTGGCGGGGGATTTTCCAGTGTGCACAACGGATACAAGTGTACTTGTTCAATCGCTCATGGTCGTCGACGTCTACCCGCTTGAATATTATCAGGTAGTCCGGCGAGCAGGAAGACAGCGAGAATGCCTTCCCAACGAAACACCTTATTTGGGCTGATTTTCACCCACAAAACAACTGAACGAACCGGGATCGGCGCAGCAAAAGGCGCGCTCGGTGGTCGTCGTACAGAATCCCTGCCGGTGTAAGCTGCACGCCACCGCGGTGGCTCATTGGTTATGGTGCCCGGCTTTTGGCCCGAAATACGGGGGTTTGATCCCGGCCACGACGGGCGAATTTCGATGGAGGCGAAATTCTAGAGGCACGTGTACTGTGCGATGTCAGTGCACGTTAAAGAGCCCCAGGTGATCTAAATTTCCGAAGCCCTTCACTACGGTGTCTCTGTTAGCCTAGTAGCTTTGGGTCGTACGTGGTGTCGCTGGAATGCAATCATTTCCTCAGGGACGACTTCATAGTCCAGTCCACCTAGCCGACGAAGGAGATTGTACGGGCCGAAATAACGGCGGAAAAGTTTTTCACTCAATCCGCGGCAGCGAATTGGCGACCAAACCCAGAGACTCTCCTGACTTATATTCGGCGTTGCGTCTTCGTAGGTTGCAGCGTCGGGCGTCGGTCCGCTGCTGGTATCGGGCAAGTCTTCGGGCTTCTGCGCGCCGAAGGTTGGCGGCGACGTCGGCGTTACCTTCTTCGGTAACGTTAGGCAGCATGTCGTCTCGCGTGGTCGGTACCTCCCTACCATCAACGAGCTTAAAAAGCATCATCTGGGGGTCTCCTGAACTGTGGTGTTGCAGACAAAGACAATGTATGGCAGGATAACGTCCCAGCTCTTGTGTTCTGCATCGACATAAATGGCGAGTACGTCAGCGATGGTTTTACTCAGGCGCTCCGTGAGTCCATTGGTCTACGGATGGTATGCAGTTGTCCTCCGGTGGCTTGCGCCAATCCCGCCGTGAAGGTTGGTTCGATGATTGTGATGAGCACATCAGGGGCGCCGTGTCACAGGAGAATGCACTCGTGCAAAAATTTGACGACTCCTGCTGTTGTTCTGCTCGGAAGGACTTTTGTCTGGGCGTAGCGGATCAGGTAGTCGGTTGCTCGCTAGAATCCTCGCTAGAACGAGGCAGGATGTAAAGAAACCTTGCCTTCCAAGTATTCGATGAGGCGTGATAGGTCGAGGTCCGAGCATTACTGCTGTGAAAAGGAGCCGGAGCTGATGGGCCTCAAGAAAGCATCCTCATCGTCGTCCGGCGGCGGTTCATCTACAGCAGCTCGTGCCAGGCAGTCAGCGTCCGTGTTTGCGTATGGACTTGTAAATGACGGTGACGTCAAACTCCTGGAGGCGCAGGCTCCATTAAGCGAGGCGGCCGGAGGGGGTCCTTGAAACTGTCAAGTCAGCACAGTGCGTGATTATCGCAGACCACCTTGAACAGTCGTCCGTACAGGTAAGGGCGGAATTTCGATGTAGCCCAGATGACGGCAAGGCACTCTTTCTCAATTGTCGGTTGGTTTATGGGGTTTAACGTCCCAAAGCGACTAAGGCTATGAGAGACGCCGTAGTGGAGGGCTCCGGAAATTTCGACCACCTGGGGTTCTTTAACGTGCACTGACATCGCACAGTACACGGGCCTCGAATTTCTCCTCGAAAGAAATTCAGCCGCCGCGGTCGGGATCGAACCCGCGTCCTTCGGGCCAGTAGCCCAGCACCATAGCCACTTAGCCACCGCGGCGGCTCTTTCTCAATTGTCGAATAGTTAGCCTCAGCCTTGGACACGGAACGGCTAGCGTATGCTGTTACTTTCTCCTGTCCGCCGAATTTCTCAACGAAGATTGCGCATAGGCCCATTCTTCTTGCATCGGTAGGGATTTCAGTCTAGGCGTTTTCATCAAAGTGCGCGAGGATCGGTGGGGACTGTAAACGACGCTGAGGTTCTTTGAAAGCGTCTGCTGGCAGCAGTTCACACTTAATTGGCACGTTTGCCTTTGTCAGCTGGGTCAGAGGCTCGGCGATGCGCGAAAAGCTCTATATGTTATGGATCACCAACTAGCCCGCACCCTTACCCTACTGAATTACCCTCTTGACAAATCGTCGGTAGTACGCGCAAAGTCCGAGACACCTATGCGCTGTTTTCTTATCGGTCCGCAGTGAAAACAGTGCTATAGCAGCTGTTTTGTGTGGCTCAGGGCCTAGTCCCTTCACGCTAACAATGGTCCTAGAAACAGCAGCTCTTCTAGGCAAAGTGGCACTTCTCTGCTTTCAAGGCTAGGCCGGATGACTTGATTGCCTGTTGTTGTTGCGACTGAGAGAAGGATGCAAAGGAAATTGCACGGGCCTGCCTACTGGCTCCAGCCGAGCCACTACCGCTGCCACGTGCAGATAGAGGAGAGTTAAAAGACCAGAAGAAAGAGAAAAAGAAAAGAAAAGACGCGCGTCGCAGCAACAACCGCGTCCGCCGGCCGAAGCCGCGCTCACTCCACCTCCTACCGACTTGATTGCCTATAGCACTTTGCAAAGTGGCACTTCTCGGCTTTTAAAGTTAGGCCGGACGACTTGATTGTCTATAGTACTTTGTAAAGTGGCACTTCTCAGCTTTCAAGGTTAGGCCGGACGATTTGATTGCCTCTAGTACTGTGCACAACCTTTTTAGGTGCTCTTCAAAGTTGGAAGCGAAGACAACGACGTCGTTTAAATATAGCAGACAAATTTGCCACTTCAGGCCTGCCAGCACTGCAACCATTACTGGCTGAAACGCCGCGGGACAGAGACCAAATGGCATCACCTTGAACTCTAAGAGGCCACCCGGAGTGATGAACGCGGTCTTCTCGTGATCACTTTAATCGATCACAATTTGCCAATAGCCACTCTTAAGGACCATCAATGAGAAATGCTTGCCATTGCAGAGCCGGTTCAGTAAGTCATCGATGCGGGGGAAGGGGCAGGCACCCTTCTTCGTTATGTTGTTCAACGGGTGGTAATAGACGCACAGTCGAAGTGCGCCTTCATTCTTCCTCACTTGAACAGCCAGGGCTGCGCAGGAGCTCTTCGACTGCTGGATGAGGCCACAAACCATTTCTTCCACTTGGTCACGGATGTCTCATCGTACTCGCGGCGACAGACGGTAGGGGCTTCGGCGGAGAGGGCGACCGTGCTGGTCGATGATCGCCTAATGTTCATTTAGAAAATCCTTGCCCAATGTCACGTCACGGGAACGCTGCTGTCAAGGTCACATGATAGGTATGTCCCTTGAGAGTCACTCGCGCTGTGCGTCGTCCCGATGGCGTAATGAGGTGAACTCCTCCGGTGGGAATGTGGGCCGTCCCATGCGGTCGCGACTTCCCTCAGCTGCACAGTGAATGTTTCATTCATCACCGAATAATCGGCCCCTGTGTCTGCTAGAGCAGTAACTTTCAACTGATAACCAGTTCGGCGGCAGTGCGCTAACCACACCTGTCTAAGGAACGCTCTCTGCCCTCTGCTTTTGCAGATTTTCTGCACGGCGCATCCTGTGCTACCTCACAACGAAAACCCGTTCGCAGTGTTCCAGACAGATAGCATTCTGGAAGCAAGGTGATCGTTTGCAACGCCATACCTACGTAACGGAAATCTACAGGGGAAGAGGCTATCAGCGCTTCCGGGGCCGTTCGCGGCATAAAAAATTTGAAATTTGAGCGCAGCAAATAAGCTGTTTCACCTTTTCGATAGATTGAGGCAAAGGAATCGAGCAACACATGTATGCGCTATCACAGAATGTTTTTTTTTTATTTTTCACACGTATTCCTTTAACAAAGACTGCACTAACAGTTCTTGACAGTCATGAAGGAAGCTTTGTGGTCGGAGAAATAGAGTGATATATGTTCGAATTGGTACACCAATGCTTGATTCTCAAAGACGAGATCTATACAAGTGCCTCGCGAGGTTGTTACAGCCGTGGGACGCGTTACGAGCGAGAGGAACGGGATGTTCTCCCGCATAAGTGTTAGGAAATTGCTGTTTGTCTTTATGTCAACATTAAAGTCCCCCACTACTAACATCGGTGTGGATCGATGGACGGTTAATGCGAGTTGCAGGAAGTGCACGACGTCTTTCGTGAGTGCGGTAGGGGCGAAGTAGGCAGCTACTACCAGCAAGCCGTTGGGCAACTTTGCGGCGCACAGTTCTCCAACTTCATGTGACGTGCCAAACATTTCGACTGGTATTGCAGAGAGACCTGTGCGCAAGTAGATAGCGACTCCCGCCGCTCTGTTGTGGAATCTGCGAGCACCACAGCAGTATAGGAAATCTATGATTTCGAGAGGCTCTTCGGGATCCATCCAGGTTTCAGCAAAGCAAAGTACAGAGGAATGGCGCAGAATGTGATCGTGGTGTACGTCTTTGGCATGTGCGGCAAGGGAGCGTACGTTAAGAATGTGGTTGTGAATGATGAATCAATTGCTGCCAGCGAATGACGCGTCCATTGGCTGTCTGCGTGTGTTACTGATGTGTGGTTAACATGTTAAGCTTCGCCTGTAAGAGTGGAACGCGACAGCGTCTTGCAACGCTGCCAGGGAGTCCACAGAACGCCATCGCCAATTCGGCTGTACGCCTTGCTGGACGGTAAATTTATTTTTTGAGGAAAGGAAATGTTCTCTCGCATATCTGGGTGGACACCTGCACCTCGCCGTAAGGGAAAGGGGGAAGATGGGAGTGAACGAAGACGCCGTATTAGCTAGACGCGCCTTTGTTCATTCCAAACCATTCAGCTGGCATTACGGAGTGGCTAGCGTGCTCGTATCGCACTCCGGAGACCCTGGTTCGATTCCCCAACTCGACCAATTTCGTTCTCGGTTTTATTGATTTATGCGGTCTAACTAGAAAGGTTAATTAGGCTATTTCATATTTATATTATTGTATTTCTATCCATCATGTTCTGTCATTAACCTGTCAATTGTTGGAACTGTCTAGGATGTTCGACACAACGTATATGAAACGAGCAATATGAAACGAGCAACGTCTTACTGAGTGAGAGTATCTGTTCTCGCTTCGGCGAGCGCGGCTTCGGCCGCTTCTTTTTGAGCAGCGTCCGCTCCGGCGGACGCAGTTGTTGCTGCGACGCGCGTCTTTTCTTTCCTTTTCCTTTCTCTCTTTCCTCTGATCTTTTAACTCTCCTCTATCTGCACGTGGCAGCGGTGGTGGCTTGGCTCGAGCCAGTAGCAGGCCCGTGCAATTTCCTCTTCATCCTTCTCTCAGTCACAACAACAACAACTTACTGGAGGGAACGCGGCTTCGTACTTATGTTTTTTTCAGCAGCGTCTCCTTCCGCGGACGCTGTTGTCGCTGCGGCGCGCGTCTTTCTTTTCTTTTCATCTGACCTCTTCATTCTCCTGTATATTAATTAGGCTAATTGATTAATTAAGCAATTAACTAAACTCAGTCCAACTTAGCTGCAGCATCACTATACGATCCCTTTGATTGGTTGCATGGTTACTAGCCAAAGTACAATTGGCCCCATTTGAAATTCGCGCACTGTGACGTCACGAGCATTTCGACCAATTGAAAAGCGAGACATTGGGGGCGGAGCTGGTTACGAGGCCGACGCCGACGACGACGCGAAACCCAGGAACGGACGCCAAAGAGCTGCGCTCTAAAACGCATCCGCAACGAGCCCACCACGCAGTTCGGCGGCAGTGCGCTAACCACACCTGTCTAAGGAACGCTCTCTGCTCTCTGCTTTTGCAGATTTTCTGCATGGCACATCCTGTGCTACCTCACAACGAAAACCCGTTCGCAGTGTTCCAGACAGATAGCATTCTGGAAGCAAGATCATCGTTTGCAACGCCATAGCTACGCCACGGAAATCTACAAGGGAAGAGGCTATCAGCGCTTCCGGGGCCGTTCGCGGCATAAAAACGCATCCGCAACGAGCCCACCACGCAGTTCGGCGGCAGTGCGCTAACCACACCTGTCTAAGGAACGCTCTCTGCTCTCTGCTTTTGCAGATTTTCTGCATGGCACATCCTGTGCTACCTCACAACGAAAACCCGTTCGCCGTGTTCCAGACAGATAGCATTCTGGAAGCAAGGTCATCGTTTGCAACGCCACACCTACGTCACGGAAATCTACAAGGGAAGAGGCTATCAGCGCTTCCGGGGCCGTTCACGGCTTAAAAAGGCATCCGGAACGAGCCCACCACGCAGTTCGGCGGCAGTGCGCTAACCACACCTGTCTAAGGAAGGCTCTCTGCTCTCTGCTTTTGCAGATTTTCTGCATGGCACATCCTGTGCTACCTCACAACTAAAACCCGTTCGCAGTGTTCCAGACAGATAGCATTCTGGAAGCAAGATCATCGTTTGCAACGCCATACCTTCGTCACGGAAATCTACAGGGGAAGAGGCTATCAGCGCTTCCGGGGCCGTTCGCGGCATAAAAAGGCATCCGCAACGAGCCCACCACGCAGTTCGGCGGCAGTGCGCTAACCACACCTGTCTAAGGAACGCTCTCTGCTCTCTGCTTTTGCAGATTTTCTGCATGGCACATCCTGTGCTACCTCACAACGAAAACCCGTTCGCCGTGTTCCAGACAGATTGCATTCTGGAAGCAAGATCATCGTTTGCAACGCCACACCTACGTCGCGGAAATCTACAGGGGAAGAGGCTATCAGCGCTTCCGGGGCCATTCACGGCTTAAGGCCGGTTCACATGCAAGCGACTGAGCGATCGAGCGGCGCGTCGCTGCGAAAATTTCCAACTTGTTGAAACCTCGCCGCTCGTCGCAGCGACGACTCAAAACAGGTTTTTCCGTCGCGGCGGCAGGATTCGCTACCATATTCGCTTGCATGTGAAACAGGCTTTAAAAAGGCATCCGCAACGAGCCCACCACGCAGTTCGGCGGCAGTGAGCTATCACACCTGTCTAAGGAACGCTCTCTGCTCTCTGCTTTTGCAGATTTTCTGCATGGCACATCCTGTGCTACCTCACAACGAAAACCCGTTCGCCGTGTTCCAGACAGATTGCATTCTGGAAGCAAGATCATCGTTTGCAACGCCACACCTACGTCGCGGAAATCTACAGGGGAAGAGGCTATCAGCGCTTCCGGGGCCATTCACGGCTTAAAAAGGCATCCGCAACGAGCCCACCACGCAGTTCGGCGGCAGTGCGCTAACCACACCTGTCTAAGGAACGCTCTCTGCTCTCTGCTTTTGCAGATTTTCTGCATGGCACATCCTGTGCTACCTCACAACGAAAACCCGTTCGCCGTGTTCCAGACAGATTGCATTCTGGAAGCAAGATCATCGTTTGCAACGCCACACCTACGACGCGGAAATCTACAGGGGAAGAGGCTATCAGCGCTTCCGGGGCCATTCACGGCTTAAAAAGGCATCCGCAACGAGCCCACCACGCAGTTCGGCGGCAGTGCGCTAACCACACCTGTCTAAGGAACGCTCTCTGCTCTCTGCTTTTGCAGATTTTCTGCATGGCACATCCTGTGCTACCTCACAACGAAAACCCGTTCGCCGTGTTCCAGACAGATTGCATTCTGGAAGCAAGATCATCGGTTGCAACGCCACACCTACGTCGCGGAAATCTACAGGGGAAGAGGCTATCAGCGCTTCCGGGGCCATTCACGGCTTAAAAAGGCATCCGCAACGAGCCCACCACGCAGTTCGGCGGCAGTGCGCTAACCACACCTGTCTAAGGAACGCTCTCTGCTCTCTGCTTTTGCAGATTTTCTGCATGGCACATCCTGTGCTACCTCACAACGAAAACCCGTTCGCCGTGTTCCAGACAGATTGCATTCTGGAAGCAAGATCATCGTTTGCAACGCCACACCTACGTCGCGGAAATCTACAGGGGAAGAGGCTATCAGCGCTTCCGGGGCCATTCACGGCTTAAAAAGGCATCCGCAACGAGCCCACCACGCAGTTCGGCGGCAGTGAGCTATCACACCTGTCTAAGGAACGCTCTCTGCCCTCTGCTTTTGCAGATTTTCTGCATGGCACATCCTGTGCTACCTCGCAACGAAAACCCGATCGCCGTGTTTCAGACAGATAGCATTCTGGAAGCAAGATCATCGTTTGCAACGCCACACCTACTTCGCGGAAATCTACAGGGGAAGAGGCTATCAGCGCTTCCGGGGCCATTCACGGCTTAAAAAGGAATCCGCAACGAGCCCACCACGCAGTTCGGCGGCAGTGCGCTAACTACACCTGTCTAAGGAACGCTCTCTGCTCTCTGCTTTTGGAGATTTTCTGCATGGCACATCCTGTGCTACCTCACAACGAAAACCCGTTCGCCGTGTTCCAGACAGATAGCATTCTGGAAGCGAGATCATCGTTTGCAACGCCATACCTACGTCACGGAAATCTACAGGGGAAGAGGCTATCAGCGCTTTCGGGGCCGTTAGCGGCTTAAAAAGGCATCCGCAACGAGCCGACCACGCAGTTCGGCGGCAGTGCGCTAACCACACCTGTATAAGGAACGCTCTCTGCCCTCTGCTTTTGCAGATTTTCTGCATGGCACATCCTGTGCTACCTCACAACGAAAACCCGTTCGCCGTGTTCCAGACAGATTGCATTCTGGAAGCAAGATCATCGGTTGCAACGCCACACCTTCGTCACGGAAATCTACAGGGTTTGGTTTAGTTTTGGTTTGGTTTATGGGGTTTAACGTCCCAAAGCGACTAAGGCTCTGAGAGACGCCGTAGTGGAGGGCTCCGGAAATTTCGACCACCTGGGGTTCTTTAACGTGCACTGACATCGCACAGTACACGGGCCTCGAATTTCTCCTCCAAAGAAATTCAACCGCCGCGGCCGGGATCGAACCCGCGTCTTTCGGGACAGCAGCCGAGCACCATAGCCACTGAGCCACCGCGGCGGCAAATCTACAGGGGAAGAGGCTATCAGCGCTTCCGGGGCCGTTCGCGGCTTAAAAAGGCATCCGCAACGAGCCCACCACGCAGTTCGGCGGCAGTGCGCTAACCACACCTGTCTAGGGAACGCTCTCTGCTCTCTGCTTTTGCAGGTGAGAATTCCTGTGTGCAACAGTTTCCACCTTGTGTGTTTTGTCTGTTATTGTGGTGCACTCCTGCCGAGTACTGCCCTTGCTGCATGATGTGTTAGAATGGGGAAGGGCAACGTGAAAAACGCTGGAAAAGAGTCTGAAAAAGAAACCACAGATATGAAGGAAAATAGTTGTGAGTCAGCGCTCGTCCGTGTGGTTTCCTTCATCCTTGTCTTCCGTCCCTTTCGCGCTGTTTTTTCCACCCAAAATGAGATATGAAGGAGCTGCAAGAGTTGGTAACCGCATTTGAAAATTTTAAGCGTGACTTCAGGGCTGAAATGCGCGAGCTAAAAGACAGTGTTTCATTTTGAACTGATGTTTGCACCGAAGTGAAGAACACAGCCGATGAAATAAAGCAGCTCAGGCAAGAAATGCAAGAAATGTTCAGACAGAACCAGGAACTGAAGGTAGAAAACGAACGCTTAGCGTGCAAATGTGAAGACCTTGAGCAATATCAACGATTAAACAATCTAGAAATCAAAGGTGTTTCCCCAGGAACTGATCCCCTCACTGTGGTTCAAAACATACGTGAGAATGTTGGTGAAAAAGTTGATACTGCTGATATCGATGCATACCACTGGGTTCGTACGCAGAATTCAGATGCGCAAAACATCATCGTGGGGCTTGTGTACAGAAGGAACAGAAATGACGTTCTGAGCAAATGTAGAAAAAAAAAATTCAGGGGCACTTTGACTGTCTAAAGTGGGTAGAGGCGGAAGCGTTTCACGCACCACCTTCGCTGTTTCTGTGGCACTGGTGGCGTCACATATATTTGAATTACTAAGTCATGGCAAATCACTAATTAATTGCTAATTACTGATTAATGTCTGAATGCTAATTACCTGCTAATTAATGACGCTTAAGCTTCGCCTTTAGGAGTGGAACGCGACAGCGCGTTGTAGCGCTGCCAGGGAGTCCACGGAACGCCACCACCCGTTCGGCGCGATGCCTTGCCCTTTGAACGCAACGCTTTTTGAGGAAAGGAAATGGCGCAGTAATTCTCTGTCATCTCAGTGGACACCTGAACCGCACCGTAGAGGAAGGGAGGTGGAAGTGAAAGAAGATAGATAAAGAGGAGCCGTAATGAAGAAAATGAAAATTGTATTTGAGAAAAGGAAATTACGCAGTAACTGTCTCACATATCTCGGTGGACACCAGTCAAAATTCAGGGGGGGGGGCACTTTTTTATCTAAAGTGTGGTCACTGATGTATGGTTAAGATGTTAAGCTTCGCCCCTAAGAGTGGAACGCGACAGCGTCTTGCAACGCTGCCAAGGAGTCCATAGAACGCCATCGCCCATTCGGTTCTACGCCTTGCTCGTCGGTAAATTGGTTTTTGAGGAAAGGAAATGTATCTGTCTCTCATTTGTCGGTGGACACCTAAACCTCGCCGGAAGGGAATGGAGGAGGATGAGAGTGAGTGAAGACACCGTATTCACTAGACGCGCCTTTGTTCATTCCAAACCATCGAGCTGGCATGGCGGAGTGGATAGCGTGCTCGTCTCTCACGCCGAAGACCGGGGTTCGATTCCTGAGCTCGACCAGTTTCTTAATCGCTTTTATTTATTTATATGGCCTGACTAGTAAAGTTAATTAGGCTAATTGGGTAATTAATAAATTAACTAAGCTCTGTCCCACTTACTTCGAGCATCACTATACGATCCCTTCTATTGGTTGTATGGTTACTAGCCAAAGTGCAATTGACCCCGTTTGAAATTCGCGCACTGTGACGTCACGACCGTTTCCACCAATTGAAAAGCGTGACATTTTCTGTCGACAACTGTTGCTTACAACGATGAGACATTAAAGGCTTCCGCCTTAAAAGAGTTGATACCACTCTGCTGGGTGATGAAACCGGAAAACCAATTTTTGTCAATGAACACCTAACTCAGGCAAACAAGGTACTGCTTTGTGCTGCCATCAAGAAAAAGAAGGAAAACGGTTGGAAGTTCGTTTGGACTGCAGGCGAAAAAATACTTGCCCGTAAAGAAGAACATGGGTCGGCTATTCAAATCGCTAGTCACGCGGACCTGGTCGTGATTACTGCATAAGAATAGCAAGCGAAACACCAGCAAACACAGCAGCACACTACAGCTTAAGCAAGTGTAGCTACTATAGCACCCAGGAATTCAATAACCAGCGCAAGAACAGAGATAGTACTTTTTCCGCAATGCATGTGAACAATCCAAGTATCAAAAAGAAAAGTGACGATATAAATACGTTTCTCGAACCGTTCAAAATAAATTATGATATCCTGGCCTTTTCCGAGACATGGATTACAACTCCTGATGATGCACCACTTTTCTCCGTCTACATTCATCGGTATGCATATCGCGAACACAAGAGAGGCGGAGGAATTTCTGTATATTTTAAGGAAACACTCACGTATGAAATATTACAAGATTTCTCATTTATATCACCAGATATTGAATGCCTAGGAGCACGAGTGGTGAAGTTTGTGATCTTAATTGTGTATCGTCCTCCAATGGGGCACAAAAGAAACTTCTTGCAATTTTTTTACACGTTTTTTTCCTTCATTGGTACAAAACAACATTCATGCGTTATTTTGGGAGATATAAACATAGACTTTTCTTCCAATGACTTGCACGCCAGCGAACTAAAGACTCTGCTTTCCGCATACGATTCCGAAAACAGCATACGCATGCCAACAAGAATAGCTGACTTGAGCGACCACTTGGCATTATTTTTTATTGCGGTATCCCAAAATAACAAAAACCGAACACGGTTATAACACCGCCAATAGTACCTCTGCACAAGCTGCCGCCGAGGTGGCTCAGTGGTTGTGGCGCTCGGCTGCTGACCTGAAAGACGCGGGTTCGATCCTGGCCGTGGCGGTTGACTTCGATGGAGGCGAAATTCTAGAGGCCCGTGTACTGTGCGATGTCAGTGCACGTTAAAGAACATCAGTTAGTTATATGGGGTTTTATGGCGCATAAGCAACTAAGGCCAAACACAAGGTTAGATGATGTTTTGTTAAGTGTATAGAGGTTACATTATAATAGATTTAAAACATTGGCTTTCTTTAGAAACTTAAAAACAAGTGAAAACTCGACAAGTGTTTGCTCGCCTAAAAGCAATGCGTAAGAAAATGGAATGTGTTCATTGTAAAATACCGTAAAAAATTTTTTTCGAAGTTCTTCCAGTTGCGAACAAGAAATTAAAATGTGATTTACTGTGAGCTCCTCACCACACATTTCACACAGTGGTTTGTCTTTTTTTGTTAATAAGAAGTTATGGGTGATGTGTGTGTGACCTATGCGTATACGACATAAAATTACTTCGATAAAACGCTCTTTATGGCGGCATGATTTCCATTCTTTTAAAATGGGCTTTATGGTATGCAGCTTGTTGTGTCCTTCATTATCCCAAGAAGCTTGCCACTTGGCTCTTAGTCTGCTATGCACTAACTTCATGTAATCCCTAGGAGGCAAATTCGCATGTTTTATTTCCATGGTTCTGGCTTGTGCAGCACACATGTCGGCTCTCTCATTATCCCTAATGCCAACGTGACTGGGAATCCAGCATAATTTTATAACATGTTTTTCTGTTGTGATCTTTACTATGTTGTGTATGATGCTTCCAATCATTGGCTCCGTGGCATTTTTGGAGTTTAATGCTGTAAGGACGCTCAGTGAATCTGTATAAATGATGATGTTTTTGATGTTTTCATTTGTTATTTTCTGTACCGCAACACTAATAGCATAACACTCCGCGGTGAAAACTGTAGCTCATGAGGGCAGTCGTACTGCATTTTCATTTTTTCCTTGTATTACACAGCTTCCTACATGAGCATGAGTTTTTGACCCGTCAGTATAAAATGCAGTGTAGTTTCTGGATTTTTCTTGTAGTGCTAGATATTCTTGTATTATATGGTTGTGTGGCGTACAGGTTTTGCTGAGGCGTGTTAGTGTGACGTCACACACTGTGGGGAGGGTGTACCATGGTGGTAACGCTTCGTGTCTTGGGGCAATATTTTTAATTTCGTTTAGTATGTTCAGAGCTTGGCATTTTTCTTCGAAGCGCAAGAGCAACGGCTTAATTGCGTGAGGCTTGTTGTTGAAGAGTATTCGGGATGGGCATTTCGTCACAATTGGGTAACAGATATGTTTGGGCTGAGAAAGGATTTTGAGGATGTATGTACAAGTTAGTGCAGTTCTTCGATCTTCTAAGGAACGTTCATTCATTTCCACATAGAGACTTGCTATTGGTGAAGTTCGGTAAGCACCGGAAGACAACCTTAAACCAAGATTGTGGATAGGATCCAGTCGTTTTATGTAGGATGGTCTTGCTGAGCCATATACTATGGACCCATAGTCTAACTTAGAGCGAACCAGAGAACGGTATATATGTAACAGGCATGCCCTATCAGACCCCCAGCGTTTTCGTGACAGTAGTTTCAGTACATTGAGGGCCTGAGAAGCTTTTTTCTTTAGGCTGTTTATATGTGGCAAGAAAGTGAGCTTTTTATCGAAAGTTACCCCTACAAATTTATGCTCTAGTTTGACAGGTAATGGGGTTTGGTTTAGATATAGTGTGGGGTCGGCCTGTAGGCCTCGTCTCAAAGAGAACAGAACCGCTACTGTTTTCTGAGGGGAAAATCTAAATCCGTTTCTATCTGCCCATGTAGCCAGTTTATTTAATGTTATTTGTATCTGTCGCTCACAGGTAGGTATGCTGGAGGACGTGCATGCTATTTGGAGGTCGTCATCGTAAACTGAGTACATTATGGACTTTGGGATTACTTTTCCTATGGAGTTCATTTTGATGATGAATAAGGTCGTGCTGAGGATGCACCCCTGGGGTACGCCCGTTTCTTGAATAAAAGTGTTGGAGAAGGTTGCACCTAGGCGGACTCTGAATGTACGGTTGCTTAGGAAGTCGCTCGAACAGCCCAGCATCCTGCCGCGGATACCTAGGTCCGCTAGGTCACGGAGGATACCGAACCTCCACGTGGTATCGTAAGCCTTCTCCAGGTCGAAGAAGACCCCGATACAGTGTTGGTTGTGGATGAACGCTTCCCGAACTGTGTTCTCAAATCGAACGAGGTGATCGGTTGTGGAACATGTCTTTTTGAAACCGCACTGATGTATATCTAAAAGTTGCTGGGACTGAAGTATGAAGGTTAGTCTGATGTTTAGTATGCCTTCGAATGATTTTGCTATGCAGCTAGTGAGTGCTATTGGCCTGTAACTGGTGGGACTAGTTGGTAGTTTGCCAGGTTTTAGGAAGGGTACTATGATTGCTTCTTTCCATGCTTGGGGGATTTCTCCACTCATCCATATATTATTGAAAAATTTGAGGAGAGCCTCTATGGCAGTCTCAGAGAGGTGAGCAAGCATGGCATAATGTATATTGTCTGGGCCTGGTGCTGTCATTTTACCGGATGTTAGTACTGTGTTTAGTTCCGGCATTGTAATAAGCTGATTGTAGTCTTCGTGTATGCATGTTCCAAAGGGAAGTTTTAGTTTTTCTACTATTGTTTTGTGCTTTTGAAATGTTAGTTTGTAGTTGGATGAGCTTGAAACTGTGGAAAAATGCTCACCCAATATGTTGGCCTGCTCTTCTAATGTTGTTTGAGTACCGGGTGTTGTTAACATTGGAAATGTGAATGGAGTAAAATTTCCTGTGAATTTCCGCACCTGCTCCCACATTTTCTTTGATGATATTGAGCTTTTTATGGAGGATATGTACTGTTGCCATGATGCCCTTTCTGCGTTGTGTCTAGTGTATCGTGATTTGGCCCTAGCCCTTTTAAAGATGAGCAAGTTTCCTGCAGTGGGATATCTGCGAAGGTTGCCCCAAGCCTTGTTTTGCTGCTTTTTAGCCAATGAGCATTTATTTGACCACCAAACTTTATGTGTTTTTCGTGCAATTTCAGACGTTTGTGAGATGGCTTCTATTGCTGCAGATATTAAGCATGTGAAAAATTTTTCATTTATTTCTTCTATAGTAAGGGTTTCGGCATATTCTTTTTCTAATGTGGCCTTCGTTCTGAAAAGTGCCCAATCGGCGAGGTGAATTTTCCATCGCCGAGGCTTCGTAGGGAGGATGACTGTAGCTGATGTTAGCTTTAAAACCGTAGGTAAGTGATCACTTCCTCGAAGCTCGTCTAAAACATCCCAAATAAAATCATTAAAAACTGATGGAGATGCAAATGCTAAATCGAGGCAGGTCATTTTTCCAGAGCTGGGGCAGCAGTACGAGGCTTTTCCCGTATTCATTAAACATACGTTATTTGAAAGAATAAAATCCTCGATGAGCTGACCTCTGGAATCAGTATGCTCACTTCCCCAGAATGAGGAGTGTGCGTTAAAATCCGCAATTATGACATATGGCTCAGGCAACTGTCCCAGAAGTTCTTCTAGGTCATGCATGGTAATTGTGTTGTGTGGTGGTATGTACACAGAACATATTGTTATTGTTTTATGGCTAATGATGTTTACTGCGACCGCTTCTAAGTTCGTCTTTAATGATACCTCTCTTGCAGGGACATCGCTTTGCGTAATGATAGCGACGCCTCCTGAGAGTCGGCTAGCTTGTACTCGGTCTTTCCGGAAAATATTATATTTTTTTAAGATGTTTGTGTGCTGTGGCCCAAGGTTCGTTTCTTGCAGGCACACAGCTGTAGGTGCCATTGTTTTGAGCATATCGGTTATGTCTGTGTAGTTTCTGTGTAGACCTCTGCAGTTCCATTGTATTAGATACGCCATTGTGATAAGTTGGGGATTGGGGAAAGTTACTTATTCTCAGGAGCAGTGATTCGTGGTTTCCCTTTTTTCTCTAGGGAGTCTCGCCGCCGCTGCAGCGGTGGCGAACCAGGAGTTGTATCCATCGCCACTTTCGTGGCGCTGGATTTCCGCGGAGAATCCGCGGATGCATGTGTTTTAGATGTCAGCGGACTTTCGCTGACATCCATCTCCTCCACGGTGGACGTGGAGGATGCTTCTTGGTTGCGATGGCCCTTGGCCTTCGCATTCGTCTTTTTTGCTGGCACCGCTGAACCAGGCCCTGCTCCAGCGGCAGAGTCTCTTGGGCCAGCAGTTGCCTTCTTAGAGGGGTGGGGCGGCAGGTCCAGTTCAGCAGAGCAGTTCTGGGTGTCTGTCGCCGAGGATGCCGCTGCTGAAAGTGGGGCCTGAGGGCCTCAAGCGAGGATCGCGTGGTCTTCCCGCGAAATTTTCAGCCCTGTGGACTGTGTCACTGACTTCTGTGGTGGGGACTTGGTTGTCGACCCCAGGTCCTTCGGATCGACCTGTGTGCCGACAGAAACCGAAGGCGGCGGTGGTCCCCGCGTCACCGCTTCGGAGTATGTCCCTTTCTGTTGGAAAGAGACGCGTTTTTTTGCCTCAAAGTAGGATAGGTTTTCTGTGGTCTTTAAAGTTATGATTTGTTTTTCTGTTTTCCAGACTGGGCACGACCTGGAGTATGCGCCATGTGCGCCATTGCAGCTGATGCATTTTGGTGTACGTTCGCATCTTTCCTCTGTATGTGCGTCTTCTGCGCATGTCACACAAGTGGGTTTACCTCGGCGAGCCAACATGCTGTGTCCAAAGCGCTGGCACTTGAAACATCGTCTCGGATTCGGTATGTATGGGCGGACTTTACAATGGAGGTATGCGCCGTGGATGGAATCAGGCAGAGTTGTGCTATTGAAAGTTAGGACGATGTGTTTTGTCTTGATTTCAGCATTGTTTCTCCGGATGGTTATTCGTCGGGCTGCTATTACTCCTTGTTCGGCTGGTTCTTCTTCCATTTCCGCATCGGTACTCTGTAGGAGTTCATATTCAGATATGACGCGCTTTGAGTGGTTCAGGGTGCGGTGCGGGGTTACCTGTACGCTAATTTCTCCAAGATTCTGTAAAGACATCAGTTTGGTGCTCTGTTCTTTTGTGTTTATTTCTACAAGGAGATCTCCGGTTCGCTGCTTTTTTGCTTTGTAGTTTCTGCCTACACAGTTTTTTAGAGTGTTGGCGATCACAAATGCAGACAAGTTTCCTACAGGTTCATCTGCATTTGAGTGAACCATGAAAAACTTCGGAAACGTTTCTGGTTTCTGTGGCATCAATTTTTTCACATCGGTGCGACCCCTTTTTGGGGGCCGATCAGATTTGTTTGCAAATTTTTCCATACGGCATGTACTGGCTAAGGGTTCCCACCCAATACTTTGTCGCCTCTGATTCACCCTTATACACAGAGGAAGGTCCCGGGACTCCCCGCCTAGTAGACAGACGAGGAGCCCATCGGCCGAGGATTGACCACTTCCTCGACCGCCACCGTTCAAGGTTTCTTCCCTCCACCTTTCAACCTATCGCCACGGTACGGATGACAGCTTCGGTATGGGGGCTAAGGGTCCGTGGTGGCGCCAAGCACCAATACCTCGTTACACAAGGTGCCCCTGCGGGTAAAGAACATTAGGTGGTCGAAATTTTCGGAGTCCTCCACTACGACGCCCTTCATAGCCTGAGTTGCTTTGGGACGTTAAACCCCCCATAAACCCTTAAACACTCAGCACAACCTATTCGAATTGATTTTCATGTCTATACAACATATAAGGCGAAGCGCTGCCACATTTTATGGCTGTCAGTTCAAATGCTGTACAGAGCACAACGCGATTGCTATCGGGTCCCATTTCGAAATTCGCGAACTCAAATATGTATGCATCCGCACACAAACACACTTCACGAGGTAAAAGAGCACAACGCATTCACTAGGTCCACTTTTATTCCGTTAATTCACCCCAGCGAACCTTAAATACTGAGCACTGACAGTAAGCATGAACTACGATTTCTAGATGGCTGCAGGGCTATCACGCTTTCCAAAGCTGATTATAAGATTTTCGCTATAGTCCTCTGAAATCGGGTACGGCTCGCAATATCTACTTTTATTAACTTCATCAAGCCTGCGCCTTGAGGGGTCACTTAATGCGGTCTAATCTACATGTACCGCACACGGTGTTGCAGTATTGCAGAGACGCTCATGAACAATTACCACTGCTGCGAATTTAAATAACAAAGGCATTTTATTGGGTGTCCCATTCAGTCCGTTTTTTCTCTTTTAAATCAAGTCAATCTTGCTTCGCTTCTTTCTACTGTGATACTCCTTTGTTACAAAAACTGTTCCCCGAGCTTGATTGTTAATGTCTGTCTCTGACAACCAGTCTGAATTCATTGTACTGTGAAACAGGGTTGCTCGCTGTCCCCGCTCCTGTTCGCACAATACTTGGGGCCGCTTAGTATACAAGTGTTACAAACAGTGCAGTCGACAGTGGTCTTCGTATTATGGGCCACGAATTGAAGGCATTAGCCTATGCGGAAGACCTTGCGTTGTTTCGTTGTCGGATTAATCGTTCTAACATTCGCGGTCTCTGTTTTGATATGCGGGAAAATATATCTGTCGAATATGCTTGTATGCAATGAACAATTACGCACCAAAGTATCTTGGCGTTCCTTTGAACGCCTATAAGCACAGTGCACATTAATGGAAAGACAGCGTACCAAATCTCCAGCGCTATGCTCAGACTTTTGCGCCCCGTGGTTTCGCCATTTTTGGCAGGGCGACCGCATGCGACCTGTTTCTCGACACTCAAATTCAGTATCTACTGCAAATTATTCATTAACCATGTAGAATAAATGCCGTGTAAGAAAAAAAAAGTCGTGGCAGAGTGGCAGCTTCCCCGTCTGCAGCGCTGATGGTCCGGGTTTGATTCCCTCCTAGTCTCGAAGTTCCTTTTGCTGTTCTTTTCTTTTCTTGTAAATGACAGTTGTAAATGACATTCCTGCTGACAGCCTCTGTCTACAACTTTCGTCCACGTCACTCACGAGCCAAAAAAGGGTTTCGGCTCAAAACCAATAGCTTGCGATGGTGCGCCGAAAGTTCAGTGTAGAACGCATCATGAAATGGAGCTGCTCTTTTCACGCTTTGCTAGACTTTTTTCTGTCTTGTACTATTGTAAGGAAATAATGGCAAGTTCTCTCGAATGTTCCACTTCATGTTCGGCCTAGGGTTCTTCGCTTTTCTCCGAACATATTGAACTGAATTTCTGAAGACCAGAACTGCAATGAATTTCGTGCACAAAAGCACCACTTAGACGCCATATGCGCTCTAATACCACCTTACCGAGTGTCGTAATAATTCTGCCAGCTTTTCATACCTCTGTCGAGGTTATTTGGACCCCCGAAAGTTGTTCAGGAAAATTACTGCAGTCGGCCCTATTTATTTTTAGCATCTCTTCAAGAATGGACTGTAGGTAACATAGAGAAGGTGGCACCGCGAAAGAGCCTGTGGGGCTAGCGTGGTATTTTTACAGACGGTCGTAGCCTCTATGGCTAAGCTGATAAGCCTATGACAGGGCTTGCTTGTGAATAAAAAGGGAAATGGCCTGCGCCAGGCCATTCAGTTCAATTTCGATATAAAACAGCATGGAAGAAACCGGCTCGGGAGACGTCGCTTTTATGGCCGAGGCGTCATTTTCTTTGCATTTAAATGAAAGAGCACAGACACCTGCCTGATGCAAAAAAAAAAACTATCCCTATAAAAACGAAATATTTGTTACTTTTCCACTGAATGCGAGCACGTAGCTTCCGAAATTCTAATTGGAGCGTACTGCACTGCGACCAATTTTTGCGGGTCTTCAATTCTTGCAGGGACCTGTTTATACATGCCACGTCTCTATCGACTTGAGCTGCGCTCAAGCTTATTCCAATTGCTTTCGATCGCAAAACAATACATCTCTCAATGTTGCACACATCACAATTAAAAACAAATTCAGCAGTTGGAGGCACCCAGGCGAACTCTAAAATATGTCTTGCTCTTTGCTTGCACGAAAACAACAGTCATTATCAAACTTAGCACCGTATCTAGAAAGGGGTTCATCATTATTCGCGCACCTTTGCACACAGCGTGCACATAAATTCAGAAGTACTTCAGACGAAAGAATCTCTCGCGATCGATGTTGAAATTTCGGGGTGACGGTGTCAAACAACGCATGTCACGGCGGAAAGACGCGCGCTCTTTCTTGTCCATTCGGCGACACCCAACGCTCAGATGGGCACGGATAGCTTCATATAGATTGAACGGGACTACAATTGCTTAAACTGTGTGCTGCCCACGTAGTAACGCTATAGCTTAGAAAGCAGAGAGGAGAGGCATGTTACTGTTCTTGTAACGCGAAGGTTCACTTGAAGAAATGTTGTCAGAGCTTTGAGCTTTCCTCCTTGTAAAAGAAAACAGCTTTGTGCAACTTACGTGATCAGATTTGCGTTCGCGGGATATACGCGCTCTCAACGCCTCGTAGGCATGTCATAGGCGAAGCAGCGATATTAAAAAAAATTCAGGGGGGGCACTTTGTTGACCTAAAGTGCGGTGAGCAGAAAGCCTTAAGCGCAGTGTTGCTGCTTGTGTCACTGATGTGTGGTTAAGATGTTAAGCTTCGCCTCTAACAGCGGAACCAGAGAGCGTCTTGCAACGCTGCCAGAGAGTCCATAGAACGCCATCGTCCGTTCGGTTCTACGCCTTGCTCGTCGCTAAATTAGTTTTTGAGGAAATGAAATCTCGGTGGACACCTAAACCTCGCCGTAACGGGAAGAGAGGAAGGTGGGAGTGAACGAAGACATCGTATTCACTAGACGCGCCTTTGTTCATTCCAAACCATTGAGCTGGCATGGCGGAGTGGTAGCGTGCTCGTCTCGCATTCCGGAGACCGGGGTTCGATTCCCAAGCTTGGCCAATTTCCTACTCGGTTTTATTTATTTATCTGGACTGACTAGAAAGGTTAATTAGGCTAATTGGTTAAGTAAGCAATTAACTAAACTCAGTCCCACTTACTTGGAGCATCACTATACGATCCCTTTAATTGGTTACATGGTTAGTAGCCAAAGCACAATTGGCCCCGTTTGAAATTCGCGCACTGTGACCTCACGACCGTTTCGACCAATTGAAAAGCGTGACATTTCTGTCGGCAACTGCTGCTTACAACGATGAGGCAATAAAGGCTTCCGCCTTATAATAGCATCAACCAGGCTGCCGCTGCTAGAGCATTTCAGGTTATGGGTCTGGCAAACATACTTTGGAAGTCTTTCATTGCCGTTAACATGTTCGCTCTAATCCCGCCTACTGTAGCTGATACCGACTCAGTGTTTTTTAGTGTCATGGCTGCGTCAAACTTCAGCTCCTTTCAGGCGATCGTAATGTACTCGGCCCTGGATAAGCAAGAGCTCTTCGCAGGAGTAAAAGACTTTCCAATTGCAGTAAAATTTTTCAGTTTAGGCGAGCCTCGAATGGAGTGCGAATTTCCTTTCTTCGATGAGAAGTGCGATGCACGGAACCTTCCTTTTATGGCGGTTCAAAAAGCGGTGTTTGTGCCCTACTTTTCAAGTATGAGCATTCCACATAAGAACTGGATCCGTAAATTATCTCTGCGACCAAAGCACCGCTTTTTCATTCATTCTGAGTCGCGGCACGAAGAAACCCTGCGCGGTTTCTCCTTGGGGCTTTGTCAGGTTGTGAGCGTGTGCTCTACGGACATCAATGCCCCGAGAGACCGTTTTCGGAATTGCGGGACCCGGGACATTGTTCCGGCTTCCAAGCTTTTCGCTCATGACCGGGGCTCCGAACAGGTTTTTCCTCGAGGCCATAGGTACAAGGCAGCTGTACACCCCTTGGTATATCTTAGCTCTAACAGCGCGCAGCTCAACCAAACGGCCGAGATGTTAGCGCTGCTGGACGTCTACCGAGCCTTGAACAACACACTTGATTTCGACGAAGCGGAAACCGTTCGAGGAGTGATCGCTAAGTCTGTAGATATTGTAGTTATGCCTATTCGCAGCACTCTTCTTAAAGTTGGACCCTTTTTCGAATATGCGCACTATTCGCCCTCTCGCTTCTGTTTCTTTACGGGCCGCCGAACAGCAGTTAAGTTAGCGTTCGTGGACTCGTGGCAGTCGCTCGGGTGGCTCTTGTTCTCTTTGCTTGCATCTGGAACTGTGGTGGCCCTTTTCCTGCGCATTCGCAGCCGCTTCCTCTTCAGGAGAAGTACCCACGAACTGCAGCCTGCGATTCTATATTTGTTAAGCACGTTTCTGGGCAGAAGCCCTGCCATATCCTCCGGCACTGCTTCCACCTACCGAAGCCTGGCCACAGCCTTCTGGTGTCTGTCTATGATGTGCCTAGGGAGCTACGTGCAGACGAGCATCACCGCCGCTCGCTCCGTACCGAGCGTCTCACGCCACGTGAAGAATTTTGGGGAACTTGACAAATACATGAAAAAATGTGCGATTGTTCCCTGTATTACCATGGAATGGTCATTCCTTTCACTTTTTGCGGAATCAGATGGAGAGGTCCTAAACTACTTTCGCTCGATTGAAGAGGCTCTGGGACGTTGCCCAACTGCCGTCCCTTTAAATGAACAAGCTTCTTACTGCCTCGAAAGAGCACAGGAAGGGACCCACGTGGCTTTCTCTGCGACTTGCACCGACGAAGAGGTGGCCTCAGCCTCGCAGTGGGATCTCGCTGCCAGCGACAATCTCTGCAGCATCACGCAAGTGGCTACAATTCATATTTTACACCCGCTGAGGTGCGTATGTATTTGTTCTATTCGTAAGAAAAGTGAAGATTCCTTGTTTTATTTTTCGGGCTCGTCCATCTTATTGTATTTTAAACGTCAAGTGGCTTGAAAAATAGAGAAACAACACCAGAAAATCAGCGTCAACGAAACGTGCTCAAAAAGTCCAGAGTAAAACTAGCAATATTTATTTTTATGCTGTCGAAAATTTGCTGAGCTCACCCAGATGTCCCACAGGTCGGAATTTTTACTGGCCATCCTATTTTCCACAGTAATTATTCGCCAATAAACCTTCCTTTCCAGACTTCAGAGACGTCTGACCTCATTACACATCTCGCTCAAGCTTAACCTCATCCTATGATGAAACAGCTTATGAAAGCCCAGCTCCTCGTTAAAATTTACCTTTTAGCTGTGCAGATGTGAAGGCTTCAGACTTTTTACTTATTTACAACGAAGCAATTGTGAAGCACGCGATTTGTTTCTCTGAAACGATTCGCTGGGACGCGACGAAACAGATTATGCCGATGCTCCAACGTGTGTGCGGGTCAGGTTCCTGGACTGCTCCTTTGCCCTTGGATATATCATATTGAGACGGTGTCCTGATTTGAAATGGACCGATGCTTTCTTAAATAGTACAGCCTACGTTTTTCTATCAATGTACTTTTTATGACTGTATTTTGGGTGCAGGGTAAGTGTACACCAATCGTTCTTGAAGGCGCCTAGTGTGCGCCATTACGATCCCCGTTCTGGGTAACGACGCGGACATATTTTGTAGACAAAACGCCAGCAGTCACCGAAACGATCAAAGCACATATGGATTGTATTTTTAATTTCTGCACTTGATGTCCATTTGTGAAGAGGTGAATGTCAACATCACTTAATGGTCAATAGGTTATTGAGGGCCGCGGATCTGGAAGTCTTTTGCAATAGGCAAAAAAGAAGGTTCTCGCACAGCAGCTCGTTTGGTCGTTCAATCATGCTCCGCGTTGCGCATGCGCTGTTTTACTTGACGTCCTATGTAGAACGCTATGCGCGAATAGGCTCCCGAAAATAGAAAGTAAGACAGCCGCCGCATAAGCTGAATTTGTGGAGGCCCACACGCGGCATACGGAGGTAGTGCGTTTGGATACAAATCGAATACAAATACAGTCTAGCCCATTTATAACGAAGTCGGCGGGAATCGGAAATCACTTCGCTATATCCGCTATTTCGTACTATGCGGACTACGAAAAAAAAATGCGAACATCGGCATACCGATGGCGTCACGCGCGATCTCAGTAGCGTTCGCCGTGCTCTCAACCTGTAACAGTGCGACACTGCGCTCAGTTGTCCGTTCACCAGCTAGATCAAGTCGAATAACTCTGTCCTTATAAACAGCATACAACGATCCGGGATAACGATAAAAATGAGCCACGCTTCCAACATGCACAATGCCGCCGAGCTTTCTCCCTGCCTTGCGCACCGCGGCACCGACATAAAACAAAGCGCGCGCTGCCACACCTCCTGCAGACTGCAGTCCAGCCGTGGCGCCAACTGCTTAAGAGAAATAGAGAACCGCGATTGGCCAAGACGGCCGCTCTGTTCGACGTCATCGAAAAAAAAAATCGTCTATGTTCTTTTTTACATTTTTCCCCTGCGCGGCGTGCTCTACCGCTCTACGCCGTGACGCCGTTCAAGGACGGCGCAACACGAGACCGACGTGCCATGCGATGCAGTGAAGCAACCTTTCGCTCCGCAGGAGAGCAGACGACGCCACGATAGGACGCCGTCAGCCGAATTTTGCTCTTCTTTTCGCGGAAAAAATCGCCTCAAGGACGCAAAAATGTGTTGATTGGCAGATTATTTTTCGGTTGGTATTAAATCTCTTCGTTATATCCGCTGACGCGCTCTTATGTACTTCGTTAAAACCGGACCCAAAATGTATTGAAAATGCAAAAGTGGGAATGGGAAATTGAAATCCCTTCGTTATGACCGCTATTTCGCTATAAGTGGCTTCGTTATAAACGGGCTAGACTGTACCTTTATTTCAACATCTGAGATGTTAGGGGTACACCCAAAAAGCCTATGACTGGCTTGACAGAGGGGCGCACCCCCGTACATAAAAGCCGGAAGCAACAGAACATGACAGGACAATTAAAAAGACTGCAGTGCATAGGTAAATATCATATTCAATAAAGATTAGTGAACATCCTCTTGCATTAATAGATTGGTGAAGTCGGCAAGATTAACACGCAACACTCAAAGGCACTGAAACATGGAAAACGAAGGATAACAATCACAAAAGAAAACGGGATAAAGGAGGAAAAAGCTTGCAGTAAGAAACAAAACCATACCGTTAGGTCCTCCGGGCTCATTGCGCCGATTAAGAAGAACTGGAATTATATGTCGCAGCATTTGACGACCATAATTAGTACGGAAGGATGGCACATACCAGATGTCATTGTTACGCGTTGGGTAGTAATTAGCTTTGGGCCGTAAGTTAGCTGTGATACCAAAGAATGCGTCGTGATTTTTCCGTTTTCTTTCATATCGTTTACTTAGCAATAAATTATATAGGTCATTAATAGGAGTTACTTTTAATGATGCGAAAAGAGGTTGAGTATGAGCAGTAAACGGGGTATTTGCAATGATACGAATGACCTTTTTCTGTATTTTCTGTAACCTATATGTATTTGACCATGTTGTTTTACCCCACACCAGATGACAGTATGAAAGGTTAGATAGAAATAGTGCATAATAAACTAAAAGTCTGACACTTAGAGGTAGTACCGAGCGGACTTTGTATACCATGCCTGTGCATTTTGCAAGTTTTTTAACCAGATTGTCAATGTGTATGTCCCATGAAAGACTGCACTGCAGTGTCACACCTAGGCACTTTACTGGCGCAGCTATTTCAATGCTTTGAGAACCAAGCGTTAGTGTAGGTAAATGTTCTAGTTGTTTGTTCTTAGGTCTAAAAAGTACAGCTTTAGTTTTGGTAGCGTTAATTTTCAAGAAAGATTCAGTACTCCATTCGACCAGTTTGCGCATAGTTTCATTAGCGTTTAATGTCAAGTCACTAAGTGTTTTAGCCCTAAAAAATATGCTGACGTCATCTGCATACATTGTACATTTAGCGCTGTTGTCAATGTTCACAATGTCGTTAATATAGATGTTAAACAGTATAGGTCCAAGAATACTGCCTTGCGGCACGCCAGAATGAATGGATCTAAAGTGCTATGAAAAATTGTTAATTACAACCCGTTGCTGGCGGTGCTCTAAATATGTTATTAATAGCTGAAGGAATGAGTAAAGTTGTGCCGGTGGTGTTGGTCCGGTGGTTTCCAGCAACTGGATGCACCGCTTGAAGGGCTTCTCGATGAAGTGACTTCCAGGCGAAGCGATTCACGGAGAAACGAAGAACTTTTGTACAGGCTATTTACAGATGGGTACAAGATTCAGTACGGTCGAACTATCCGCGGCCGGCCTAGCCGACCGCCTTCACAGAGGCGAGGGACACCACGTCCCAACAGTCGAACTGGCGCGCCTTGCACCAGCTCTCAACGGCCGCTACTCCGCGCTCGGCCCGACCGAGCGCCTGACAGCCACGAGTAGCTAGCGCCAAAAACCCTCGGGCGCGGGTCTCCTCGAGAGTCCACTACGATTTTCCCGCGCCCCTTTCCACACGCAAAAATAAACAGTGCTACAGCTTCCCGCCTGACATCAGTTTTAACGAATAAGAAAGCTCAGAACTGATGTCAGCGCCTTTTCCCTCACCCCGAAATTCCTCCCTACGTGGCTGCGCAATCCTCCGCCAAGTGGAGCGGAGGCGCGCCAGATGTGTGGGGCCAACGGACACTTTCAGCTCCTAACCGTGCTGGCCTAGTATACCGCCCGTCGCGTAACGCGACGAAACCGAGACCGTTCTCGCTTGTTTATGGCCGGCGGCTTCTCCCCCCCGGGAGGCAGGATTCCGGGAAGATGGGGGACAGGAGCCCAAGGTCGATGTCGGCAGAGAGCCCCGCCATCTGGAGTGGCAAGGGAAAACGCAAGAACGAACGGGGAGACCAACCGAAGAGCATGGGCGTTCGAGCCGCTCCTCGCCTTCCAACGGCACGCACTAAAACAAAACAAACAAAACGAAACAAAACGGGGCGCGCAGCCTAGTCCACTCTCCTCTCGCGGAATGTTCGTAACACATGTACAAAAAGAGGCGGCAGCGTGCCGAACCCTACAGAATGTGCCGCGAAATCCATAGTTCGCAAGTTTAAGAAATAATATTTGGTGATTTATGGAGTCGAATGCTTTGGAAAAATCCACGAAAACACCGAGAGTTAGTTCTTTTCCTTCAAATGACTCCAAAATAATTTCCTTCATGGTTAATAACGCTGTTTCTGTTGATTTTCCTTTGAGAAAACCAAACTGGGAAGGTGATATGTCTTTGTGTTTGTTAATAAAGCTTGTAATGCGCAGTTGTAAAAGCTTTTCGAAGCATTTCGAAAAACTGGCAAGATGGATAAAATGGCTGAGGCTTAGCTTAGGTTAAGCCTAGTCAGATGCGAAGTATATTGTCGCGGAGTTGCATATCGAGCACGCCGCTTGGCTAGACGTTCTTCACGCTCTTAATCAGTCTCTGTAGCACGCCGCAACTTTTGCTTCTCATTCCAACGAGCAGCCCTGTCTCCAGGAGGCATCTCTATCCCGTGTACACCTAGCAGAGGCAGGCGCACCCCCTTGTATACCGCCGCTCCAGCATCACGTGTTCACTACAGCGCACCTAGCGGCAGAAGCAGGAAACACATTGGTCGCGACGCCTCGCGCGACGGCGCGAGCTGGGGCCCCGTTTCTCCTATGTCGTTACGTCACGCATCACGTGGTCCTCCTTGGTCGCGACGCCTCGCGCGACGGCGCGAGCTGGGCCCCCGTTTCTCATCTGCTGTGACGTCACGCACCACGTGGTCATCCTTGGTCGCGACGGCGCGAGTTGGGCCTCCGTTTTTCATCTGCTGTGACGTCACGCATCAGGTGGTATGACATGGAGGTCACGAAAGGTCAATGGTAACTACACCGCCGCGCTCGAGGAGCTGGGTTGGGCTATTTTAGTATACTTCGCATAATAGGTCGGTAGTTGGAGAAATTATTAGCGTCTCCTCCTTTAAAAATGATGGTAATCTTGGCAATCTGTAGCTTTCTCGAAAAAGTTCCAGAGGGAAATGCCAAGTTTATTATGTGTTCTAATATTGGAGCAAGTATGTGGGATGTATACTTCGCTGGAAGTATTTGGAGGTCGTCTATGTCCTTACTTTTACTAATTTTCAGCGACTGTAAGACCGACAGAACTTCGTTAGTTGTAACAGGGGTTAAAAACGCGGTATCGCTGACCTTTTGACTCATGCTGTTGAGGTATTGGTTTGGTTGCGTGCTGTCTGCAATGGACACGAATAAACTGTTGAAGGCATCTGACAAGTTACAAGGACAAGTGAGTGCCATCTGTGACTATTTCATCTACTACAGTTGTAGGTACGAATTGCGCACAAAAGACACACACAGGAAAACACACGAGAGAGACTGAAAGAGCGCAAACTATCAACTGGTGTTTATTAGATTCAGTGCCGCTTTATAGGCAGTGTGCACACGTGCCTACAAAGAGGGGAAGGAGAGGATAAGGAGGCAAATCAAACCCTGCGCGACAAACCATCAGAAACGCTCCAAAAAATTCTTTTCCGCGTTGTACAGTGAAACGGATGTGTCACTCACACAGTTATCACCTCTTGCCTTGATATGATATGCCTCTAGAAGTTCACGGGAAACTTTGTCCTTGCTCCTGCCCAGAATTCTGATACTTTTTAGCAGTGGCTCACAACCGTTGCATGCAATGCAATGAGCAGGCAAATTAGCTCCTTCTTTGTTCCTAATTGAACGCTGATGCTCCCCTGCGCGTTCATTCACGCAGCGTCCTGTCTGGCCCACATACACGCGACCACACTTGAGCGGGATGAGATACACAACGCCCGTGGCGCATTTCACAAATTGTGCCGCATGCTTTATCTCGCATGCTCTTCGTCGAGCGCCTTCCGCGCTGATCCTTGGGCACAACCCGGCGAGCTTGCGTGGCGCCGAAAACACCACAGGGACGCCATGCCTATTCGCCACTTTTTTTATGTTGTGTGCCACCTTGTGTATATACGGGACGACCGTAGTCTTTCTTCGTGGTAATCGCTCCTCGTTGTTGGCGCGGTTTCCTTTTTTTACCTTCCGAAGAAGGTTCTCGGCCACAGCTGAGATGACCTCGCAGGGGAAGCCGGCTGAAAGCAGTCTTTTTATCTGATTATGGAAGCTAGTGTGCATTGCATGCGGGCATGACTTCGTCAGAGAAGATCCCAGGCACGAGCTAACAATAGCTCTCTTGACTATCTTCGAATGGGCAGAGTCATAGGGAAGAAGCCCTTTCTGCGCTCGCGGTGCGTAGTGCCAGCAGACGTGATGCAAACCTAGCTCTAGGTTGATATCTAAAAATTGCAGCGAACCATGGGTCGGAAGTTCGTACGTAAAACTCAAACCCTTCCCATAGCGTTTAAAAAGAGTTAAAATGCTATCCACTGAATTAGGGGGGGTCAAGGTTTTTTGTTTAGATAAAACAATTAGAAAATCGTCAACATATCTAAAAGCCTTAAGAACACCCTGGTTAGTAAACTCATGATTCAGGGATCGGTCAATAGCGGCTAAAAATATATTGCAAAGGGTCGGTGCGACGCAGGATCCAATGCAAATGCCTTGTCGTTGAATGTAAAAGTCATCATTAAAAGAAATAAAAGTAGCTTGCAAATAAAATTCTAGCAAGGAAATGAAGCTGTCTGCTGGCACACCGGCTGAGTTTCGAAAACTTACTTCACCATTCCTTTCGATACACTCTCTGACGGCAACAAACAATTCATCATGAGGCACGGAATAAAACAAATCCTCCACATCTACAGAGAATGCGTAGCCAATAGGTGCGTTGGATTTCAAGAAACTGACAACATCACCGGAGGTCTTTGTGGCGAATGGGTCCTCAACTTCTAACCCACTCAGATGCTTCTGCAAATACTGGCTAATGAGGAACTGCCACGAACCCTTTGTGAAATGCGCCACGGGCGTTGTGTATCTCATCCCGCTCAAGTGTGGTCGCGTGTATGTGGGCCAGACAGGACGCTGCGTGAATGAACGCGCAGGGGAGCATCAGCGTTCAATTAGGAACAAAGAAGGAGCTAATTTGCCTGCTCATTGCATTCCATGCAACGGTTGTGAGCCACTGCTAAAAAGTATCAGAATTCTGGGCAGGAGCAAGGACAAAGTTTCCCGTGAACTTCTAGAGGCATATCATATCAAGACAAGAGGTGATAACTGTGTGAGTGACACATCCGTTTCACTGTACAACGCGGAAAAGAATTTTTTGGAGCGTTTCTGATGGTTTGTCGCGCAGGGTTTGATTTGCCTCCTTATCCTCTCTTTCCGTCTTTGTAGGCATGTGTGCACACTGGCTATAAAGCGGCACTGAATCTAATAAACACCAGTTGATAGTTTGCGCTCTTTCAGTCTCTCTCGTGTGTTTTCCTGTGTGTGTCTTTTGTGCGCAATTCGTACCTACAACAGTATGCACCAACTCGCCCAACAAGAAGTTCTTCTTAACTACTCATCGACTACGGTCTTCTCTTTTGAGTTCAGCCAATTATTGAGTCGCCCCGAAACAATATCAGACTGCTTTATTACTTCGTCGTTAAATTGGTTACTCATGTAGTTTCTTTTGGCTTGCCGATTGATACTGTTGGCTTTATTTCTCGAAGCCTTAAACTTCAGATCGTCAATATATTTTGTTTTCAGAAAGCGCGTAAAAAGTATGTGTTTAATTCGTATCGCCTTTCGGCATTCCTTAGTTATCCACGGCTTACGTGCCTTCGAAGCTGACACGCTGGTTTTGTACGGAAAAGACTCACAATACAGCTGCTTATAGGTGGCAATAAAAATACCGTAAGCTTCATCAACAGGGGTTTCCTTGTAGACGCTGCTCCAGTTTACTTGCGACAGTTTATCGTAAAATGTTTGTAAAGTAGTCTGGTTTGTCCTGAATACGCATAGCAAGCCGTTTTGCAGGTATGTTATGGGGGACTATGAGATTTGTAATTAAACAAATTGGCAGGTGATCGCTAAGATCAGCTGCCAGTGCACCAGATATTGACAATTCATCACATGCATTAATAATGAAGGTGTCTAGTAACGTTGATACTCCGGGCGTAATGCGTGTTGGTTGATTTATGATATTGAAAAATGCGTTGGTCTCTAGTATAGTGTAGAATTCTTGTTGAAGTGTTGACTTTTCAAGCAAGTTTATGTTCAAGTCCCCGCCTCATATGAGTGTGTATTTATGATCATTTACCCAGCTGAAGTACTCGTCATATAAAATGGAGATATTTGTTACTGCTTCCGCCGGGTGGGCGGTATGTGACAGTAGAAAGCAAGGAATTAGATTTTAAGGTAAGCACCTCGTAGTCATCGGTTACTACACAGAAAGTGTCAAGTAATTCGCATTTTAAAAATGTTTTCGACAGCATCGCAACCCCCCCCCCCACCTCTTTTAGAGCTCCGGTTAAGAAAAAATGTGGAGTATTCAGGTAGATTAAGAACAGCAGAGTGGCTATCGTACCTTGTCTCAGATATCACGACAATGTCGAACGTAAAGCTAAAGCTGGAAAGGAAGGCACATATATCATCGCTTTTGTTTCGAGCTGATCGAGCATTCAGATGCAGAAACGAAATGTTACTGCTTTTTGTCTGATAACGGCTGCTCAGCTCGTAGGGTGTCAAGAAATCATAACTTGAAGCGTTCACTGATGCCATGACCTCAGAGATACGGTATGTTGCAATCTATTAACGATAGCCATAAGAAGAAGCCAAAAGAGTTCAAAAAACGAAGCTCTGAAAAAAATGCAAATGTAAACTGCAATGGGCATACTTATAGCATGGCACAGAAACAATTCTTTTGACTTCGTCTGTGCAAAAGTTGTACACTTTAGAGGGCACGGCACAAAAGTCAGTAAATTTTAAATCTACAATGAGGAAAAAGGTACTACAGGCACTCTATAGTACAGCCATCACACAGACATTTACAAACCTCATTAATGGTTAGTCTAGTATCGCAGGCAGAAACAAGGGTTGAGATGACGAAGCAGTAAACAGCTCTTTTAAATGTCAAAGTGTCAAAATCTTTACGCCGAAAAACACAAACAAGAGAAGTCATATTCACATGTTTCCAGTTGTTATACTTGTCAAGCAAGGTTCTATTTTGGCAGTCCATGTGTTGATAACAAAAACGCTTAAGCGACCTTCGCCAGGTCCGCCTCACAGGTAACATGCGAGATTGAAGAGTTGTCACTTTTGAGCATTAAAATCTTTCCTTGCGACACCCACACGTATTTCCGTTTTCTAGTTTTTGAGCTTTCGAGCTTTACCCAGCAGCACCTTGTTCTCGACACAAAAATGCTCATTTATGTACACGAGGTCGCTTGTGTCAAATCCCAGCCTATCTGCTTTCAGAGTTTTCTTCCGGGCAGCTGACAGCAACTTTTCACGAGCAGTTCTAGAGAAGAACTTTACCACAATGTTAGGTTTCTCCTTATCTTTCGAAGGCACACGATGCACTACATCAATGTCACCGTCAGTGACACTTGTGCCCAGACATTTTTCAATGTCCGCGACAGCCTTGTCTAGGTCTTCATTATCTGCAACCGGAAGTAACTGAATTTCAAAGTTCATGCTTCTACTATATTGTTTCAGCCCTATTATCTCCTTCCTTGCCTGTTTAAGCTCCTTCAACTCTTCATTTGCCGTGCGACATTGCTCAGCTTCGGCCTTCACTCCAGCAAGTTCCTCCCTGTAAAGCTCAATATCCCTGTTGAATTCTTCAAAAGCTCAATATCCCTCTTGAATTCTTCAAATCATAAACGCAATAGAGCTACGAATGCCACCGAGTTCAGTGTGGATTTGAGTACTTGAAGCATCAACCTTGGCTACATCTTTTTTTATTTCTGTAGTGAATGAATCTAGCTTGACTACGAGATCGGCAAGTACCTTCACAACTTCTTTGATAGTGCTAGGTTGCTTTTCCAGAGCCTTTGCAACATCCCCTAGGGCGCCCTGCTCAGTTCCCGGCATTGCCGAACGGTGAAGGCCAACAACTAAAACAGCACACCGAAGAAAGTTCTACGACATCAAAAATGAACACTTGTGGCAGCAGCAGCGACGAGACAATCAGCGTTATGTCTAGGAAGCTTTATAAGAAAAATTTCAACCAACCTGAAAATTTGCAGGAAGCTGATTAGGTCCAGTCCGTACAACGTCGCCGCTGCTGCCAGAATGACCAAAATGCTCAGACGAATACACCGCCCCCCCGAGGAAGTGATAATGGTTCGCTGATTTCTTTAAACTTGCATAGATGGCAGGCGTGTTGATTAAGTCAAGTCTGCGATGCGCTGATGATAAACGACCGCTCCTCGACCAGGCAGCAACGCGGTCTTGGAAACTTGCAGTTCACTTGAGAAGCACGAGCCTGAGCCTGAAAAATTGCAGGAAGCTGATTAGGTCCAGTCCGTACGCCGTCGCCGCTGCTGCCAGAATGCAAGTTGGGAATGCATGGCCGTGTGGTTGCTTTTTCTTCTACTTTCTAATCAACATATTAGTTCGCCATCTCTTTTTACCTATTTTGAGTGGGATGTTTTTGGTAACCCGTTCGGAAGTGATCACGCGCAGGTCATTATCAGCCTATCATCCTCACCATCAGTTATCGCGACCAAACCTCATCGTTCGAAGTTCCATTTAGCCGACTGGGCACTTTTCAGAGATATAGCGAGTCTGCGGGAAATTTCCTGAGATGATCATGGTATAGGCGAACGGAATGAAATGTTGGCAACATAATCACTCTCGCACAGATGTATATTCTTCATTCCTCAGCAGTGCTGCGACAGAATCATAAAAGTTTGCTATACACATTAATGGTTGGATTTATGGGGTTTAACGTCCCAAACCCACTCAGAGTATGAGGGACGCCACTAGTGAAGAGCTCCGGAAATTTCGACCACCTGGGGTTCTTTAACTTGCACTGACATCGCATAGTGCACGGGCCTGTAGAATTTCGCCTCCATCGAAATAGGACCGCCGCGGCCGGAATCGAACCCGCGTCTTTCGGGTGAGCAGCTAAGCACCATAACCACAGAGCTACCGCGGCGGCCGTATGCACAGTAATGTCGAAAAGCGAAAAAAGAAACAAAAAAAAAGCCTGCGGAGATTTTCGTAGATTCTGGAAACCTGAAAACCTTATACATTTCAAAAAGACGAGAGCCACAGCCAGGCATATTCGTAGGTGCGCTGAGAAAAGTGCATGGCAAAACTATGCTTATCTCATTGACAGTTCAATCACATCGAAGAAAATTAGGAAACGAGTGCGTAAATTGAATGGTAGGTATTCCCCGTCCACAGCCCTTTTTCTCACCGCCCCAGGAACACGAACAAGTACCGATTGGCAGGCAGACATACCAGCAGACCACTTTCGGCGGTCTCCAGTTACTCACACTGTACACATTGATTTCTAAAGTACAAAAACACAGCTGGAAAGCAAATCCTCCTGTCAAGTGGCAGTTGAAGTGGTGAGCCTTACAAAAACTTAATTACACATCAAGAAATACATAGGCAGCACCTCGCACCGATAAAATGCATTACGAAATGCTGGCCCACCTCTCCGAAGCTACCGCAGAGTCCCTCTTGAAATTCTTCAACAAAACATGAAAATTAGAGAAATTACCGCAAGCATGAAGTAAAGCTCTCGGGAAGTAAAGGAAGCATTGGGAGTTTGAAAAGAACATGCCTCCTGCACCGTTATCGTTCTTTGGTACGGTCATCCTTAGATTATGGACGTATTGTGTTCAGCAACACCGTCATACTTAAAAAATTAGATCCAGTGCATAACTCAGGCCCCCGCCTCTCGTGGGGCGCATACAGAACATCTCCCATAGTAAACCTGTATGCAGAAACAAATGAACCTCCTCTTGAAGTTAGACAAGCTCTGACCTGTTCACATATCATTTGAATGAGGTCTCTACCAAAACAGATCTACTATGCAACTGTAACGAAGTGTCCTTCCAGAATAATATTCAACAACAAACCGCAAGCTACCAGGCCACTTACTCTTGAGATTTGAAGATATGTGCCAGGATCTCGACGTACTCGACACATTACCTAGTGTTGCACAAAAACGAGATCCACTACCTACATGGCACCATTTTCCTGCAATATGTGATGTTACTCTTAAAAAGTCCCACAAAAACAAACTCCACAAGAACAAATCCTACAGGAATTCCTTGCACTTGGCGAGAAATACCAGGGCTTCAAGTATTTTTATACAGATGGTTCCAAAACAAATGTTTACGTCGGAAGCGCAGTGATGAGAAGAAAATGGGAGGAAATAGCACGACTTCCGCAGTGCGTATCCATCATCACTACGGAATGTTACGCAATCTCCGTGGCCGTAGAAAAAAATATTAAATGATAGCCTCACAAACAGCATTATTTAGAGATTCGCTAAGCGTACTTAAAGCTCTTCTTCATAGAAATGCAATCTCCCCGCTGCTTGGTGACACCATAAACAGCATAACAATAGCCACAACTCAAGGAGAAATCTTAAAGCTCTGCTGGGTACCAAGTCATGTTGGATTAAAAGGCAACGTGAGAGCAGACTTGTGTGCTGCTCAAGCCGGTGTCAGCAGATAAAGGAAATAAATCTACTGTAGTGAATTACAATGAACGCGCCTGAACTATTATGAATGCGCGCCTCAGGTTGCCTCGATGGCAGACGAAGAAGTTGACGACGAAGTGTGCCGGCGCGCGGCTCCAGCTCTCTGGCTGTGTAGACTGACTGTGATTTTGCTGCCGTCCGCTCAGCTGTTTGGTGAACTGTATAGCTGAGGTCACTAGTACGCGAACCCCCTTTCATTTGGTGGAGGTTGCGGTCGTCTGACGCCCTGGACCTTCGCAGCCGTCTTCTCCCGTCGCTCACAATGCCTAAGGACTCCGTGCCCAGTCCTGCACCACCCACCCCGACCGTTCTGTGCGCTGGAGCGCTGCGGCAGCGTGATCCCGCTTTCTTCAGTGGCACCGGCGACGATGACGTCGAGGATTGGCTGGCATCGTACGAACGGGTGAGCACCCACAACAAGTGGGACGATGCACTCAAACTCAACAACGTCATCTTCTACCTTTCGGACGTTGCGAACCTATGGTTCAGAAACCACGAATCCGACATCCCCACGTGGTCAGCTTTCAAGTCCAATCTTTCTGATGTATTTGGGAGGCCTGCGGTGCGCAAGCTGCGCGCGGAACAACGCCTGCGAAGTCGGGCGCAGCTGCCTGGTGAAAATTTCACCAGCTACATAGAGGACGTTGTGAACCTGTGCACACGAGTTGATGCCTCTATGTCTGAGCGCGCCAAGATTGAGAACATTTTGAAAGGAATCGACGACGATGCGTTCCAGATGCTTCTGGCACGCAATCCCACCACAGTCGCCGACGTCATTACTCATTGCCAGAACTTTGACGAACTTCGGAAGCGACGCATCCTCACCCGTTCTCCGCTCTCGCAGCAGGAATCGCTTGCTTCCCTCACATCTGACACCGACCCGGCGCAACTGTCACCGCAGATAAAGCAGTTTGTTCGCGAGGAAGTCGCGCGTCAGCTCTCGTTGATGCCCTCCAGTCACGACGCTGCGACTCCTCTGGTGGCGCCATTGCAGGAAGTCATCCGCTATGAAGTTGCCGAGGCTATTCCTACTGCACATCCAGTTCCTTCGGTTGCTCCCTTAACCTACGCCGAGGCTCAGTATCCCCAACCATCTCCTATACCCGCTCGGATGACCTACGCAGAAGCAGCGGCGCGCTCCGTGCCCCTGACTGTTCCACCTCGTCAGCCCGTCCCGCGCCCCGCCCCGTCTCTACGACCAGCCCCGGTTTCTTCGCCGTCTCCGCAGCGGCTTTACAACCCTTGGCGCACATCGGATAACCGACCCATCTGTTACTCCTGTGGGTACGCGGGACATGTCGCCCGCCACTGTCGCCGTCGCATGGTGGCATCGCCAACCATCTCAACCCCTGTGCATCCATCCCAGATGTTTTATTCGGCTTCTCCATCCTCGCCGCTAGACGCGTACGCCCCCGACCGTCGTGCTTACGAGACCCGACGTTCTCCATCACCGCGCCGTCGCTCACTGTCACCAATGCGCCGTCGCCCTCCCTCTGCTGAAGAGGGAAACTAAGATCCGCAGTTCCGGAGGCAAGAACTGCGCGCTGTTCGAAAAGCTCAAGGCCTCCGTTTTCCCCACGCAACGTTCTTCAGGTCATCGTCGACGGACTGCCGGTACATGCGCTTATCGACACGGTTGCCACAGTATCAGTGATTCACGAAAAACTCTGCCGCCGCTTGCGCAAAGTCACGACGCCATTTACGGGTATCTCGCTCCGCACCGCTAGTGAACAGTGCATTGCCCCTCTCGCCTCGTGCACAGCGCGAGTCATCATTGACGATATATTGTATCCAGTCGAATTGTTGGTGCTGTCCTCATGCTCGCATGACATAATTCTCGGGTGGGACTTTCTGTCACACAACAACGCCGTCATCGATTGCGCCCGCGCTGAAGTTGAATTTTCTCCTTTGTTTGACGAGCTTACTACTGAAACCTCTGCCCCCTTGCCACTCAAGGTCACTATCGCTGAAGATGTTGAAGTAGCGCCGGGAGCATCTGCCCTTGTTTCCCTGTCGTGCCGTGCCGCGTCGGATGACACCGTTTTATTTACGCCGTCTGCTTCCTTTGTACGCCGGAAGAACCTGCCGCTACCTTCTGCTGTCCTCGATGTTCGGCGGGGTGTCACGAAGATGCTGCTCTACAATCCATCCTCGTGTGCCCTTACCCTGCTACCTGGTGAGTCCCCTGGCTGCATTCAACCTGTCTGCCTTCTCTCTGCCCTTAATGTCCACGAGGCAGCCAGCGGTCCCTCTCTAAACGCCATGCATTCCGAGCTCGCTACTGAACCTGAGCCTGACGAACTTTTCCGCGCCGCCATCGACGATACTCTTCCGTCCACCTACCGTCAGCAGCTTTCAGCCCTTCTCCACACTTTCCGCTTCGCTTTCGATGCAGCCCATCAGCCTTTAGGCCGTACATCAACCGTGGCTCATCGCATTGAGACCGGCTCCCACCCGCCTTTTCGGCAGCGCCCCTATCGCGTGTCTGCGGCTGAGCGTCAAGTGATAAGTGAGCACGTTGAAGACATGCTGCACCGTGGCGTCATCCGTCCCTCTCACAGCCCTTGGTCTTCTCCGGTGGTGCTGGTCAAGAAGAAAGACGGTTCTATCAGATTTTGTGTCGATTACCGGCGACTGAACAAAATTACCCACAAAGACAATTATCCGCTTCCCCGCATCGATGACGCTCTTGACTGTCTCCAAGGCGCCGAATACTTCTCTTCTCTTGACTTGCGTTCGGGCTACTGGCAGGTCCCGATAGCTGCCGCTGACCGTGAGAAGACCGCATTCGTTACCCCCGACGGCCTGTACGAGTTCACCGTTATGCCATTCGGCCTGTGCAACGCGCCAGCTACATTCGAAAGAATGATGGATAACGTCTTACGGAAGCTGAAGTGGCATACGTGCCTCTGTTACTTGGACGATATCGTTGTCTTTTCGGTAGATTTTTCCACTCACCTCACGCGCCTGCAGCAGGTTCTGACTTGCCTCACCGACGCCGGCCTACAGCTTAATCTGAAGAAGTGCCACTTCGGCGCCCGGCAGCTAACCATCTTGGGTCACATTGTATCTAAGGAAGGCGTTCTCCCCGACCCGGCCAAACTTCGCGCTGTTGCGGAGTTTCCCAAGCCGACAACAATGAAGCAGCTTCGGAGCTTTATCGGTCTGTGCTCCTATTTTCGGCGCTTCGTCCGCAAGTTTGCGTCGATCATTGCGCCACTCACGAAACTGCTTGGAACAGACAACCACCTGTCCGCTTGGTCCCCCGAATGCGAAGACGCGTTCACCACACTGCGCCGTCTTCTTACCTCGCCGCCCATACTTCGCCACTACGATCCGAGAGCCCCTACCGAGGTGCATACCGATGCAAGTGGCGTCGGCCTCGGAGCTGTCCTGACTCAGCGGAAAGATGGTTATGAGGAATACGTCGTGGCGTATGCGAGTCGGGTGCTCAGCAAGGCTGAATGCAACTATTCCGTTACGGAGAAGGAATGTTTAGCGATCGTCTGGGCACTCATGAAATTTCGACCCTATCTGTACGGCCGCCAGTTTGATGTCGTCACGGACCATCACGCGCTTTGCTGGTTGTCGTCTCTTAAAGACCCGGCCGGCCGCCTCGCCAGGTGGGCTCTCCGCCTTCAGGAGTTCGACATCCGGGTTGTATATCGCTCTGGCCGTAGGCACATGGACGCCGACGCTCTATCTCGATCTCCTCTGCCCACCGCCGCTGCCTGCTCATCCGTGCCTGAACCCGTCCTCTCGCCTCTTACCGCCTCTGATATGCTTGCGGAACAGCGCAAAGACCCGTGGCTTGCGTCGATCATCGACGTCGTGACCAACGCTCACACTGCTGTGCCTTCGCGCACTCTACGCCGCCAGGCACCACATTTTGCGTTCCGTGATGGCCTGCTCTACCGCCGTAACTACACGCAAGATGGTCGACGGTGGCTCCTCGCGATACCTCGCCATTTACGTTCTGAGATCTGTGCCTCGTTTCACGCTGACCCACAATGTGCCCACGCCGGTGTGTTCAAGACGTTTCAAAGAATATCTCAGCGTTATTATTGGCGGGGCATGTACGGGTGCATTCTCCAATACGTCCGCTCCTGCATCGCCTGTCAGCGACGCAAGTCTCCCGCGCCCCGTACGAGCGGCCCCTTGCAGCCATTGCCGTGCCCGGCTCGCCCATTCGATCGTGTTGGCGTCGACCTCTACGGCCCGCTGCCCTACACGTTATCTGGGAACCGCTGGATAATTGTTGGCGTCGACCACCTAACCCGATATGCAGAGACCGCCGCACTACCCGCTGCCACTGCTCGTGATGTTGCCCACTTCCTGCTGCACAATTTTGTTCTCCGCCATGGTGCGCCGCGCGAGTTGCTCAGTGATCGAGGCCGTGTCTTTCTTTCGGACGTGGTGGAAGCCCTCCTTAGAGAGTGTCGCATCATTCATCGGACCACCACTGCCTACCACCCTCAAACTAACGGGCTGACTGAGCGCTTTAATCGCACTCTCGGCGATATGCTCACCATGTACGTCTCGTCAGATCAGTCTAACTGGGACTCTGTGCTGCCTTTTGTGACGTACGCATACAATACCGCCACCCAGTCAACCACCGGATTTTCCCCTTTCTACCTGTTGTATGGCCGTGAGCCGTCCTCCACAATGGACACGGTTTTGCCGTACACTCCGGACGCCTCCGAATGCACGCCCCTTTCCGAACTCGCCAAGCACGCCGAGGAATGTCGCCAACTGGCCCGTTCTTTCACCTCGGACTCCCAAGGTCGCCGAAAGCATGAACACGATGCCCATCAAACCGCGCACGCTTTCTCTCCAGGTTCATTAGTTTGGCTTTTGGTCCCCTCGACTACACCAGGACAGTCTTCGAAATTTCGCAGAGAACATCATGGCCCTTACCGCGTCGTCGAATCAACATCCCCTGTTAATTATATTGTAGAGCCGCTTACACTCTCTTCGGACTTGCGTCGTCGCGGCCGTGAGCTTGTCCATGTCAGTCGCCTCAAGACTTATTACGACCCGCTCCTCTTGCCAGCACCATAGGTCGCCAGTATGGCTCCTCTTCCATCCCGGGGCCATTGTAGTGAATTACAATGAACGCGCCTGAACTATTATGAATGCGCGCCTCAGGTTGCCTCGATGGCAGACGAAGAAGTTGACGACGAAGTGTGCCGGCGCGCGGCTCCAGCTCTCTGGCTGTGTAGACTGACTGTGATTTTGCTGCCGTCCGCTCAGCTGTTTGGTGAACTGTATAGCTGAGGTCACTAGTACGCGAACCCCCTTTCACTACCCTCTAAGGACTGCATGAAATTAGTACAACGGGAACTAGGAAAAAAATGGTAGTTGGCTTGGAAAAAAGAAGTAAACAACAAACTACGCTTGGTAGAGCCAGTTTTAGCAGAATGGAAGTCATGTTTGCACCTGGAGCGTTTCATTGAAGTTACGTCGCCTCCATATAGGCCACGCACACCTTACACACAACTTTTTATTGACAACAAAAGCAAACCTGTTTGTGAAAAATGTGGGTGTCACATTTTATACTTTCGCACGAAACGTTAAAAACTTGGGAAAAAATATTTTACTCAGTTTTATAATGAACACATCCCTTTAAAACGAATGTTGCTCTTGAGGGAAGGTACAATTGCTGACACGTTTTGTGTTCTAACCTTTTATAGAGAAGCAAGTTTTCTCTGCAAAACTCAAGTCTACCAACAGCTTCGCTCCACTCCTTCATACACCTCAGCCACTTTCTCACTCCTGCGAAGAAGGCTGAGGTTTTTTCATTTGGTTGGGAGCCTGGAGATCCTTGTCCAGCTAAGGATCGCGGCTGAGGTTTCCCGACCCTCTTGAAAGCTCTTCTTAGCGGGCATTTCTTAAATATCTTTCGTTTGCCATCACTAGGTAGTACTAATATTTTAGGCGCTGCGCCACCGATGAATAATCACATTTCTAAAGAACTCTGCAGGAAACTCTTTTTAAACCTTGAGCTTGGCTCATGATGGACTTAGTTGCCTATGTGCTATAAAACCCAACAAAACATTAACACACAACTACATAACATATCTTCTAGGCATAATTTTTGCGCTACTGACGTTTAATTCATGAACGCCACAAATTGTAAAAATTAAGGACGTTGACCATGGTGCAATGCGAGATTTAGCGACGGCTGCTGAAGCACTTTCATTTGCCGATATGTTGAGGTAATTGGATAGGCAGCGTCATGGATACGTGTACTTTGCGCTATTTCATTATTTTACTGAGCAACATGCAGTAGTCCTTTATTCCTCCCTTTTTTGGATCTTTTAAATCTTCCCTCTGAAAAATAAAGTGGTCACCATTCATTAGCGTAAGGATGATGGAATCGCTTGCCTATTGAATTACAGACTAGCCAGAGCGTCATTTTTACTACCTCATTTTTTACTATCATTTTTACTACCCTTGAACTACCGCAGGACAACTGTCTACAATTTTTAGACCTAAAATTGTTTTTTACTAATGACAAACACCTTTGTTGGGCTTACATGCCGCGTTCGAAAAAAGCTTTGTTACCATTTGACTCAGCTCATTCTGGTTGGTTGGTTTATGGGGTTTAACGTCCCAAAGCGACTCAGGCTATGAGAGACGCCGTAGTGATGGGCTCCGGAAATTTCGACCACCTGGGGTTCTTTAACGTGCACTGACATCGCACAGTACACGGGCCTCGAGAATTTCTCCTCCAAACAAATTTCAGCCGCCGCGGCCGGGATCGAACCCGCGTCTTTTGGGTCAGCAGCCGAGCACCATAACCACTGAGCCACCGCGGCGGCTCATCTCATTCTCAGCTCGTAAAACGTGGCATTGCATCTTCTTGTCTAAGATCAGCCCTTTCGAAGTCATGCACGCACAGGGTCAAATCCAGTTTTGACCACTAGGTTGAACTTTTGGAGCGAGCTGGATTCCCGAGTTCAGTATTAGTTTCTGTAGCCAAGTCATTGCTTAGACAATTTAGAAGGCTTGAGAGGGCCGTCGATGTTTCTCAACTCACGCTGCAAAGAAAAAGAAAGGCCTTTTCAAGTCCTCCCATATGTGCCCAAGCTATCGCGCAATGTCAAAAGGGTGGCCAGCAAGTTCGGAGTTGATGTTTTTACAGCTCCTTTGAAATTGTCACGCCTGTGCGCCATGACCAGCAGGTGCCAGGGTAAGAGAACATTGAAGAACAAATGTGTCACGAAACACCAAACACAGTTTGTGCCCTGTACTGTTGGAGTGGTGTATAAAGTTCCACTCAGCTGTGGGTCTGTGTGCATAGGCCAGACAGGGCGCTGTCTCAATGACAGGCTCAGAGAGCATGCCAATTCCGTGGGCTCAAATGGAGGCTCGAACCTGTAATTGCATTGCCTTAAATGCAAACACTACATAGACAGGAATAAGAAGAAAAAACAGCAGTGCCGCCCTCTCCTCCGTTCTACATTGGTTATCGGGAGAGCTTCCGGTAGGGTGGCCCGGGAAATTGTGGAGTCCCTCGAGATATCTATTACGGCAGGCTGCGTGAGTAAGGCATCGGTAGCCCTTCTCAAAAAACAACTTGAATTTCTTCGCGACCGATGACCCGCTTTCGTGTTCCTGCTTTCTGGACATTTCCGCTGAGTTTGAATTGTCATGTGCCTATCACTGATGCTATATTTGCTGTACCAATGTGCTCACACACGTGTTGCACGAGCTGTCGTACGCTTGCGCCCTTTCTGCTCCATAAGGCGATGTATCGTTTCCGAAAATACGGTTGCAAGTTTTCGCTCGTGTGTGCGTACGTGTTTCTCCCTCCGTTCTGTGTCATTCTAGCAGAACTTTTTGCTGGGCTAGTTGGTCCAGCGCGAAAGAAGAAGCCCGAAGGCGAAACGAAGAAAGGACTGCAAAGAGCGCTGACTGACAACTGAATTTATGGAGCGAAACTCGCGCAATATACAGGAAGGCAGTGGAAAAGATATTCAGATGCAGTCAACGTCACGTGGTGCAAACAGCCATAAAAGCGATAAAAACAAAACAGGGTGATACAGCTTACAGAATCTCAAAAATGATGGTAACAAAATGAAAAGTACACTCGATGACTATAAACGGTTAATGTCACATGGTGTAAAGAGCCATAAAAGCGATGAAAACATAACAGGGTGAAAAGGCTAAACAGAACAGTCAACTGAATCTCAAAAGGGATGGTAACAAAAAAATACACATGATGACATAAACAGTTAATGTCACAAGGTGTAAAGAGCCATAACAACCGATAAAACATCCATAGCAGGTAACAGGGGTAAAACCAATAAAAACTGACGAAATGGAATTGTGGAAAAAATAAAACCTGGCTGTGACAACAGTGGCTGTGTAAGCTGGCGCGTCTTGCTTGGTTAAAACAACTAAAAAATCGTCGATATACCTGAAAACCTTTAAGACTTTGCTCTTGTCGAACCTATCGTCCATATTTTTGTCAACTGCTGTGAGAAAAATATTACTTAACACTGGCGCTACACAGGACCCTATGCAAATTCCTTTCTGCTGTATGTACACCCGTTTTTCAAACTCGACCACAGCACTAAGGTAGAATTCCAACAACAGGTATGTCGACGATTTTTTAGTTGTGTTAACCTAGCAAGACGCACCAGCTTACACAGCCACTGTAAATGAAATTCTAGATGCGTTTAAAGAACTGAGCCATGGCTTGGAATACACTTGTGAATTTCCACAAAACAACAAATTACAGTTTTTGGACTTGGAACTCTCCTTGGAACGAGATAGATTCTGTTGGATGTACAAGCCTCGAAGTCAAAAAGAGCTGTTGTCCTACGAGTCAGCTCACTCAAAAACAGTTAAACGAGTCATAGCCACACCAGGATTAGGATCTGAACTAACGAAATCATGCGAGCATTGCATGCAAGAGAGCTTCGAACTGCAGACCGCACGGTTACTACAGGCAGGTTTTCCGCAGACTGATTTCGGCAGTGACTGAAGCGTTGCTTCAGAAAGTTAAAGGCAAGAAGAGGAACGTTATTCAGGAAAGAAATAGGAGGGTGAGACCAGCCGTTATCCCGCATCCCCACCGGGTAGCACATAATTTGAAAAAGGTTGCAAATAAATATGAAATTCCCGTAGTCTTTTCTGCCCCTTGCAAGCTAGCTACGTTGTTTCACAGGATAAATAACGAAAAACCAAGACAGCAACCCTGTGGCATAAAGCATGCCAACATGTTCGTCAGGTGTAGGGAAGGTGTGATTTACCAGATTCCGCTTACATGCGACAAAGTTTATATTGGTCAAACCGGAAGGTGCCTGAACGAACGTTTAAGGGAACACGAGCGCTCACTTGAAAAAGGCACTGGCTCTAATCTAGCGCTTCATTGCAAAGAGTGTAAATGCGTATCTCGTTTTCGCGAAACTGTTGATCTTGATAGGAGTAGAGGCAGCGTAGCCCGGGAGTTGAAGCAAGGTTTCTTAAAAAAAAGAAAGGGCTTGGAATGTGTCAGTGACGCGTCAAAATCATTGTACGGGAGTGAACTTGCCTTTTTGGAACAGCATTGCTAAATTTTTTTTGTTGACTGCGCGTGTGTCAATAGTTGAGTGTCACTGTTTCTTCATTTCATTGTTAAGGTCCGTGCATTTTTTTTAGCCATAGATTGTCACATTCAGCCAGGTTTTATTCTTTCCACAATTCCATTTCGTCAGTTTTTATCGGTTTTAACCTTGTTACCTGCTATGGATGTTTTTATCGCTTTTATGGCTCTTTACACCATGTGACATTAACTGTTTATAGTCACCGAGCGTACTTTTCATTTTGTTACCATCACTTTTGAGATTCAGTTCACTATTATCTTTATCACCCTTTTTTGTTTTTATCGCTTTTATGGCTCTTTGCACCATGTGACGTTGACTGCATCTGACAATATTTGCCACTGCCTTCCTATATACTGCGCGAGTTTCGCTCAATAAATTCAGTTGTCAGTCAGCCTTCTTTCCTGTCCCTTCTTCGTTTCGCCTTCGGGCTTCTTCTTTCTCGTTGTCTTCACTCATGTCATTGTGTCATTAAGCGCAAAATTTTCTTGAATACGTCATTTCTGATGGAGGTACCAACACCGGCGACTTCTGCTGACCGTAGCGGAGCATGGCCTCACTGCCCATTACCGTCAGCGAATAACAAGTGGCCATTACAGCGTGGCCTACAACGAGGGAAGCGAGCAATTTCAGTTGTACTACGCCATATACCTCGTGGGCTGCGCCCTATCGTGTGCGGCTCTAGGAGGGGAGCTCCTCATACAGATGTACCCTTTTTCGCATCGGCGTCTGGAAATATGCGGTCGAGTACATCGTGACAGCAAGACTTGAAATGAGATAAGAAGCTTGAAAAGAGATATGAAGCAACGTTACTCGAGTTAAGAATTAGCGGACACTTACGCATGCTATACCGCACTAAAAGCATTGGCTAACCGCTAGAAGGCGTACTAAATATTTTATTTTCCCTTGCAAGTATTGCTGGAGGCGTGGCTGTTTCAGTGGTGAGGAGTGATTTGAAAACAGTACTATGATCGCTCCCAAAGTACAAAAAGTACAATGTTCACCGCAAACTATAAAATCAGGTGTCATGGAACGTAATCTATTGGGACTATTTATAATATTTATTTCAAGTTAACATTACTAATTGATTGATCAATTTGAATTTCTACTCCCTTTGGGTCACTGAAAAAGAAAATAGAAATACGAAACAACGTTTTGTAAGAAGAAAGGTCGCCAGTCTGAAGTGCCGGAGGGTGCCTAGTAGAGTCCGTAGCTGATATTTTCGAGCATGCAAATGCGGCTTAAATCAGCATTCCGAAGAAGACATTTCTGTTCTAAAGGCTATGCGAAGGGCACATGTAGAAGTCGCCATCATGCAATCAGACAGCAAGCGTTATACTGATCTTAAGGACGTGTCAGGCAGCTTTTACAAAACGAGTTTCTAATCTGCACTCTAGATTTTTGCATTAATTTTTTAGCTCCGCCGTATATCTTCGCCGAAAAGCATTGTCCCTAACACAGCTTGAATTAACCTTGGCGTACATGCAGTATTTTGTCGCCTGTCCCTTTTATATTGTGCTGCTAGTTAGCAAGTAAAGGGAACAAATATAACGCTGCGAACTAGACAGATCAAACAGCACCCTATGGCACTAAACTATAATATTCTTCTGCGTGCATGAAAGCAGTCTGATAGCTTAGGAAAAGTTGCAGCAGCTACAGTACTTCATTTTCACTGCAGTAATATAAATACCCCTAAGCCTTTTTTTGCACGCACAACCACAAGTACAAAGCACGTTTCTGAGCACATGTTTCTGACCACATCGAACATCTTAAAGAAACATCATTGTCTCAATATGGCTTATTAAAATGTAATTTTTGCCATTTAATTCACAATTTTAGATGTTCATGCAGTGGTCTGAACATTGCAGACGACAGCAATAATCAATCTAAGAGTGAAACCTTGACGTACACAGATTTCTTGCACTCTGTTATTGGGGCACGCGAGAAGAGGGGGTTGCCTTAAGGTGCACTTGCTTCACTTTGTGGCCATCAAACCGCGATGTAACTAGTTAGCGCGCCTGTCCAACCTCATCCCCCACCCTTAGCGTCACTATTGACGAGCATCCGTCCCTCCTCTCCCCTGCCTCCGTATTCTCTGTCTCTTTCTCCAAATCAACGGCAAACACACTACCCTCATTTCCCGCCTTATAACGCCGTCCACCAGACCGTTCGACTTATCCACCGTGTCGCTAACCGGCCCCACGGCATGCGCGAGCCGCCTTGTCTACTCCCTCCCCTATCTCTTTCTCTCTCGTGCCGAGGAAGACAAGGTGAACTGCCTCATCCGCCAATCCTACGAGTCGGCTCTCGCACTCTCCACCTCCACCCCGACTTCTCGGCTGCTGTCGATGGGCGTTCACATTACTCTTTCAGAACTTGTGGAGGCCCATGGCATGACACAACTCGACTGCCTCTCTCGTACCCCCCTGGAAGAGCCTCGCAAACTCATAACCTCGGGGGGCGGAGTCACAGGAGAGGCGGAAGTATGAAGTAATGCCCTATGTTCATAGGGTCTCGCACGGCCCGAAGAGGGTCGCCGGAAAATTCGGCGTTGATGTCATTTTTTCTGCACCTTGCAAGTTATCGCGTTTATGCAATTTGTCGAGAAAAGATAAGCAAAAGAAGGTTGTGTGTGGCATTAACCATAGAAATAAGTTTGTACAGTGTACATGCAGCGTAATTTATCAGATTCCCCTGAGTTGTGGTTGGGTGTACATCGGGCAAACTGGCCACTGCGTTAAGATTATATTATTAGAACATGCCAATTCCTTAGATGATTCAAGGGGGCAGCATCTGCCTAAGCTCTGTAACACTTACAAGCATGATGACAAAGATTGTAATCCGCTTTTAGACAGGACTAAGGTTATCGGACGCTTTAGGGATAAGAAAGAACGGGAAATTATCGAAGCCTTAGAAATCGCGAGATTAGGGCCTGACAGATGTGTTAGCGATGCTTTAGTACACTTGTACCGTTGATTTCGTTGATTTCACGAGATGATTGTGGCTTTTGTTTTTGTGGTTGGTGCGCATGCGCTTTGCTTTTGAAGGAAAGAGGAGTTGGTGGAATAAATCAGTTGTCAGTCTGCGTTTGTCCCGTGTGGTTCTCTTTCTCTTGTCCCGTCATTTTTGCGCAGTTATTATTTGTTTTCATGATGTCGTACCAACTAGCCCCTCACCGCACTCTTCTAGATATATCTGTAAGAGGCCATGTGACAACGAACGGTGAAATAAGTCGATCTATTCTGCACGATTTCTGCATGATCGTAGCCAAGCATGTGTAATCGCGGAAAGTTGTTGGCATTCTTGGCGATAAATTTTGCTACGATCTCTGTGCGCCATCTTTTGAGAGGGCGATCAGCGGCAACGAAAAAAAGCAGGCTTAAAATGTACGTGCTATTTGGACATTATGCCAGCCCCCCAGGAAGGACCCCAAAAAGGGGACGGGACCGTAACACGTAAACAACCCCTGGCCACGCACGCTGTACGCCCTAACTATAACCCTATTGGCCGTAAGTTCGTAACGCATGGTGGTTAGCCACACAAAGTTAACCGTAGGAAAAAAGGAAAAACCATAAGGAGAGTAGGACGTAAGACAGTCGTGAGAAAGGAGACTGGGTGGCAAACAATGGAGGGTAGGACAGGAAAAGTCGACTGCTGGCTTCTCCCGGGCGGGGCAGTCCGAAGGTGCCACATGCAGGAAGCGGGGGCCGAAGTGGTGTGTTGCCTTCGTCGAAAGGCCTTAAAGGTCCAAACACTGGACATTGGCTTAACCACGAGATTACCCCTTCCTCCGGATACGGCGCTGCCACGCACGGCTAAGCGCGGGTAGTCGGGGTCTGTTGCATCGCACAGTACACACAAGCATCTGCTTTAAACGATGCTGCCTGCGGGGGCAACTCGATTTGAGAATGTGCAAGGTGGCGGAAATGGGAAGGTGACTTTTACTGCAGCAGTTACCCGTTTGAGGTTGTACCACTGACAATTACAGCAAGCGCCTTCTGTGAAAGGGAAACAAAACAGTCCACTTGAGAACCACAATGCCTGGTGCAATACAAAACGCGCAGCCGTTGTTAGAGTATCAAGAATTTGTCAGTCAGCCCTTAATCCGTCTCTGAGGGACACATTTTATGAAACGCATCGCTATTTTTTCAGTGATGCTATCAGCTGGGACAAATGGCGGCGTCTCCTGAAGTAACGCAGATTTTTTCCGCATATAAACAGAACGCAACCCTACTACCTGGTAGACAGTTCTTAACGAACAGGCGGCCGTGTCACCGACCCCTTTGTTGGACAGGGCCGTATAACCATATTGGCTTGCTTTGACACTTAATTCAGGTTCCTTGTGTTCTGCGCACGTTTGTTCTGCCATCATCATGGCGTTGCGTTTAATAACAAGGATAAGCACGGTGCTGAAACACAGCGTAGCAGCGGGTGTTTCTTTGCGCGGATCTTTTCTGGTCATCTCCTTTTTTTCTGGTCAACTTGCACAGGACTGTTTTCAGGATGACAAGTGAAGTATCGTAGTTCCTCAAAAAGCAGTCGCGCACCTTCACGACATCATCTCCTGATGCACGGAGCATTGCTCTTTGAGCGTAGCTCATGCTGCGACAGCCTGTGGTTGCTCGGTACCTGGCGGGCAGAACTCGCTAGAACAACTTTTCGAACGTTGCAGCGACCGCACATGGATACCAAGTCGAGACTCTCGGTTCCAAGCCCGTCACTTCGCTGCGCGCAGTGCACAATGCGGAGTATCTTATCGGTGCAAAACACACATCAATCATAACCGCTGCGACGTTGTCACTTGTTTTACGGCTTTAAAAGTTGACATTTAGTTTCCTGTGATTAGCTTTTATTCCTTGGCTGCTTTTTTCTTCGACCAATTACCCTTATGAGTGCGTGTATTGGCCACGTAATATGTAAGATTTCTCGAATACTTATTACTTACCTGATTATTTCAGGCCACTCCTAATGCTACCAAGCGCATTTGATTCTATGATACCATTGTTTGTCTTGTTTACGGTGTGTACTGTAAACTTTGCTTGCTAGACAATATTTTATTAGTACTCAACCAACGCATCGAGCAATAAATAGTTCGTGCATCACTTGTTCTCAAGCTCCTCAACTGCGTTGGTGGTGTTACTGCGGATGCGTCTCGAGGACGTGCCATCACCCTGCTCATGCAATATTCAGCGCACCTGTGGGCTTGTTGCATGAGTTGCTCGCCGACGTTTTCGCCGGTCGTCGGTGGAAGCAGAGTGTGTCCACAACCCTTTCCGGGGTTACCGTTCGCATCCTCCGAAAGGTGGCTGCAGTGACGATACGTGGGGTTACGGCTATGAGGCGAGTGCATGTCGAGAGCAGAGGAATGCGGCTTACTACGGCTGCGGCGGCTACTCCTAAACGCGGTGCCCGAGGAAACTCTCAATTGTGGCAGCGACGATTGCTTGGGCAGCGGACTGGGCAAGAGTGAGAGAAGGAGAACGAGTAACAGTAGAAACCGACTGGGGTATAGGTGTTTGCATGTGCCCCGCTCCGAAATTCCTCGCCTCAACTTGTAGCAAAATGAAAATACCTCAGCAGCTGCGCCCAAAATTCGTATTACTTAGTAGCGTATTTCTGCAGTGAATTTATTTCCTGACATGCATGGGCGGCCGATGCTGACAACTTATACCTGTACGAATTTGGCTCTTTTACCGAAAAACCACTGGTTCAAAATCCTCCACTTTACATACAATTTTTCGTCCTTGTTCACAATCGCGTTTCTGTGCCTGTAAGATTTTTTTTTGCCATTATTAGTCAATCAGAAACCTATCATAATGTTTTGATTGTAGGTGGTACTCTAAAATAAAAAAAGTGGCCTATGCTTAGTGGGTAGGGAAAAGGCGTTCCTCAATAAAAAAAAAACGTGTGTTACGTAGCTTGTGCATTGTAACTAGAGTCGATTGGCCTATAAAACAATGCTGCGCAGCTGGCGCTGGCAAATATTTGCCGTTCTGTTTGCTGTAGTGGGCTACAATTCTCAGATTTTGTTTTACACCGCCCGTATTAGTAACTGAAATAAATAAAAAAATTGTCATTACCATTATATTCCTAATCGCGCTTTGTTCACTTGCTGCGGGCCGAAGAAACAGCCAATGAGGTTCTGGCTATCTACCTTCGTTGTTTTTCTACCGGCGTTTAAATCAAGGCCCAGAAATGTAAAAAAATAACTAAGTTGCGGAGCTCGTTGGCTACCGTACTTTCGCACCCACCGCCCAGTTTTAAACTAAGCAAGCATGAACACTAGCCGTCCAAAGTAAATGAAAGGCGACTTTGTAAAAAAAAATTAATTTCTGTAAATCTAAAGCATAACGGTCCATGTTTGTCGGTGCAGATGGAAAATCGCACGATCACAATTAGGATGCACATAAGCATTCAATGGAGCATGAATTTGTGGGCAATGATTAATTTTTTTCGTTAAGATTGCCTTCCATTTACTTCTGACGGCACGTGTACATTCGCGGACATCAATAAATCGACTGCGCAGCAGCGGTAAAAATATTCTGATGCACGTTTTACTTCGCGAAGGTAATGGATGTTGCACACAGTAAGAAAACATTTCAATTTCCGCCAAGTTGCAATAAAAAAAGGAGTTCGATGAAGGAAGCGGAATGCAGCAAAGGTGCCTTCCACCGCTGCCTTCAACGAGTTGCGCGATGAGAGAAATAAAATAAGAAAACGCTAGCTTGATTTATGTACATTTCCTGGATGCTTTACTCTTACATTGTAGCTTTTGTCTATGTGATGAAGGAATAAAAGCCTCACCTGAGTTACCATTCGGTGGCCTGCGTAAAATTTTCGCCGATCACAGCGCGCGATTTCTGTGAGCCTGACCAATGCGCTGACACACTGTCAGACCAATGCTAACGGCGGCATCAGTTTGTAATTCGACATGGTTAGTGTGCATGCTGCTTTTGGTCAAATCACGGTTAGAGGCGGTACAATATGATAGTTGCAGAGCGCAGTAGCGTGGTTGCTTAATATTTCTCGTGATTGCTTTATTTGGTGTAAGAAGCCCACGGAGGAAAAATGTTACTGCACAAAGCGACTGTCGGAAGGTCAGTCACAGCAGCAACGACTTCAATAAGTAGGGACTTATATTTGGCAAAATGTGGCGGCGATACGAAATTTGTTTTCTAGAAACCTTTCTTTTTACTGAACAAGGGTGATAATCTGTATGGTGATCCCATCCTTAAACAACAAATGTTCGACCCAGCAAGGAAAATAAAATTAAAAGTTGCACAGCAACATGAACACGATGAGCTAGAACAATGTTTTGGAGGACAGCTACTTTCGCGAAATTTCTCTCTAGTTGGGACAAGCGTCCCAACTAGAGAGAAAATCGATCCCGAGTGGTGCCCCCGAAAGCTTCTCTTGAAGCATCCGAGGTCTCCGGATACTTTCTGGTGAGCCCTCCAGCTGCATTTCTACACGGAACTGTGTTCCTTAGCGAAGGATCGACATTCATTAAAATTGTCAACAAATGACCGGAGGACCCTCATGATCTACAGATAACTTAAACTGCCGAGGAAGGCCTGGAAAGATATTTATAATGTGACTCAATTTGTAAAATGAAAATTATGCCGCCTTAAAAGACAACAATGATGATGGGGAATATTAAGCGAGAAATGATCGTTCTGCCTCGCTCAAATTCGATGCATGCGCTTCAAAGCCAGAGCGGCAGTGAGAGCCCCTCAGTATGACACCGGGAGAGCGCATCACTCGATCTACTCTGCATCGACCATGGCTGATCTGCCAGCCAAAAAAGCGTAATGAAGACTTAGTGAAGTATTCAATACCCAAATATAGCACATATATACTGTAGCGAATACAGCAAAATATAACAAATATAGCAAATTGTAAGGAGATAGCGCCACCCAGCGGCGTTCGTGAGGAGAAGAAGACAAAGCACGAGGAGCGCGTGCGGAGGGGTACGCCGGGACAGGTCGAAGAGGATTACGGGGAGAGAAGAGAATAGCGCTGTGGGCGACGGGCGTGGACGAGTTCTGCTGGCTCCCCGAGTTCCGGGCTTGGGCCTTAGCCGCAGACGTCCGGGCCACCAGACCTGGACTTCCATCGTCGAGAGCCCCAACCACCAGGCCCAGTCGCCACTCTTCTCCGTCCATCCGTCAGCTGCTCCACACAGGCCGCTTCTGGCGCCTACGTGACTTTTCCGGGATACCAGACCTGGGAACCGTGCCGGGAGCCCACGGACGCCGACGCTGCGGTAGCGTTGCATCAACATTGGAACGCCCAGAGACTCCCTAACTGCCCGACACCCAGCCAGTCCTCCCCGCTCGTTGCTCGAATAAGAGACAAGTAGTGTGACTTTCCTCTTTGACTTTCTTTTTTCTGCATTTTTCGTAAGCACTTTGTTCTGTTCCCCCGTGTGTTTTTCCCGTGTGTTGCTGCCTTGCTCTCTTGTTCCTTTCCTTTTCTGCGCTCTCATACTGAAATTGGTTTCCTTTCCGATAAAAGCCGCCTCGTTTATTGTTTGTACGTTTGTGTTTTAACAATACTGCAGACTGGGCGAGTTGGTTAACATACATCTTGAAAAATTTAGCGCGACACACAAGGACCGAAAGAGTAGACGACACGAGCGCTGACTAACAACTGGAAGTTTATTCGAAAACACGTAGAATTATAAAGGAAGAAAGTGCGATAAAATCGTTGGTCAAAAACCAAAAGAAGAAAACTAAACACAACAGTCACCGCCAGCTCCTGCTATCAAGACGCAAAGCACTTGTCCAGATAAGCTACCTCTTTTTCCCGTATAGTAACGGACGGTTTGGCCACGCACGTGTTATGAGCCTTGGCGATACTATATGCCTCGTAAATTTCCCTACACAACACGTTGTCATTCTTGTACTCAATCGTAGTGTTGTCAAGGATCGGCGAGCACTTGCTGGTCCCGAGATCCTTGCACTCACGGCAGTGCAAAACAAGGTTCGAAGACACCGGTTTCCTGCAGTCCAGTGAATTCTTGTGCTCCTGCAGCCGCACATTGATGCACCTGCCCGTTTGGCCGTAATACACCTTCCCGCAGGCCAATGGCACCTTGTACACAACCCCCTTTTCGCAGGCGGTGAAATCGCTGGCATGACTGGCAGTACACTCCCGCGGGGATTTTCGAGGCAGTGTCTTGTCTAGCCTGTTCCGAACTGCCGCGCACACTCTCCCGACCTTGTTATCAGCTGAAAAGACCAGCTGCACATCATGCTTAGCTGCAATCTTCCGTAGTCGATGAGACAGCCCGTGTATGTATGGCATACATGCAACCTTCTGGCGTGGCCGGTCCGCTGGTTCCTGAACCGAGGGGAAAGCCTCGCGCTTCAGTTTTAGCAATAGTCGCTCCGTAAGCCGGGCAAGATGCTTTTGAGGGTAACCAGCTTCTTGTAGTCTGGCCACTTGCCTCAAAAAACCTTCCTCAAGTCGGTGGGGACACGACTGGCTCAGGGCTGTGGTCATACCGGACATGGCTATGCCGTCCTTGACAAGTCTTGAATGCTGGGACTGGAAGTTTAGAAGGGGCTTCCCCGCCTTTGGAGCATACACCCAGCAAACATGCTGATTGGTTAACTTCAACTCCAGGTCCAAAAACCGGATACAACCCTCTCTTGGCACTTCAAAAGTGAAGTTGAGGCCCTGACCTCTATCCTTGAAGATCTTGAGAATATCAGGCGTCGTTCGGATGCTACTGGCCCCTTTGATGAAGACAAGGTAGTCGTCTACATACCTGAAAATTCGTCTTGTGACGTCCTTCAAATCAGCTTCCAGATTCCTGTCTACCTTCGATAGAAAAATATCACTGAGAATTGGAGCAACCCGAGAGCCGATACACACTCCCGAACGTTGAACGTACACCTTGTTTTCCCACATGATGAAGGTCGATTCTAGGTAGGCTGAAAGTAGCTCGAGGAAACTCTCCACCGTCATGCTGCAGGCGTTTCTGAAGGCGATCTCATCATTGTCTTCGACGATGCATTCCTGGACGCACTTCATTAAGGTAGCATGGGGAAGGGAATAGAAAAGATCCTCAACGTCAACGCTAAGTACATTACAATTTCCAGGGTTCTGCTGCGACAGGTACTGCACCACCGACATAGAATTTGGGACAAGGAAAGGATCGTTAATCCTGAGGGGTCTCAAATTTGTTTGTTTAAAATAAGACCTGCAATCTCTCAGATCCTCGCAAATTTGGCGTCCACTACGACAGGACGAGGTCGGTTTTTATTTATTTGCTTGTTGTGTTAATTTAGGAACAATATGAGCGCTTCAGATTTGGTTGCTTTAGGCGAGCGCGTGGGCTTGTGCGGCGCGGAGTTACGAGCGTGGGTGGAGGACGAGCTTCGTAAGGCACGGGAAGAGAGAGCCGCTGAGCGTGAAGCTGCGAAGCAGAAGCTGGAGTTAGAGGCGCGGAATTTGGAGTTAGAGGCACGGAATTTAGAGACGGAGCGTGAAGCTGCGAAGCAGAAATAGGATTTAGAGGCACGGAATTTAGAGACGGAGCGAGAGGCTGCGAAGGAACGCTTGGAGTTAGAGGCGCAGAACTTGCAGCTACAAATAAGGCTCAAGGAGGGTGGCGCAAATCCTCCGAGTGACCGTGGAGAGCGTAGCGTCTCATCGACCAGCTCCATTAACCCGCACAGCCTCATACCACAGTTCAATGAAGCGCGGGATGACCTCGATGCCTACTTAAAGAGGTTTGAGCATGTGGCCACGGGGCAGGGTTTACCAAAAGAAAAGTGGGCAACGGCGTTGAGCTTGTGCCTTGGCGGCGAGGCACTTAGGGTCTTCGGTCGGCTCTCGCCTGAGGATTCCGTGGATTATGACAAAGCGAAGCTTGCCTTGCTTCAGAGGTTTAGGTTCACCGCGGAAGGGTACCGAGAGAAGTTTCGCCAGAGCAAGCCCCAGGATGGAGAAACGGCCTCGCAATATGCTGCCAGGTTGTTTAGTTTCTTTGACCGTTGGGTCGAGATGCGGGGAGAAGGCCGCACTTTTGAGGTGGTTCGCGAGATGGTCGTGAGCGAGCAATTTCTGAACAACTGTCATTCTCGTTTAGCCCTTTTCTTACGTGAGCGGGAGGGCAAGACAGTTTCCAAGCTGGCGGAGGCTGCCGATCATTTTCTCGAAGCACAGCGGCAAAATAACTTGTTGTTCTTTAAAGAGGAGGGTGAGCACACGATAGTTAAAGCCAAGGACGAGGTTTCACGTTCACAATCCCTCCTTCGATGTTTTCTTTGCGAGAAGACTGGGCACAAGGCGTCGGATTGTAGGACAAAGCCGAAGCAATTGTATTGCACCTGGTGCCGCGAGGTAGGACATGATGCCCAGTCATGCAAAGCTAAGAGACCAGGAGATCGTGAGGAGTCCGCCTGTTGCATGACACCTCGATATTCACATCCCGATAACCCTGCAGAGGTAACGCGCGTAAAGGGCCAGTTGGGGGAGATGGTCTGTCCTTCCAACCCGGTGGAAACTGCTATGCCCGTGGGGCACGGTGAGGTGTTCGGCCAGCCTGGTTCGGTATTACGGGATACGGGCAGCACCGGTATTGTTGTGCGTGAGTCTCTTGTACCGCCAGCGGCACTTACAGGGAAAAAGGCTACATTATTCTTGGCCAATGGGACCCGTGTAGAAGTTCCGGAAGCGGAGGTGGTGATTTCCTCACCGTACTTTTCGGGTAAGGCCATCGCGCGGTGCTTGTCTACACCCATATACGACATCATAATAGGCAATGTCCCTGGCGCTAAACCTCCATTCTCGGTTGACCCGCCAGTTCTAACTGATCAGGCAGTTTCCCTTGCCATGACGAGTTCGGTCGATGTTCCTTCCCTTACGGTTGTGGGGTTACTGGCACGGTTCGGACCCTGAACTCAGGGCCAACGCCACTCCGCTAGCTCGACCACACCTGTGGCCGCGAAGAACACACCTCCGAGGAATAAACCCGCAGGCAAAACCTTTAATTGGGATCTCCCAATGTATTTCCTCGGTCGCGCGCAGGCAGCAGCGGCAGGCAACAGGCACAGGAGACAGGCACAGAGCAGTTCGGGTCACCTGGGCCGCCGCTGGTGTCGCGTCCGCTCTCTCTCAGGGCTCGCTGTCAACTCTCTCAGACTGTGCCCGTGCGCGCGGCCCGCGCGGCCGCTGAAACCGAGAGCGGTGGGCAAGGAGGGCTGCCCACGTGACGACGCGTAGTCGCGGGCGCCTCCCCTCGGCTCCCTCCACCGCTGCTCCCAGTCGGGGGCCTTGTCGGGGGCCGCCAGAGGAAGAGCCGCGGTAGGCCACGAGAGAGAGAAGGGTGCATCCGGCGGGCGAGGGGCAACATGGATCCCCACACCCTCCCTCTCTCAATAGTGACCTCCACCCGCTGAAGCGAACTCGGCAGATCAGCAGGTCCATGCCGCCTTTCCGGAGACTGGGCCCCGGGATGGTAGCTCTGCGCCTGGGGCGCGGGCCAGACCAGGCTGGCGCCCGCGAAAGCCGGCCTGCTCCGCATTCAGGCCGCCCATCGTCAGCTCGCCCCGCGCTGTTCCAGAACCGCCGCCGAGGCCCCGTGCGATGGTGTGGGGGCGAAGTTCGGCGGCTCGACCCCGGCCGCGCGCCGCTCTCCGTGCCGTCGCTGAAGCCAGGGCCGTAAATCAGGGCAGCCGGAGGGGGCTCAGCTCCTCCGAGCGGGCGTCTTGCAGTGTTCCGGGCACAGGAACTACACCGGCTTGTGTATCCACACAGGCAGGGTGGGCACGAGACCTCTCGCACCAGGCTTTGCCGTGGTCGGCATGGGTCACATTCGGCGATCTCGCCCAGTTCGGATATTGTGACGTCGGGGGCAAGGATCTCCTTGCATGAGGTCCACCGTGCGCGATCTCGCGCGTCTGGTGTTCCTTCGCCGTTTGCTCGATCTCGAGCTGTTTTGGCAACCGACGCCGCCGTGTGCGTGATCTCACGCTTTCGGCATTCTCCCGTTGCCCCAGCGAGCTCGCTGGCTTCGGGTATTATAGCGATGCCTGTAGAGATCTCTCTGGGCTTCGCTCGCCTCTGCACAATCCTGCGCGGGTGGCGTTTCTGCTTCCACAGCAACCTCCCTCTGGAAGTACTGTTTCAGCTCTCCCACGTGAATGGGTCCGCTGATTCGGCCCGATCTCGGGTCTTTCAGCCGGTAGTTGAGCCGCGAAAGCTTCTCAGCGATCAGGAAGGGTCCCACCCATTTGGGCGCTGGACTGGCCGCGAAACCTGCGGTTGCATCGCTGAGTGAGTGATTGCGCTTGAGAACGAGGTCTCCCATCTGAAAGTCCACGTCTCTGTGTGCGCGATCTTAAGTGGCCTTTTGACTTGCCCTGGCCTTCGCGCGGCTGCGGTTCGCCTCCTTAATGGCATTTGCCAAACGCTCGCGCAATCGCCTTGCGTAGTCGTCAACATCTGCCGTGACTTCGCGGACACTGTCCGACCCTTCCATGAGAATTGTGTCCATAGGCGTGTTCAGCTCTCTGCCAAACATGAGAAAAGCCGGCGTGAAGCCGGTCGAGCGATTTGTGCTCGTGCGCAGAGCGAAGGAGATGGCGTCCCAGTGCTCGTCCCAATCATTGTGCGATCTCGCATATGCGCCCAGGAGCGGCTTGATATCTCGATTTCGGCGCTCGCTCACATTGGACTGGGGATGGTAGCACGTGGTTTTCTGCTGCCGGACACCCATTGCTGCACACGTATCACGGAAAACTTTCGATGTGAAATACGTGGCATTGTCAGTGATCAGCCGCTTTGGGAAGCCGTAGCGGCAAAACACTTCACACAGCTTTGCCAGGATCTCCCGGGACAGAGTAGTTTGAGACCCTAGATTCGGTCTCTCCCGCACCACTGATGTATCGCGGGTGGATCCCGGCAGTCGCTTTTCGCAGCGGGTACAATTCAGCGATCCCACTGAAGTGACACGTGACTACCAGCACGTATTTGTACCCTCGTTTGCTGCGCGGCAGCGGCCCCATCAAATCGCACGCCAGGATCTCCCAGGGTTTGGTGCTTATGACGGGTTGGAGTAAGCCGGGTGCCTTTCCACCTCTGGGCTTTCTCTCTTGGCATACGTGGCATGTTCGTACATATCTACATACGTCAGCCTTCATTCCCGGCCAGGTAGCAAACCGACAAAGCTTCTGCCATGTCTTTGGAGCGCTCCCGTGACCGTCTGCGTCGTGATAGTGCCGCATAGCGGCGCGCCGCAGTTTGCGCGGAATAACGGCTTTGAAACTCTCATCCGAGGCCTCTTTGCCTGGCACGTATTTTAGCAAAGCTCCATCACGGTCCAGCAGGAAGTTCTCCAACTCACTCGCCGCAATACCAGCGACACTAGAGTTAGCGCCAACCACACTACCAGTGGCTTCACAGCGCAATTTGGCCTGACTCGTCGGAGTGTCTGTCTCTTTACTAAGACTATTGATCAACTCCTGACAGAATGAGTCTTCCTGCTGAGCCTTGACAAGCTCTTCTCTGCTGAACGCAACCTCGAGAGGGATCCCCGCTCCAACGAGGTGCACGTGCTCTCGGGGCTTCGAAAACGGGGCACTCCCCGCAACGAGCTCCTTCCGCAGAGGGGGAGACAGCTGCCACTCTGCCTCCTCCTCGTCCTGGCCGGCCGGTTGGGTGTCAGTGACCGGCGCCCGTGACAGCGCATCGGCGACTACATTTGCAGTGCCTTTGCGGTAACGCACTTCGAACTCGAAGCGTTGCAGTGTCAGGGCCCATCGCGCAAGCCTCCCGCTGGGCTCACGCAGGCGTTTCAGCCAGGTTAAGGCCATATGGTCGGTCTCGACCGTGAACTTTGCCTTCGCCAACTGGCGGTGGCTTGTAGTGGTGCTCGGGACCTCCCGGAGCAATGTGCGCTGCGTCACCCTCTGCCATCTGGCGGGGAGCGCTGCCCGCATCTGCGGGCGTCGACGCAGTTAGACCCACCACAACGACTGGACTAACAACTGAAGTTTATTGGAAAATACATGGTCCGAGGAAGGCCAGCAGAGCATGCGCAACAGCATCATCACTAATCACTGCGCAAAAAGAGACAAAGACAAGAAATCTAAACTGTCGTGGACGACCTAAAAAAGCAAATTCTTTTTCAAGTAGGCGCACCGAAGTTGTGCTTATACAATCAGAGCCTAACAAACCGATATGATATGCCTCCAGTATTTCCCGCTCCTGTTTTCCCTTGCCTCGACCAAGAATGGTGGTATTGCCGAACAAAGGATAACAGCCACATTCATTGCAATGGCGAGGCAAGTTTGCACCGCCACCGGACCCCAGGGAGGAGTGATGCTCACGAAGCCGGTCATTAATACACCGGCCAGTTTGGCCGATGTAAACTCTCTCGCATGTGAGGGGGAACTTGTACACCACCTGTGCGACACATGTCGTGAAGCGATTCTCATGCTGCGTTGTGCAAACGTGGTTCCTTTCCCTGCCTCGAGAAATGCGCGAACAGAGTCCCGACAACTTGCAAGGAGCAGAGAACACAATGCTCACTCCCTGCTTGGCCGCCACTTTTTTCAAGTTGTGGCTTACTTTGTGCACGTACGGCATGACCTCGAACTTCTTTCGTTCAGTTGGCCCAACGTCAGTCTTCTTCGTGCGTCCTTTCTTGAGGTTCTGAAGCAGCGATTCAGCCACTGCCTTCAAAAGTGGTTTAGGGAACCCCGCGGCTTCCAAACCTTTGCACTCATTGTCAAGGCTGGTTTTGATGGCATGGTGACAGCTTTTTCCCAGTGCATTGCGGAAACAGTTCATCGCAATCCCTCTCTTTACAATCTTAGAGTGCGCAGAACCGAAAGGTAACAAAGCTTTCTTGCTTCTAGGCGAAAACATCCAGCATAAATGGCCATCGTCAAGGAATGTTAGTTGCAGTTCTAGGAACCTGATAGAATGATTGCTAGATAGTTCATGAGTAAAATTAAGAGTGCGTGAAGAAGCTTTAAAAGCAGTCAAAACATCGTCTACTGCTGCGGGCAGAGTGTCATTAGGTGAAAGGTCTAAAAATACTAAAAAATCGTCCACGTACCTAAAAACTTTGCACACACGCTTGTCATGAAGTAAGTTTTGAAGTGTTCTGTCAAATTTTGCTAAAAATATCTGGGAAAGCACTGGGGCAACGCTAGAACCAATACATATTCCATTTTTCTGAAGGAACAAGGAACCTTTGAATTCAACAACAGTAGATGACAGGTAAAAAGATAACAACTCCAAAAAAGAACTCCAACTCCAACTCCAGCAGAGCATGATGCTGTTGCGCATGCTCTGCTGGCCTTCCTCGGACCATGTATTTTCCAATAAACTGCAGTTAGACCACCTGGTCTGAATGCGTGCGCAGGAGTTGAAAGGAGCGAGTAGCCGACGCCAACTGGCAATGGCTCAACGAGCAGTCCAGGATCTCCTGGGTGGAAACTCGGTTTGCGAACCGCATCTGCGGACGCGCCTGAGACGTAGCGGAGCGTTTGGAAGCCACTGACACCTGACTTTGGCTTTCCTTGCTGGCCGGGATCTCCCGGCGCGTAACCAGTTGCGCGACCCGCATCTGCGGGAGCGCCTGGGGACACGTTCAGCAGAACGGAACTCCTGTAGCCACAGCCATCTGGCTGCTCCAGCTCGGAGTATTCACCAGGAACTCCTGGCGCAATATCTCGGACGCCAGCCGCGCCTGCGGCTTCATGCATAGCGCCCGACGGACCTTGCGCTACCGCATCCGCGGTCGCTTTAGATGTGGCCACGGAAACGATGCTCGAGATCTCCCGTGCTTCGCCGCATACATCAGCCAACATCATTAGGTCCGGCAGCCCGTAGCGCGGGCTGGTCATGCTGTTCTTCGTGAGCTAGCACCCCACCTGGAACTCCAGAGGGGCCCCACGTTGGGCGCCAAAATGTGGGGTTACTGGCACGGTTCGGACCCTGAACTCAGGGCCAACGCCACTCCGCTAGCTCGACCACACCTGTGGCCGCGAAGAACAACACCTCCGAGGAATAAGCCCGCAGGCAAAACCTTTAATTGGGATCTCCCAATGTCTTTCCTCGGTCGCGCGCAGGCAGCAGCGGCAGGCAACAGGCACAGGAGACAGGCACAGAGCAGTTCGGGTCACCTGGGCCGCCGCTGGTGTCGCGTCCGCTCTCTCTCAGGGCTCGCTGTCAACTCTCCATCCGACTGTCCCGTGGGCGCGGCCCGCGCGGCCGCCGAAACCGAGAGAGGTGGGCAAGGAGGGCTGCCCACGTGACGACGCGTAGTCGCGGGCGCCTCCCCTCCGCTCCATGTCGGGGGCCGCCAGAGGAAGAGCCGCGGTAGGCCACGAGAGAGAGAAGGGTGCATCCGGCGGGCGAGGGGCAACATGGATCCCCACACGGTGACAGCAAAGATTTCAGAGAGTAGTAAAAGCCCCACTCTGAACACACTCCACTTGTCACGGCCGGAGTTTCGCCTCAAACAGGAAGAAGACCCGACCTTAGAGGTGTGTCGCAGGAAGTTGGGGCAAATATTTCGTGGCAAGGGACAGACCGCCCACTCTTTTGATACAGATGACGGTGTTCTTTTCCGGACATACCAAGTGTGTCCCGGCCGAGTCGTTGAGCAAGCGGTGGTACCGAAGGGCTTACGCACGCAAGTCCTTAAGTTGGCGCATAAGAGTGCATTATCCGGCCATCAAGGAATACGGAAAACAATAGCAAGGGTGCTCAGTGAGTTTTACTGGCCCGGTGTACAGGCTGACATTAAGAGTTATGTCAGATCGTGTGCTAAATGTCAACCGACTGTGTCAAAGGAAAGGGAGAACAAAGTAAATGACGCCATTGTTCCATCGGTGCCGGCGGACAACGGCCGGCACAGAGTGTATAACATCGTAGGACGGGGACATTTAAAACCATGGTGGAGACCGAGGTCGGTTTGGAGAAACCGGTTTCACAAAGGAAAACGGAAGTACTAGTTGAAAGAGTTCTCGCGACGGTGAAGTGGTTTGATGTGAAGAATGGAATACGGAATAATGTAGCCCACACCTGTTCTTGTTGGCATTGTCCGTGTTTGTTCATGTTTGTTTGTGGGTGTCGGCTACTTACTTTTTATGCTTTCCGTGTTTCTTCGCCCTCTATGGACGCTTTACGTTGACTTTCCATGTGCTCTCTGTGCTGTGTGTGCGAATGTCTGTGAACGCTTCGAACATTGACGACCGTCGTATTGTGTGTGGTGTGTAGTGTGCGCGCTGTGGTGCGGTATTCTGTGTTGCGATCGTCGAACGCGTCTGGTGTCGCTCTCCTGAAGTTGAGTTCTTTCCCTTGGAAAAAACTTCCGAAGAGGGGGGGCCTTCTGTAAGCAGATAGCGCCACCCAGCGGCGTTCGTGAGGAGAAGAAGACAAAGCACGAGGAGCGCGTGCGGAGGGGTACGCCGGGACTGGTCGAAGAGGATTACGGGGAGAGAAGAGAAGAGCGCTGTGGGCGACGGACGTGGACGAGTTCTGCTGGCTCCCCGAGTTCCGGGCTTGGGCCTTAGCCGCAGACGTCCGGGCCACCAGACCTGGACTTCCATCGTCGAGAGCCTCAACCACCAGGCTCAGGCGCTACTCTTCTCCGTCCATCCGTCAGCTGCTCCACACAGGCCGCTTCTGGCGCCTACGTGACTTTTCCGGGATACCAGACCTGGGAACCGTGCTGGGAGCCCACGGACGCTGACGCTGCGGTAGCGTTGCATCGACATTGGAACGCCAAGAGACTCCCTAACTGCCCGACACCCAGCCAGTCCTCCCCGCTCGTTGCTCGAATAAGAGACAAGTAGTGTGACTTTCCTCTTTGACTTTCTTTTTCCTGTATTTTTCGTAAGCACTTTGTTCTGTTCCTCCGTGTGTTTTTCCCGTGTGTTGCTGCCTTGCTCTCTTGTTCCTTTCCTTTTTTCACTCTCATACAGAAATTGGTTTCCTTTCCGATAAAAGCCGCCTCGTTTATTGTTTGTACTTTTGTGTTTGTTTAAAATAAGACCTGCAATCTCTCAGACCCTCACACAAATATATAGCTGTGTACAATAGATAAAAATTGTCAGTAGCTGTCGCTTATCTGGACAAAAGCACACTTTCTGAGGGGCGCTGTGAGAGATGCTACTTGCGTTCGCAGGTTCTAGAAAATTGTCGGAAATGGAAAAATTTGGGCCCTCTAAATCTGTATGGATAAAATAGAGAAAACAGGCTTGATTCTGTTCTTTTCAAGCACCTTGCGGATACACCGTGTTAGGCTGTAGGAGAGACCAGTAATTAGGCATTCGCCTCAGTCATGAGTACACACGTGGTAGAATTTGCCTAGCAGGATCTGATCACATTCCACATACCCTATAAGCTGCCAGCAAATTACTCACTTCCTCTGAAAATGCTGCTAAGGAGCCGGCGAGTGTGCACTCAACTTTCACTTGAAGTAATCGTTTGGAAATCATGTTTTGGCAGTTTTCACTGACCGCTCATGTCTTCTGTACTCTCTCCGATCTTCACTGAACAATATCCGACGACGCTGAATTCCATGGCAGCGTCAAGCTGATTCTGGTCCCTACCAATCGTGTTATACTCTTGCGTAATAGCTTGAATGGCTTCACGCACACGTGAATGAGTTGCCCATTCCCCTTAAGTTCCTGGCTTTGAAATACCGCAGAATAGAGTGTCAGCTTTGCTTGTATTACGGTGAGAGGCGCGACACATCAGTAATTAAAGAGCTTCCTTTTATGACCTAGCTGAGGCTAGTATAGGTAACGTACTTATCTAAAACAGGCAAAGAACATCAACAGCGGATTATGAAATTGCCTAAACACTCAGGCATCAACTTCCTTATTTCTTCTTAAGCAGACAAGGAAAGGGGAATGAGGGGCTCGTTATAAATATGAGAGAAGCCAACAGCCACAGAAACCAGGGGGCACAGGGGATTTTTTTAATTTATTTATTTTGCGGTGTTAATCAATTTATAATATTACTGAATATGTTATCGCTTAGATAATTGATTAGAAAAGCAGAAGAAAAAACAACCATATGCCGCCGGTGGGATCCGAACCCACGACCTCCGAATTACGCGTCCGGCGCTCTACCACTGAGCTACGGCGACGGCTGTCAAACCTTCTGCTTTCGGGGGTATTTATGTTTTACAAATAACCTAACCCTGGGAGTGTTCACCAGCGCCACCAAGGTTCTTAAGCGGCGGACGTAGCACGTCCTGAGTTACCGCTGATGTGACGTAGAACGTCATCGAACGGCGAGGGTGGACGCTGTGTGAGAATCCTCTTATGCTTCCTAAGGCATCAAGGCTGCCAGAATCAAGGCCCTCGTTAAGCAATTAAGCAGACAAGGAAAGGGGAATGAGGGGCTCGTTATAAATATGAGAGAAGCCAACAGCCACAGAAACCAAGGGGCACAGGGGATTTTTTAAATTTATTTATTTTGCGGTGTTAATCAATTTATAATATTACTGAATATGTTATCGCTTAAATATAATTGATTAGAAATGCCGAAGAAAAAACAACCATATGCCGCCGGTGGGATCCGAACCCACGACCTCCGAATTACGCGTCCGGTGCTCTACCACTGAGCTACGGCGACGGCTGTCAAACCTTCTGCTTTCGCGGGTATTTATGTTTTACAAATATCCTAACCTTGGGAGTGTTCACCAGCGCCACCCACGTTCTTAAGCGGCGGACGTAGCACGTCCTGAGTAACCGCTTATGTCACGTAGAACGTCATCGAACGGCGAGGGTGGACGCTGTGTGAGAACCCTCTTATGCTTCCTAAGGCATCAAGGCTGCCAGAATCGAGGCCCTCGTTAAGCAATTAAGCAGACAAGGAAAGGGGAATGAGGGGCTCGTTATAAATATGAGAGAAGCCAACAGCCACAGAAACCAAGGGGTACAGGGGATTTTTAAATTTATTTATTTTGTGGTGTTAATCAATTTATTATATTACTGAATACCGGCGGCCTATGGTTGTTTTTTCTTCTGCTTTTCTAATCAATTACCTTTAAGCGATAACATATTCAGTAATATTATAAATTGATTAACACCACAAAATAAATACATTAAAAAAATCCCCTGTGCCCCTTGGTTTCTGTGGCTGTTGGCTTCTCTCATATTTATAACGAGCCCCTCATTCCCCTTTCCTTGTCTGCTTAATTGCTTAACGAGGGCCTCGATTCTGGCAGCCTTGATGCCTTAGGAAGCATAAGAGGGTTCTCACACAGCGTCCACCCTCGCCGTTCGATGACGTTCTACGTCACATCAGCGGTAACTCAGGACGTGCTACGTCCGCCGCTTAAGAACGTGGGTGGCGCTGGTGAACACTCCCAAGGTTAGGTTATTTGTAAAACATAAATACCCCCGAAAGCAGAAGGTTTGACAGCCGTCGCCGTAGCTCAGTGGTAGAGCACCGGACGCGCAATTCGGAGGTCGTGGGTTCGGATCCCACCGGCGGCATATGGTTGTTTTTTCTTCTGCTTTTCTAATCAATTATCTTTAAGCGATAACATATTCAGTAATATTATAAATTGATTAACACCACAAAATAAATAAATTAAAAAAATCCCTTGGTTTCTGTGGCTGTTGGCTTCTCTCTTATTTCTTCTTAGTCTCACGATGAAGAATCTCTGCGTTCGTTATCAACTCGTCTATGTCAGGTTTTTATCGTTGGACCTCGGAACATCAGTGCGCCCCTAGACCAGTTGCAAAGGTGTGTGTTCTGGAATGTTTTTCTAGCCTTGAGGCTTTCGCCCGCGGTCGGACTACAGAAAAGATATTGCCGAAAGGGCACACGTACCGAGCACCAATCACTCTCTTGGAAAGACAGTCCCTAAATCGCAAGGAGGAGGAGGAGGATATAGAAGAGGAAAGGCAGGGAGGTTAACCGAAATAATAATCGGTTTGCTACCCTACACGGGGGGAAGGGGACTTACGAAAACTCTCAAGCGTTGGCGTTGATTGATGCTTATAGAACTTGGAACAATACAATTGATTTCACAGAACCTGGGTCCTTAGAAGAAGTGCACTCGAAGACTTTATATTTTGTAGTTCTTCCGGTGCCAAGCAGTGTATTACGCTACGGGTTCCGATTTCAGTACACCGACTACTATCACGCAGGTTTTTGTTTTTTTACACACCTCCACACAACCGTAGAAATCAAATTTATTCACTCCTGAGAATCCCTGCTCTTTTTCTTCCTGTCTCTCGTGGCCTCTGAGACAATGATGGTCCTCTTTTTGCATGCTCGGTGGCACTTGCCTCTTATCCGAGAAACCCATCCACACCGGCCAGGACTCCTCTTGTTCTTTCTCTGCTCGTTTCTGGGCAGGACACAACCGATCTTTCCCTCCAATGACACTGCTTACCGAAGTGTCCCTGTAGCGTTCTGGGCCCTCGGTATGATGTACATATCTATCCAATTACCTACAGACAAGCATCACCGCCATGCGCGCTGTACCCACCGTATCCTACATTGTTAAGACTTTTCCTGAACTTAAGCCCTATATGAGGAACTGCATCCTGGCGCCATGTTTGATAGAAGACTAATCTAATGCCATACTTTCACAGAGTCCGAAGGGGAGGTGTCAAGATATCCCGACTCAATATTAAAGGCTTTCGCAAGTTGCCATCGAATAGCCCCTTTTTCCAAAGACGCAGAGCATTCCAAAAAGCTAAAAGAGGGACACAGGTTGTATTTTCTACTTCGTGCACTGAAGAACAGATGTGCCCCAAAATGGGATACCGTCTTAACACCTCTTTTTGGGCTAGTTGGTGCATACTTGAATTACAGAGAAAACTTGCGCCAAACCATGCGGACCACAAGAAAAGAACGAGGACAAGACACAAGCACTTATGTGTCGTCCTTGTTCTTTTTTTGTGGTGAGCATGGTTTGGCACTAGTTTTCTTCAGTACTCCAAATTGGACCTTGTCTCAAGCGACAACCTCTACAGCATCGCTCAAGTGACCGTCATTCACATTGTACACCCACATAGGTGCATACTTACTTTTCACTTATTATCAGTGTTACTGCTTTCAGTCATGCAAATTGGTGATGCTTGCCGGTGTCATTGCATTACCAGAGTAGGCGAGTGATAGACTGGGGAATTTGTTTAGGAAAAAGTTGATAAGTGAAGAGTGCAGATCGACATGAAACAAAACACTTCTACTTTTGTTACGCATCTGGCATTTTCCATTCGAAACTGCGCATGGGTTGCCACAGCCGACGATCTAGCGTGGCTTCGTTCGCATAGCGTAGTTTCCAAGTTGCGAGAGATAACGTCGCGGGAGAAATTTCGGTAGGAGATAATCACAAAGTGTTTTAATTGGAGCTAAAAGATGCAGTGGAGATGGAGGAGTTGAACGCCAGCTCCCCGTGACAGAGGACCCTGACTCGAATCCCGAAGTCGCGCGATTCTTCACCGGAAAGAAAAAAATGCGTTTGTAGATGCCACTGACAATGCAGGCCTTCGATGAAGTCTGTCACTCAGGCGACCACAGCCGACAACGCATTCCCTCAACAGGAAAGCATTCGGCCTCTCTTGTGTAGCACTTGGGAAACATCTCTTACGCGAGTACGTTGACTAAAATTCGGGCCTCTGTCACCAGCGGCTGCGAAAAACTGATCAATTCGGCCATCAACTCTCTGCCGCAGGGGACAGGTCTAAAGCTCTGGCTCCGGGCAGGCCGCCTTTCAGATCTGAAGCTCGAAACATTTAATGCTAGAATGCGACTCAAAGAGGCGAGTCGAGCAGTACTCTTCGAGGAAATAGTGCTGTATAATGTTAGACGTCACAGCATTTAATGAAGCCAGGAGAGATAAAGCATATACAGTGCTGAATGGCACGTTCGATGCTATTGCGGTGTAGAGGAAATAGGAGTTAGGTGTGGGTTTCTTCATTGAAAAAAATACAGGTGGACAGAAAGAATAATTTATATCATTTTAGAGAATATATCATTTGTCGTAGTTAAGCCTAATCAGAAGTGCTAATTTAAGATCCTACGGAGCTATGCGCCTACACAGAGCGATGATGAACAGATTGACCAAACCTTACTTGAAGGTTTTGTATAGGAAGTGAGTAAAAGCAAAAACACGCTCCGCCCCATTGATGCGGACTTCAGTAACAAGGTAGGCAAAAACGGACTGAGACCAGGCAGTTGGTGACTATGGCATATGTTGTAGGAATAGCAGAGGCAGTTACTGCCTTTCACTTCCCAGTTGTCCGAAATTCGTTGTATATACATCCTCGTTAAAATGCTTGTTTTCGTATTCTGTATTACGACTGCGGAAAACATCCCATGTATGATATATCTAATCGGTTTACTTAAACACTTGGAATGATTACTGGTAAACGTTTAGCAGAATAGAGAAGGGAAATGAGGAGCTCGTTTGACACACACATGAATGACGCGAATAACCACCGAAAGAAAGGTGCATAGAGGTATGTTTCCATTTGTTTTTAAAGCTGAGGTGTTGACCAATGGGGAAAAGAACATTGGGGTTAATCTTTCTTTTAAAGACAATTAGTTCTAAAGCAGGGGTAAAATAACCGCGCGTCCCACAGGATCCGAACCCACGACCTCCTTATTATGTGTCCGCTCCTCTAGTCCGCTCACACAGCTCCGGCAAAGGTGTCCAATCTTTTTTTTTTTTTTTGGGGGGGGGGGGGGGGGGGGGCTGATGGTAGTTATGTTTGTTTTTAACGCAATCTGGAGTGTTCACCAGCGCCGCCATTATCCATAGCTGCGGAGGTAGACCGCCCTGTACTACTGCGAGCGGGAATTCCACGTCGCGTGAAGGAACTTGTCCGATCTTACGGCTGCTCTTCAGTAGGACAACGCAATGAAGTACTTCATGTAACTTGGACATTCCACATCATATTTAATGACAGTGCGAGAAATATGAGATCTCGCGTCTTATATGGTCGCCTGTTCCTCTTTGCGTCGCCATGACCGCACCTGACGCCACTGCTGCTAAGGGCCGGTCCGTTGGAAAGTTTTCATTGTTGTTCGTAATCTACAATCCGAAAAGCGCGCGTTTTGAACTCCTTTGTGTGAGATTTGCTTAACTTCTACACCGGCTGAGCGGTTTTTGAGAAAATCGAGGTCTGCTATCTGCGGCGCCACCAATTCTCTGCTGTCCTCCAGGGACACGTTTTTTCTGTTCAGTATGTGTACAAAAAGTAAAACTAAACCGAACCTTTTCCCACTCCGGGCAAGGTCCACAGCATATCTGCTAGGAACACACGAGTAGTGATGATTGTTCTCCTGACGTTCTTTATTGTGTAATAAATGAGTCAGACATTGGCGGACAACTTTCATAATTGCACTGAATTTGCCATCGTGCGTATTCATGAAGGAAACAACTTTTGGGTTGCAGTATCACTGGCATGAAGGAGTAAAAAAATGGCACTTTGGCTGCGCGCAAGTGTTCTCGGTTTGCATTCTTGGCTTGGATATGTGTATCGCAGGACAAGTAAGTCCACCATTGACCGCGAAATCACCCTTCCGCTGTCGTTCACAGCCATCCCACTTGTCAAGCTTCCAAATTACTCTTCGCGAGTTGAATCTCCCATCTCCTGCTTCGTTTTCACTCTCCAGAAATCTGCTTCGATGATTGATTATATTGGTCTCGAGACACTACGAGAGAGGCGTTCCGAATGCAGATTAAATTACTTGTATTTAATATATAACAATATAATAGAGATCAACAATCATAATTTCATTACCCCTCACACACTACTTACAAGCTCGCGTTTTGATAACGGGAAAATGATTCGTGAATATAGCCCCCTAAACGATACCTTTAAGTATTCATTTTTTCCGAGAACCATACGCGCTTGCAATAAATTACCTAGGAATATTGTCGACAGTCCCAGTGCGCAAGAGTTCGTTACAAACCTGAAAATGCTGGGGTGAAGTTATACTTGTATTCTTGTATTGTTTCTTGTATTCGTGTATTCTAGTATTCGTGTATTCTTGTATTCTTGTATTCTTGATTCTTGTATTTGTTTTTTTTTGTGTCCACTCCTGCTTGGAGTCAGCCGACTCTGCAGTATTCCCAAATAAAAACCAAATCTATATTCTAAGCTCATCCCATTACATATTCACTTTCTCTTCGTTACCTTAGCTGGAATACCATTGCTCACGTTCGTATTCAAGCCCCTCATCCACGAAAAGTGTAATGTTGTCGCTACTATCCGTAGGCAAGTGTGGTTTACTAATGTTAACCACACTAGGCTACGAATATAGAGCGCACTTCTGCAGACTGCTGACTAATGTCAGACACTGCACCAGACTGCAGTCCGCAGCGTAAACCACAGACTGCTGCCTGTTCTTCGTGCTGTCTGTAAAATTGTTTTATTTATCAATGCTCGCGCTTTTGCAACACTAGATTTAATTTACGTTTTGAAGTCTTCAAAGAATAGAACTAAGATATTTAACAAAAAGGTTTGTGGAACATTATGAACTGAGGAAGAACAAATTCAGTGACTTCTTGCTGTTAAAAACATTATTGAGTGAATTTTATTTAGACAGAGTAAGGAATCGTTCGAGGGGAGGAAATTTAATGGCTATCTTTATCAGTTTGTTTAGGCGTATTACAATATAGAACTATTACAAAAGGTTAAGCTAATGAGGGAACGTTTAAAGGGCAATATGTTTCAGAAATTTTATTGTACAAAATGTTTCTTTACTACAATTCTTTATCAAAAGGTTAACTCGAAGGCTCTTTTTGCGTTTTCTCGACTGTAGCAATTCGTTCGTTTATTTCAGCACTAAATGACATGCTATCTTCTTAAATGGGTGCTGTATAATTGCTTTCCGAGAGTGGTCTTAACATCTCTTCTTTCTCACAGATACCAGCACCGTCGACTTCTCCAGATCATCGCGGAACAGGGCCTAGGTGCACGCTTCCTGCAATCTGTCGTTCCTAGGAATGACGATCAAGAAGAGGAAAAGGAGCCATTTCATCTTTACTACGCCGCCGGTTGTGCAGCATCATGCGCGGCTCTTTTTTTAGAGCTGCTCAAACGCACGTGCGCGGTGGTCCGCGTTCAGCGCGCTGAGGCGTGTGGTAGAGAAGCGGAGCTTTGTCAGGAGTAGAACCACTGCAGTAAAAATGACTTCTTAAAATGGGGGTGTCAGCAGCTGCAAAGATGTACACAGAGAGAACTCTTTCCCAATACGCCTCACTCAAAACATTCTATTTTTTTATTTAACCATACTGCAGGCCAATGCTTTGGCCCTGGCAGGAGGGGCATTTCACAAACAATGCAAAGTAAGAAGGCTACAAAAACAAAAGAAAAATGTCCAGAAATTCAACACTAGTAAGTCTGGCAACAAATGAATACAACGTAAAGGGGCATTAATAAAGAAAGAGTGAGAAAATGACATGGTACAGTGCAAGAATACAGTGCAAATCAAGGCGCCTCTACTTGGAAAAAAAAAGACATTCCAGTTCTGATAGAAAGTTGTTCGATTCAAAAATGCTCGGTGGTAGTTTGTTCCATTCATTCACTGTTTTGGGGAAAAAACTGTTCTGGTAAGAATTGGTTTTTGCAAAAATCGGAGCCAGTGTGTATTGTGTAGTGTGCCTTGTTCGCCTGGTGGTAGCTTTCTGAATGCAGTCTGGAAGTTTAAACGGGACTTTACTTGACAAAAATTTATGAAGGAGCAGAAGTCGATTTATTTTCCGGCGTATTGCTAATGTTGGAATTTTATGTACTTGCATGAGTAGTGAAGGAGAATCTAGTCTTCTATATTTTCCAAATATAAACCTCACTGCTTTTCTTTGAATGCGTTCCAATTTTTCTATGTCCTTCTTGGTGTAGGGATCACACAGCACAGACGCGTATTCCAGTCTCGATCTTATACATATGTTGTAGGCTAAAAGTTTTGTTCTGACGGGAGCATTTTTAAGCTTTCGTTTCAAAAAGCATAATTTTTGAAAAGCGGAAGCACAAATATCTGTGATATGAATGGACCATGATAGATTATTTGTGAGGGTTATTCCTAGATACTTATATTTATCAACTACAGAGATCACAGTCTTGCCTATTTCGTATGTGAATATGCTGGGGTGTTTCTTTCTTGTAACGCGGAGCAGAACAGTTTTTTCCCCGTTTAATTCCATGCCCCACTCTTGACACCAAAGATCAATAGCATTCAAGGCAGCCTGTAGAGAAGTGTGGTCTTCCGTGCTCGAGATCTTTTTAAAAACAACACAATCGTCTGCGAATAACCTGATTGAAACATCATTTGGTAAAACATCTACTAGATCATTTATATAAAGTAAAAATAACAATGGTCCCAGAACAATTCCCTGGGGAACTCCGGAGGTAACAGAAAGCATGCCGGATGAGTAATCTTTAATTTGAACAAATTGTTGTCTGTCTCTAAGATAAGCATAAATCCATCCTATTATGTCAGACGGAAGACCAAGGCGCTGCAACTTGAACAATAATTTACCATGAGGCACTTTGTCAAAGGCCTTGCAGAAATCTAAAAACAACACATCTAACTGGCCAGAAGTGTCAAGAACACTCAAAAATTCATGAACTGTAGAGACCAACTGTGTGACAGTAGACAGGCCTTTTCTAAAACCATGCTGGTAAGCGGAAAGTGTGTTTTGCTCAGCAAGGAATTTCTGAAGGTAACTTGCTATAACATGCTCCAGCAACTTATAACATTGACTAGTGATAGAAACTGGGCGATAGTTCGTTACTAAGAGGCGACTCCCTTTTTTATGTATAGGTACAATGCGTGCCTTTCGCCAGTCATCTGTTATATCACATGAACTCACTGATAAGTTAAAAAGATCCGTAAGGAATCCAGAAACCTGCTCTGCATAGCGTCTCAGAAACAAATTAGGAATGCCATCAGGTCCACCAGATTTCCTGGTATTGACATTCAAAACCATCGCCAGAACACCCTCGCGCGTGATTACAATTTCTTGTGAAGAAACAGATGCGGGTGATCTATGCACAAATTCATCCGGTTCCGAGAATACACTTTGAAAGTAGCGATTAAAACTTTCTGCTATGCTACAAGGGTTAGTCAGTGTTCTGTCATCGACCTTTATTTTCGAAAGGTCTGTTTTAGTTTGCCCAAGAAATCGCCAGAATTTTGAAGGGTCACTTTTAATAAACTCCTCCAACCTGTAACTGAAAAAATTATTTCTGGCTTGCTTAATCATTGTCAATAAATTGTTCTTCAGAAGTTTTAGCCGCTCACTTTCTGTCTTAGCTTTCTTCCGCATTCGTTTTATTTTGCGCCCACAGTGAATTATCTCTCTCGTAATCCATTCATTGACAAGGAAAGCAAAGTTCACCCAAACCGAGGTATAACCTGCATGTCCGGGCAGGAGCGATCTCCTTGGCGCCTTGGTTTTCAGAATTCACTGCGTGAAGCGTCACTTTCCAAAAGTATGTCGATTAAGATCAAACTTTATTTCTCTTTAGGAGAAAAAAGGGTGCGGTTAAAAGCCGCAAAGCGGCGGCGTGACAGAGCCATGCCCCTGTGCGTACAGCTTGGCAGTAGTTCTAGCGTTATGCAAGAGACGACATTATACCAGTTCCAAATTTCCATGCTTCAGTTTGCAGACCGAAATTCACTCTGCCGAACAAAACACTTCAGATCAAAGTACATCCTCTTTGAAATACATTAGAAACACAGTCAACCTCAAACACATTGCGTTCTAAAGACAATAACATGGAAACACATTGAGTTTGAAATACATCGAGTTTAACGCACTTTGCGGTTTAAAGGTTTAACGAGCGGTCCCTGCGCGGCAGGAACAGTTCATTTAGGTTTTGAAAGTAATTTTCAATCGTGATTATTATCTTTTCTGAAACCCTTTCACTACTTTTCGTGTTCGGCGTCTTCACACTCCGCCGGATATTGATTGAAAATGAACGGCTCGTATCCTTACGGCCAGAAACGAATACCTTGCGCACTCAGAAGTAGCACTGGCCGTTACGCCTCAAACGCCTCAAAAAAAGTTTCCAAGCTGTCTAGGGTCGACTTTTTTCTCTCTTGGCACTAGGTGCCTTGGGCTTGCATCCATTCAGGCCGCAAACCTTACGCAGTGAACTGTAGTATTAAACTTTCTGCTTTTGCTTACGATGTTTGGCGATATAATTATGGTAGCAAAACTTTGGACCTTATCTGAAATTTAGGATACCATCTGATGTTAAAGAATTGCCTCTGTAAAGAATCTGAATGAGCAGGATGAAAAAGAGCTCATTGCAAAACAGGAACGATAATTTAAAAAAAGTCAGTCTCTATATATGGTAATATCGGCACTATTCAGCAAAAATTTTCGGCTAAGTATAGATACCCTGATCGATCATATGTGTTCATTTATTACAGCGGCAAGAAGTAAAGATCGCTTTGCTTTGGTTTATTGCGGTTTAGCGTAACCAAGCAACTCAGGGTATGACAGACGCAGTAGTGGAGGGCTCCGGAAATTTCGACCACCTGGGGTTGTTTAACGTGCACTGACATCTCACAGTACACGGGCCTCTATACTTCCACCTCCATCGAAATTCAGCCACCGCGGCCAGGATCGAACCCGCGTTTTTCGGACCAGTAGCCGAGCGCCTTAACCACTGAGCCACCACGGCGGTGGGCAAGAAGTAAAGTAATAGCAACCCTTATTCATTCGATTACAAAACGGATATTACTAGTAGCTCCAGTGGTAGGCACGGTAATATTCCTCAGTCAAGTGCGTGGGCAATCTTTTCTTCCTTAAGCTGACCAGCTGTTCGTTCGGGGAAATTGAATTGAAACATAAAATCACGCTATTCATGAACTATCAGGAGCACACAAAATTTTGGCGTTTGGTAACACGCAATTTAAGGCGAACGCCTTTAATGCATTGTTGACGTCACAAGGTTGTCAGCAGAAGCTTGTCAGCAGAGAGAGAGAAAAACTTTATTGTAAAAGGAATTCGGGGCACGCCGCAGGGTCCGCGCACGACCCCACTCCGCTCAAGTGTTTATGTTCCTAAGGTCCATAAAACTGGGAGCCTGGCCGGTGGCGATGGTTGCACGGCCGGGTCGTCCGAGTGTAGCAGCGGCTCCCAGTCCTCCCAGGTCTTCAGGTTCTCTAGGTCCCGCGGGGGAGGGTCCGCCGGGCAGAGAGAAAGGATGTGGAGGGACGAGGCGAAGGGTTCTGGGCATAGGGCGCAAGCAGGAGTTGGGAAGGAGGGATGATAGTGGACTAGGGTAAGGGGTAAGAGGAGAGAGAGTGTCTGTGGTATGCGCCAGAGTTTTGCTTGTTTGTTATCTAGGGAGGGGTGGGGCGGGCGGGGGGTAGAGCTGGTGTGAGGCTGTGTATGCCTGCGTTAGCTCGCTGAATGAGTGCATACGCTCCTTCGTGAATCCCCGATTCGAGGCCGCCTGAGCCCGGTTAAAAGAACCTCGGGCTAAAAGGTTGGCGGCCTCGTTTCCAGGATTCCCAGAGTGCGCAGGCACCCATATCAGCTCCACTTGGCGGGGTGGAAGTCCATCGGGCGAGTCCAATAGGCCAAAAGCAGGGACATGGAATCGGTCTCGAGCAAAATTTAGAATCGCAGTTTTAGAGTCACTTAAAATGTGCCAGGCTTCCGTGCGGGTGATAGCAAGTGCAATGATGGCTTCCTCTGGAGCCTCTGGGGATGTACCTGGAGGGAGAGGTAGTGTGAGGAGGGTGGATGAAGAGGAATCCACCACAGCTGCTGTCGCTTCATCACCCGTGCAGGCAGCGTCCACCTATACGGCGTCCGGCTCAGAGCCGTACGCTCGATGGAGTACCTTCGCATGGTCTCTGCGGCGCTGCTCGTGGTGGGACGGGTGCATATTCCTCGGGAGCGGCCTGATGAGGAGCTCCTTCATGCCTGTCATGTCCTGAAACCCTTCGGATGAGATTCGATATCGGGCCTACAACCTGCTTGAGTTTCTTGAGGGTGGAACATGAACGAAGAACTTCTTATACTACAGGAGGAAGCCTTCCTCCTGCGCTGGTCGAGAAGGTTCATTTTCATCGGGAATAAAAGTGACCGCGTGCATCTTTCCGTACTGGGAAGCTTGGGGAGTGTTGTATTTTCTTCTTACTTTGTACACAAGCACGTGATGAAGGTGCATAAAGTTTGCTCGAGCTATCCTAAACCATGGGAATGGACATTGGGGTGTTATATCAGGTGAATCTAATTTGTAGTGCACATTTGTATTAATGTATGGAAGCATGGAAGCGCTGAAATGACGCACACCGACCAGACACCTTTCCGCTTCCTCGTGCAGGTAGTCCCCGTACCTTCGCTTTACTCGAAAAGGTGGAACATTGTTTGTCTGATGCTGCTTCCATGCCCACAAGTGTTGTTTTCGTTGAGTTGCGAATGTGTTCTTCTTGCAAAGTTGCTGCTCACGAGTGGCGATGTCGAGTCGAACCCCGGTCCTTGCAAAGATGATCCCAGTAAACAATACGGAGAATTGGTTTCGGTGATAAAGTCGCTGCATAAAAAAATGAACACCAAACATGATGAAGTTATGTCCTCCCTGAACGAACTATGGCAAGCCCAGACTTCTCTCAGGTTGCAGACATGCATAACACTCTTTCGATAGTAGAAAATTCTTTGTACACTTCCGAGGACCATGCTAACCAAAGTGTTACCCCTCAAATCGCTGCATTAACCGATCGCCTAGATAATTTCGAGGACCGTTCCAGAAGAGAGAACCTAATCTTTCATGGCCTTCCTGATGATGCCTCCGAAACCTGGGCGGAATCTGAAAAACAAATTTGCTCGCTTTTGAACACTGCAATAGATTTAGAGCTTGGCTCGAGCGACGAGCGCATAAGTCGCGCCCCTAGGTTAGGAAAATTTGTGTCTGGGAATTGCCGACCAATTATTGTGAAATTTTTGCCATCTAAGTTCAGAGAGAGCATTCTGGCCGCGAAAAGCAAGATCAAAGATTCTAAAGTGTCTCTTAACGAAGACTTTTGTAAAGCAACAAGGTTGTCGCGTAAAAAGTTGTATGACTTTGAAACGCCAGCGAAAGCCAATTTTCCATACGCGACAACAAACTTTTTACGAACAGTAAATGCTATGTGTATTCATCTGCTACTGATAACGTCTGCGAGCTACGCTTAAGCAATGACCCCGTTACGGCACGTGTGAGCTCTAGTTCCGAAGCATCGACAGGCACGTCGTTATCCTAACAAAGCACGTACTTCGAATGTATTGCAGTGCAACCACTCCTTCTTATTTTCAAACGTTAGAAGTATCCTTAACAAGCGTGAAGCTTTATCTGCAGTCTTTAACTCATGCTCTGTTGACATTGCCTTTTTGACTGAAACTTGGCTCTCTGATCAAGTAGACAGTTCAGAAC